>NC_090939.1:308574515-308882372 GCF_040938575.1 Ambystoma mexicanum | reverse complement strand
AATTGCCATTGGTGTTGATTTCGGGAAGGAGATTTCATACCTCCAAAAGATTCCCTCTAATCTCGGCCAGTTTTTCCATGAGAGTGAAAATGAGGCTTCTGCACCGTACGTCAGGATCGGCAGCACCTTCATCCTGTATAAATCCAATACCTGTACAAGAGAACACTTGCAATGACAAACTCTAATTCATCTTGCCTGGGTTGCAACATTTTTTTGTTTTGCTCTTGAGATTTTGTTCTCTAAGAGAATCAGTGCAGCTCGCATTTATGGATATCCCCAAGTAAGTAATTTCTGAGACTTCTGGGATCCTCTCTCCATCCAAAAACAAGCCCCTGGATTTTACTCTTCTTCCTTGTCTTCTGCCAAACACCAAGATTCTTGATTTTGCTGCGATTCTCTGCAAGCAATTTGCAGAAACATAAGAGACCAAAGCATTAAGCTGATGCTGCAGACCAATCTGGGTCTGATCCATCAGCACCAGATTGTCTGCGTACAGTATCCTGTGGATATTTATTCCTGCAAGGCTTGGCGGAAAACATTTTGTGTTTTTAAATGCAGATTGTATATCTGAAATATATAGGTTGAATGTAGCTAGTGCTAGATGTCAGCCAGGCTTTAGACTATTAGCCATGTGTATGGGTGTAGTTAGGTTTCAAGAATTGTCCAGTCTTTCTCTGAAAGTTGTGTCAGTATGCAGGGCTCCAATGGCCTCTCTTAGGTCCTGTGGACATCCCCATGCCTTTAGTTTTGTCCATAGTATAGTTGGATCCACAGTATAAAATGCCTGAGACAGGTCTATCGAGGTTAGATATATGTTGGTGTTTCTTTTTTACTTTGCTCCCATCTTCAGGAGATTGATTAGAAAAAGATTTAAGGTTGTGCTTATCCCCTTAACAATGCCAGCCTGCTAATAATTACATTGTCTTGTGTCCACACACCACCTGTTCAGATGCCTGAGGAGCAATATTGCAAACAACTTTCTAATGACATCAAAAGGGGCGATAGGCCTGTAGTTGACTGGAGCAGATCTGTCACCCTTCTTAAAGATATGCACCGCAATTGATGTAGTCCATGAGGCAGGAATCCTTCTAGATGCTTTGATGGCATCAAACATAATCTGCACAAATGAGGCCCACTGGTCCGGGTTGTTTTTTAGAATAACGTTGGTCAGGCTGTCGGGAACAGCTGCCCTTACTAGATGACTTAATCAATGTAAGAATGTCCTCCTATTCAACATAAGGGACTATTCATTTAAGGGCAAATGTTTACCTCCTTGTAAACTTGCTTTAACACTTTACTTTTCTCCTGTGTTTATGGAAAAGTGTAACTACTGCATTCCATAATTAATGCTTGTGGGAGAGATTTACAATGGATTCCTATGGAATCCAGCTGCTTTTACCAAGTGGTGATTTCAGGTGGATTCCCTAGTAATCAAATTATCAGCACAAAAATGAAAAAGCACAATGACTGTAATGTAGCCACATTTGTCAGAAGAAGTGAGAAGAGCAGGCAGACATGTTGAGTCTTCTCTGTCCCCCCACTTTGCTCGACTAATTGTCTAAAATTCTGCAGATTGGTGCAAATGGAGGAAAAGAGTACTCTCACTTTTGATGCCATTTTTATTCATCCATTGAATAAACTCATCTAGAGCACAGCTATACCCCTGATTAATTCGGCCTAGCTGTTCACATACGAATACGACCCCATGAACACCTCATCATCCTAATAAAACGCAGCTAACCGAGCACATTCCGGCCTAGTAGCTCACATATGCGTCCCTCAGGCCTAATGCAGCCAGAGGCCAGTCTAGGTGTCCACCCACCAGACTGCACACATCCAACTGATATCTTCAGCACCACACCTAACGCAATGATGCAGCTACCACCCGGCAATTACATCAGCTGCACACATATCTGGTGCACCCACGCACCCTACAACACTATCTCTCTCTCTACTGATCTGAACTAGGGTTCCTGAGGGCGTTCAACCTATCAGCGCTTTGAGGTCATACCAATGATATATAGAGCGCTATATAAATGCCAAGTAACATAACATAACATTGGATCAGCAAAATTACCCTACCTTGAATATGCACCTCTCGCTCCTTGAAACACTTGTGTATAGGCGTGTTATAAATGCCATATCATATCATATCAAAAACAGGTGTAAAGACGCTCCGTGAAGGTTGATTAAGTCACACCAATTTCACATGCTGTTTAACCACTGCATGTATATGAAAACATTGTATATTTTTAATGTATGCCTCATAGAATAATACAGCACTAATTAACTTGTTTTAGCACTCATTTCTGCTCACAAGAATAACCCCTGCTCGCACCAGGTGCAATTTGTATAAGTAACTTCACAGGGCATCCAAATTATCCAAACAAACCATGACAGCGCCTATAACAGATCAACCAGGGAAGAAACAATACATTAGTGAGTGGGGAGAGAATATTAACCTCCAAGCAGTCTTTCTAGTTCAGTACCAAAGAAGCATGAACAGTTCTTCTGCACCAAGTGCCCCATCTGTGTATAAACATTGCTCATGCACAGTTGGCCCCTCAGAAGCAGCAGCGGCCCCCACAGGCATCTTGACTTTCTGGTCATCAGACCCCATACCAGGATACTCATCAGCCTGTCCACAGTCATTTCCCCAAGCAGTCTACCCAACTGTACTCAGGCTGTCACACCAAGGAGACCATCAGTCTGGCCCACATTGATCACACTGTGCTGGCGCCAGAGCTCAATCAGCTTTAGGGAATGAGTGGGGTAACCCCTTGGCACAACAACATTAATTTACTGTGAGCAAACATAACAACTATCATCAGATGCTCTTTCCCCCACCTTTTGCATGTGTTGATACCACATGTTATTCCCCAGTTGAGCTCATTATTTGTATTTGTATTTTACTTTATATAGCGCCTTTCACCAAAGTGCTTTACATAGGTGAGTAATGGTATATTAAAAAGCAATGAGAAACAGTATTTCAGGACAACCAGTATCGATAAATAAGGCAGCTGTAGCAGGCAGGTTTTTAGTGAAGAACAGAACAGAGAGAAAGAAGTAATAGAATGGAGAGAAATAGGAAGAAGATTCCAATGAAGAGGAGCTAAGAGCTGGAAGGAGCGGAAGCGGGATTGAGCACAGGGGGACAGGGAACATTGAGTTTTAAAATACCAGCAGAGCGAAGAGTACAAGAAGGAGAATAGAATGAGAGAAGGGATGCAAGATAGTCAGGAGCAAGACCATAGAGAGATTTGAAAACTAGGCAAAGAAAATTGTATTTGAACTGAGAGTAGAAGGACAGCCATCCAAGTGAGACTAGTGAGGCAGAATTGAGTCACAATACGAAAGAAGAAAAAGTGATTGGATAGAAGAATGATAGACTGATTTCAGAGGAGGAAGACGTGAAAGGGGAAGAATAAAGAATATGACAAAACAGTAGAAGAGTCGGGAGAAAACAAGTGAGGAAATAAGAAGTTTTGTGCCTTGGAAGGTAAGAAGTGGACACATTTTGAAGATATTCTAAAGCTGAAATCGACAAGCACGCGATGTAAGACAGATATGATGAGCAAAGGAAAGATTAGAGTCAAAGTAAAGACCAAGATTACAGGCAGTAGGAGAGATAGGGAGACTAGAGGGGGGAATGGAGAAAGAAGAAGGGAAAGACAGTGACAAGATATTGTTGGCGGGAAAGAATAAGACTTCGGTCTTTCCTGGATTTGAAGCGAGAAAATGGGAAGTCATCCAGGTTTTAATAGCAGAGAGACAGGTTGTGAGAGTGTGATGAATGTCAGGGGTGAAAGATGAGAAGGAAAGAAAAAGTTGAATATCGTCAGCATAGAAATGGTGTGATAATCCAAAGGATGAGATGATAGGGGCAAGAAAGGAAGTATATAAGGAAAAAATAAACGGGCCAAGAACTGACCCTTGAAGAGCACCATGAGCGAGAGTGAAGGTAGGAGATGTGTTGTTGGCCAACGAAACAGCAAATGTGCGATTAGATAGATAACACAAGAACCAAGACAGAACAGACCCATGAAATCCAAAGGAGGAAAGAGAGCCCAGAAGCAGAGAGTGATCCACTGTGTCAAAAGCAGCAGATGGATCAAGAAGAATGAGGACTGAAAAGTGTTTGGAGTTACGAGCCGTGAGAAGAGAATCAAGTACCATGTCAGGGCAGTTTCAGTTGAATGACGGGGACAAAAACAGAGTGAGTGGGCGGGAGAAGATATCGATCAGAGACGAATATAGAGATTTGTGAATATACAATGCACTCAAAAAGCTTACATAGAAAGGGAAGAGAAATAGGACAAAAGTTAGAAACGAGAAGAGAGTTATTATCTTCTTCTGCATCTCTCTTATGTCTCCTAACATACTCATAGAGATCAAGGAATTTGGCATCATTCATACTCATAGAGGGGAGAATCATAACTCTTTCTTCAGTTAAAGCCTTAAGATGATAAAGACTGTGAAAAACAAGGAACAAAAAGGCAATGAGAACAATCATGCAAATATATATCATGGATAGAAATCTGGCCACCCATTTCTCACACCATCCTACTGCTTGCTGACCTTGTTCACTCTCTATGATCATGCCATCTTCTTCAATAATAATTTTAATGCAATCATCGAGTTCCTTTACATTTGCAACTGTATAATTAGTTCAATTATAGCAATGGGAATTCTTCTCATCACTGGGCCGTTTTTAGGATCCCGTGAGAAAGTGTGAATATTAATGTCTCTTCTAACAAGAGCAGGGTAAGTTTGAAGTATGAATACAAAAACAGCAACCACAAGCTGATGAATGTCACTATTGGCATGTATCATGGATTTTTATCACTTTAAAACACATACTCTCCATGAAATGAATCTGGATATTTATCTCTTTTCCAATTTCTGACCAAGAACTGGCATTTAGGCATAATTCTGATGCATTAGTAACAGCTTCAAAATATGTTTAAAAGATGATTTCAAACTCTAGAGTTCCACTGCAAGTCCTTGCACTCTCTACTAAAACATATATAAGGTGTGTCTATTGAATTCCAGTCTAAATAAAGTATGTGTTAATTACTTGTTTTTTTATCGTCCTTCTTCTTAGTCATCGAACAGGTCTGCACATGCAGAAATTCTTATTCATGTCTTGCTTATGGATCAGCAACAGTGGGATGGAGGGTCTCACCTTCATAAATCGTCATGTCATTCAGATGCATCCAGCTTGTCTTCCTGATACTTTAACAGCAGACGGGGACACTTCCTCAACACAGAATGGGCCATTAGAGCGAGGCTCATGCCACTTCGGGTAAACATTTTTATCACGATCAGGTCCTCAACATATAGCTTATGTGGTCGTAATAGTTTACTTGGATTGGTTCCCAAATTATCTTCTTCGGTGTTCCTAGACCGTCCCCCGTAATGCTTCACTTGATCTGAAATGAAATAAATACTGGTAGTCAGACATGTCAAATAATCATGCAGCTCATCACCTAAAGTTTTAGCTACACTCTGGGCTTCAATCCTAATCCTAGACGGAGGTTTAAGGGGTGTTCTCATTCAATGTCCTGTTACTAGCTCATGCGGGGTTGAGGTGGTGGTCCGACCCTGACTGATACCGAAGGGCATGTAAGGCCAGGGGTAGGCAATACAGCCATCCCTTTTTCAAAGTCAATTTAATCTTGGTGATCCTCTCTTTGAGGAGGCAGTTGAGTCTCTCACATAATCTGTTTGCTTGTGGATGATACGCAGTAGATAACTTGTCCTTTATACTTGATAAAAGCCCTATTTTTTCAAATAGCCAATTGATAAAATGAGGCCCATTATCCGATTTTAGCTGTTCACAAATATCCCACCTCGGGAAAACTTCACATATGAAAAACTTTATTGTACAATTGGCATCAGGATGTGTACACAGACCCGCTTTGATCTACCTAGAGAAGGGACACACCACCACTAATAGATACCTATATCCTTTACACGTCTGCAGCATATCGACCTAGTCAATATTAAAATGCTGAAACTGAACATTTGGTCGAGGTATTACTCCTCTATTGGTTCTCAGTGTATGCCCAGCAGTAAACCTTCGACACATGAAGCAATTCACCATAAACAGTGCAACATGTTCGAAAAAATTAGGAACAAACCAGTCTTCTGCAATATTGCCAGCAAGACTTTCTCTAGTTACATGCTGAGGGTAATGTAGCTGTTCAAGCGTGACTTTTAATAAAATTACTGGTATGACTGGCTTTCCAGTGCTGTCCTGTCGCCATTATGCTTCAGTGGGGATTAAAGAACACCCCCTTCATTTCCAGAGTTCTTGCTCTTCCTTTGGTGCTCTTCTCTGAATCTCTATTAATTGGGTTTGAACTGTTATGGCCATGTTAAGTGTAGTAGTGCTTTATTAGATGGATGGGGATGCAGAAGTTACTCTTACACCAAATTATAAGACCGACTCAGAAAGTTGGCAAAACATAATCTGTTAAATTATCAATTATCTAAAATAAGGAGTACAACGGAAATCAACAGACGTCGCACAGCATATTCTCTCCATGCATCTCATGAAAAAACATATTTTTATAGTAAACACCTGTCATCATTGACGTCATACTACATGGCAAACTAAGAAAACCTATTTGGAATTGTGATAGGTCTACGGGGAACATCTAGGTATACTTTCTATATGGTTTGAGATTGTTATTGGGTCTCGAAGTCAGGTGACAACTTATGCCGCCCCAATTTTGATGTTTTCATGATTGCATCAACTCTCTCAGGTGTCACTTTCTTTCAGTCATGCAAAATTAACTGACCTATGTATAACACCTCTTATTGACAATATTGTAACTTCTCCTTGACCACCTTATACCCTTTGCATGCTACAATAGTCATTAGTTGGATAGAGTCCTGTCTACACTCATCCTCTGTTTTACTGCAAATCAATAGGTCATTGAAGTATTGTATCACTGCGCTTTTGAGATTTATATTGCTTATATCCATTTGTAGGACTCTGTTAAAGATTGCTGGAGACTCACAGTACCCTTGAGGTAGTTTTGGTGAAACGTCAATTAAGTAAAGTCTTGGGAGTTCTTGTGCAACGGAATCTAGAAAAACACATTTTTCAAATCGATCACCGTAAAATATCAAGCATCTACTGGGATACTGCACAATACTGTCGCGCAATTAGAAACTTAGAGAAACTCAGCATCTCCAATATGGTTAAGAGGTATCAAATCCTGCATAAATCTCCATGACCCCCCTTTGGATTTCTTAATCAGATACACTGTTGTATTGCACAATGACTCTGATGGCACCAGAATCCCCTAATTCAACAGTGCTGAAATAGTCTGAAATATACCTTCATCAGCTTATCGATACATGGGATAATGTTTTGCTCTTGGTAAAATTGCTCCTGGTGTAAGCTTTATTTTAACCTCTCCTATCCTCTTCAATAAACCTATGCCTTAGGGGCCTGTGGTCCAACAGGCACTCCGCACCGTTTCAAGATCCTCTTGAAAAAATGCTGGTTGCTGCCGGATTATTGCCATTCTTTGCGGTACTTACCTTTTCTCTATCCTTATCCAGATTATGATATGATATGATATGGCATTTATAACGCGCCTATACACAAGTATTTCAAGGAGCGCAAGATTGTATTGCTCATGAAGAACACTACTTTGTCATCGCTTCGGTCTTCCCTGAGCATATCATCATCAGTTATGTCAGTCAACCTGTACCCCTCCTCAAGACCTATCACTGTTCTCCATTGTATGTCCTCATCGTCTATCCCTTCGAGCATTGCCATTTGTTTTTGTACTATAGCTGCTTCCAACTCTATAGGGGTAGTCTGTCCACCCACCTCACCCATAGATATGTGTGGTATAAATAAAAACTCATCAGGTATCCTCACAATCTTTCCTACAAGGCCAGGTAGCCATGTCAACAAAATGCTTACTCCTTATAGGAAATCTCTGGATCTACCTGAATGCCTCGCAGAGCCATTTGCCCTGTGAACGCCAGTACATACTCTCCCACGTTAAAATGGTGCATTCCTGGTGTGGAACACACTATTCCTTGATCAGTAAATGAAATCGTCATATTAAGTTTCATCATTAAATCTCTTCCTAAATGTACCCATTGCTTCCTGCATTCCCATTCCTTCTCTGCTTGTCACTACGGCCCTCTCTATGGAAAATGTTGACAATGTTTTCTGAACTAACTTGGCTTCTTCAATCTTTCTATTTTCATCTTTCTTTTTGTTCTTTTCTTGTAATAACCATCAATGGTTTACTATTGTCAACTGTATCTCAGCCCATGACTTTGCTTCCATCCCAAAATGTTTTTTCGTCTGTCTCTGTTCTGGCAATCCCTGACATTAAATGTGGTAAAATATTGCCACTGTCTTTTCCCATGGCTCGCAAGTTTCCAGTTGACATTTCTCCTGAACATCCTGAATGTAAGCAATAGGGTCTTCATCTTTTTTCATTTTGCGTGTCATAATTGCATCAATATCTGATGTGTCAGGATACTGTACCCTGAGAGCACTCTAAATGTCTGCTTCACAATTATTGAACGGCGCTCCATCGTTCGCTGTGTTTTGTTCAGTCACCCTTGAATATCCCAAACTCCTCCATATGTCATCAGCCCTCTCCCCAAGAATATTTCAAAAAAGGTAGCAGGCGCTCCTCTCCAGAAAGAACATGGCATGATAAGCTGTTCTGAGATGAGAGTTTGCAGCACACGCTTTTTGCTCACTGTACCTTTCACAGATGGGAGAAGCCTTTTGCATATCAGTCTTTGTCCCGCCCACGTGGGCAGTCCAGCACCGAAATGCTATGGCAATTCCTCTCTGAACAAGAGTACCAACAACAACCCCATACATGTATTTCAGCCTTGTTGGGTGTCATCAGTGAGGTGAAGCTGTGCCTCTCTGAGCCAAGAATGGCTGTCAAGAGTTCTTTTTATGTCCCCTATGGCCAGGGTATTTCCTGCTGACATTTTCTCTAATTCGTATATACCTTCCCAGCCCCCAAAGTCAAACTAGGGAGCTTACCTTTTAAGTTATCCTTATCCATCTGTGGCCATGGAATGTATTGCGGTCCTGCTCCCCCTTTTTCCAACAAGGGGAAATGCGTGAAACCCATCCCCTAGTCAGATATCACTATTAGTCTATCCATGCCAGGGATAATCATCCCTGTCTGTCCCCTTGTTGGCAAAGACCTTAACCTGTTTGCATATGGTAGCTACTCTCCCTTCTCACTATGTGATCATACTCGAGGACGCTCAGGATATGTTATGTGACCTGGCATTCTATCTTTAGGCTGTTCCAGATCTGAACATCTCACTTCCTTATCCATTTGCTGGCTTCCTTCAGGGGCGCACGTGATCGCGATCCCTCCTCTGCCCCAAGGCCGGACTCTATTTCCTCGTCCGATATTGCCAAACCCCAGCTGGTGTGACTATCCTCCCCTTCTCGTCTAAATCTAATCTACTTAAAGATAATGCTCTGTGCTCATCACTAAACAGTTTCGTCCTCACTTCATGATTGAGATATTGGGGATTGATCATTGTTCCCTTGAGTTCATTGCTTTCTAACTTGTCTTAATTGCTGATAGGCCTTATCAATCCTCTCTCCAATGCTGTCCATATCATACCTTTACTCATCTAGTGTTCATCTATATGCTGCTGGCATTATTTCCTTTATCGGGAGAATCTCTTCCACTCTGTCCATCGTATTTCTGGACTCAGGCTCATTTGTTCCTAGCAGATGAGAATGGCATTGAAATCTTGCTGTCTCCTTTTTTTGTTCCATTTTTCATCTACTACCCTTTGCTTTCTCGCATTTCCTTTAACTCGTTCTTCCTCTTGCCTTTGTTCTTCTCTTTTTACTCCCTCTCTATCTTCTTCTTCTTCTCTTCTTCTCTGCATCCTTTTGTCCATTAATCTTTGTGCTTCTTCCTCCTCTCTCTTTCTTTCCTTCCTGTTTCTTTCTTCTATCGTCCTTTGTCTATTGGTTGGAAAGTGGTTGCAGTCTGCAGTCTGCTAATCTGCCAATATATGAAAGGGCCTGCTTTGCTGTATCTTTGTGGATCTGCAGCTGAGCTGAGCTGTGAAAACATTCTAGGCATCTGTGCCTTTAATTCTGTAGGGACGCTGTGAGACCAAGAAGAGATCCACCTCCTTAACACCACTAAAAACCCCGCGGGACCGCAAAGCGGCCGCAAAAGGGTTGGAAAGTGGTTGCAGTCAGCAGACGAGCATGGCAAACAAAGTGAGAACTTTTTGTTTGATACCGTGCAATTGATAATATAAAATACATCAGTTTGCCATTGCTTGCTGGTTGTAATTGATTCTGCTGGGCTGGGCGGGCTGAAGTTGAATCTTCCCAGAGTTTACCCGTTACGGCGGGACAGTTCAACCAGCCGCTGTCGGTTATCAACGTACTACTTTCATTCCAGTGGCTCGGCTGAAAGCGGCTGAAAGGCATTGTGAAAGCTCGGAACTGAACTTTAAGATTTCTAAGTCCTCGCACTGCACAGAGGGTTGCACAGTCCTCTGCATAGAGTTATACAGCATTGGGAGGGATTATTAAGGGCTGTGATGTACTGCGGGGTACATGCACCCATCTTTACTTCTCTCTCCATTACATTTTTCTCCCCAGAATACACCTCTGGAGGCTCTGGGGTTAAGCCCTTTCATCCACACAGGGGACAAATCAAAGAAGGCTGAAAGTCTCAAGGGGGTCTGTTCTGACCGAGTTTGGGACTCTGGGATTATTCTGGAGGACTTGCCGGTTGAGAGGCTTAAACTCTCATACCTTCACCACAGAGAGGCATTTATTTAACATAGAGTAACCACTCAGTATGGAGCTGCCTTCTGTTTCAATCTCCGGACTTCCAGCAACACAGCAGAGTTCCCCAACAAATGTGGAGGTCCACATTGGGGCAAAAACCAATTCCCCAACTAACATCTTGGAGCTTCCAGGAGAAAACTCTTGTCAACATGAATTCAGTAACACGTTTGAGGTCTCAGATGTGATCAAGGGGGCAGAACTTGAACAAGGCACAAACCCTAAACAACTTAAAGGATTTGGACTCGGTACACACTGTGGAAAATGAGAGGTCAGCTGGTGTAGAGACAATACCATGGGCGGCTGAAGAGTAATCTGATGTAATGGACAACATGAGTAAGGCAGCAGATGTGGTTCATACATTTGGCAAGGCTGCAAAAGACAATACCTCTAAAAACCAATCAATTAACAAGGCAGTTTGAAAACTAATGGGTTTGACACCAGTAATTTTACAATTGAAACAATGCTTTTTCTACTCACGCAAATCAGATTCTTTATCTGATGCGAAAGGAAGACCTTCTATTATGGTTAATGAAAAGGGGACTGTGCTTCCTCAGTTAAGCTCCTCACTCTCAGCAACTGGGTGCAAGAGTATCATGTTTCAAGAAGGAGTTGAGTATCATATCTCACCTCAGGCCTGAGTGGCATAATCATCAGCCCGAGAGGCTCTATATCCTTCAGTCAGGATAAGAACCGTGAGAATATTATGGGTCAAGGGTGCAGTCAAATGAGAATGGGCTTCTGCATGGTGGCTGTGGAGGTTTTGAAAAATTGGGTGCAGAATATAGAAGCCTCCCAAAAACAACCTATACATGAGGTAGTTGTTGGGGGCAGAACCCAGCTCCGGCCAAAATACCAACACTGAATGGCAAAACATTAAATGGTAGGGAAACATCAAACAAATGCTGTAGACTCTCATCCAACAGAGAGACATCTTTTACATATGTGGAGTCAGCAGTGTTGGATGAAGACATGCTATTGGACCTTGCAGCTTCACAAGTAGAGGAGCAATTAGCATCTAAACCTTCACTAGATTCAAGAATGATTTCTGCCCTGTCTGTAACTTTGGCAACTTTCATGAAGATATACGAAAATCTGTCGGAAAATCTGAAAGATCAGACAACTGTTATAAGCATTTTCCATTCAAAGATGTTATTTGTAGAAGGTTTTGTCTCTGCCCTGCTGGGCATGTTGGAAAAGAAATGCAGAACAATATACTAATATCTTAAGGATCATTCTGGATCCTATTATATTGGATAAAGAAACTCAAATGAGAAAGATGTCACAAAGCAAATATGAACCATCTACGTTGGAGGGTAAGGCTAAAAACGATGGCCGATTATCGTAACAAGGAAATGACCCTCTGGAGACACAAATTGGTGTAGCCACTTTGAATATAAACAAAAGGCAAATTGGCGAGGACATTGGAGCATGACAAGCTGTGCATGGATCAGTTCCGACAAGAAATGTCAAAGCAAATGATGGAATCAGCCACATAGGCACGTGTGAAGACAGTGAACCAAGTTTGTACCAGCCAGTACTGTGGAGTGAAGACTCCTCGAGCCGGAATACAGTTAAGCTGAACAAACAGGGAGATAAGATCTATGAGATCTCTTCAAAAATCCCAGATGGTCCTGTGCAAAGAGGGGAACTGGCACGCTCCCCACAAAGCAAAATCGATGCTCTAAAATCAGCCATGATGAATAAAGTGAAGCTAAAGAAAAAACAAACACAAGTCTCAAAGGAGGTCAGGGTTTTACTGGGTTAGTCAGGAACCTTAAGATATCCAGACCTATAAAGATTCCAAATAAGGTGACTGAACCTAACATACCAGCACAGAGGGTAATATTGTGAGTACCTAAAAAGTCCTCAAGCGTTTCAATCGATAATGACAAAGCATCTAATTATGGCCTCCTACCAACACAGGGGCCTAGGACCAGTATTCAAGATGGTATGGATGGATTAGACCAGAAGGACCATGAGGAGGAGGACATTGATGATCTAATTAATCTTTCCACCTATTCTTTGGAAGAAGAGGACAATCCCTCAGACCTTGATAGTACACATCGAAGTGAAGTCTTGCAGGAACAGATGACACAGGAAGAATTGCAGACAGGTGAATCACAGTTTGAAGAGGGATCTGAAATGGAGATGGAAGAGGAGGAATGGGAGAGTGGGCCAGATCCAGGGGACTTGTCCGAAGAATCAGTGGACAGGGACAGGAGTTGGGACAAGGGAGTGAGTAGTCGCATCCGGGCGACGATTGTGAAGACTGTCAATGTGGTAACAAAGAGTAC
Organism: Ambystoma mexicanum; assembly: GCF_040938575.1. Classification (NCBI taxonomy): domain Eukaryota; kingdom Metazoa; phylum Chordata; class Amphibia; order Caudata; family Ambystomatidae; genus Ambystoma; species Ambystoma mexicanum. The sequence continues at coordinate 308,869,232 of NC_090939.1, read as the reverse complement.
CCCGCCCGAAAAAGAGGGCAGTGTTCAGGGCTTTGGGGGAGAAAAGAAAAACATTGATGAGACTTGATCCAACTGAGAAGAAAGGGAACAAGGTGGAGGCTTGCAGGGGCGTTACCTGGAGTGAACCGCGATACAGTCACAAAACTCAGAAGGATGAGGACATTTGAGAATGGGTCTAGAGAGGATATTACATATTAAAGATGATCTTATCCTCAATCGGGCTAATGTCTTACGACTCCTTCACAGTCTTCCAACTTGGTGGAGCATTCGATCAAATGACCTGCATCTTATAGAATACCCTAATGAGTTAAGACCAGATAAAGTGGTGATTTACTTTTCATCGGCAAAGATTGAACATCTTATGCTGAGGGCAGCATCCAAAGTCTCTACTATGGGCTTTCGATTAAAGGAACTAGAGCCTTATGAGGAACCGTCAAAAGGTTACATAAAAAAGTCACACTACAAAGAGTCTCCACTAACTCCGGCCTAACAGAACTAGAAATCATATGCCGATTATGCAAAAGGTGGGATGCAGAAGTGCCCAGCGCAAAAAACATCCACAAATATAGGGGCCAATAGGAGGGCAAATTTACACTTTGTGGTGGAAAATACTTGTCTGCCAAGTTATATGAGGGATATGATAGCAGACAGATTGAAAGATCAAGACAGAGAAAGATGGGGTTGGTTGGCGGGTGCCCTGCCTTACAGCTCATAATGTTCGAAGCCTTTACATCTTGATGAGCCTCAGGAGTTTGTGGTTGGAAGCTGGAACACCAGAGGGTTACGGCTCCTCTTCGGAAAGGAAGCCTCAAGTTTGAACAATTCAATGTGATATGTCTTCAAGAAACTTGGGTGAGGGAAGCACCAATGCTTGAGGGTTTTTTCATATACATCAACCCGGCATTTAAAGGTAAATTGGGGCACCCAATAGCAGGTCTTCTCTTGATGGTCTATAATTGGAGTGGTCTGGAGACTGTCTTCGAGAGAAACGTCACACCACTGATACAGATTGCTTTATTTAAAAAGGCAACTAAACAGGATGAAGAAGGTACTTACCTTCTTTTATGCAATCTGTACTGGATTAACAATTCAGTGAGGGCAAAGAACTACGTTAAGACGGTCATGGACGAGATTGATGAAGCTATGGTACTTTGGCCAGGTTTGAACATCATCATTTCTGGGGATCTTAATATTTACTTTATCAATAATAACTTGGAACTGTAAGATACTCGGCTGCTGGTGTAACCAATTCAGTATTAAGAGGCCTACTATGGAGGAAAGAAGATCACCTGAAAAATATCGTAATGATCAACGGTTCTACAAAGGGGGATATTCCACCTAATCATACTTGACATAGGGGCAAAGATAAGCACATTTTAGATAATTATTTTACTTCTGAGAATGTTTTAGACTCCTTGGAGTGTCTGGAGATATTTCCAAAGTGTTCCAGCTACCATAATATCATGAGGTTGTCCAAGGTGGTTCGGCCTCTCGTATGATCTAAGCTGCCGAGAGAGATCTTGGGTATTAACCCGGGAAGGAACAGGTTAATATTGACATCTGGAAATACATCTGATCTAATTACATCAATAGATGATTCTCTGGGGTAAGCATACTTGGATTACCTATAGCTTGTAACCAAATACGTGGAAAAATGTAGTCATGGTCCAAGGAAATCTTTTGCTAATCGTCATAAATTTGATATAGAGGTGCAGAACAGGAAAGAATTGCTAAATCGTCTTAAAAGACAACATAATAAACTAGCCACATCAGCAACCGCAGAGGCTTGCCGGATTGGGAAACAATTTTACAAAAACTGGATAAAACAACACAGATTTAATTTACATCAACAGGATGCAGAGCAGATGTTGAAATAGTGGCTTAAAAAAATACCAGAGAAATGTGAAGTGTTTTCAACGACATGGAAGCTCCTTAACAATCTGTGTTGTCAACCCCAGTGTCAGCAAAGGACTGCATTGACCACTTCAGTACACTTTATGCATATTATTATCTGGATGAAGTTGGGAAGGCGACGGAGGATTGATGCCCATGGTTTTTTGAGATGGAGAATTCAAAAGAAAATAGCCCTCAAGTGTTTGGGGTGTGTGATAGAAAATGTAGTGGAGCTCAAAAGAAGGCACACCATGTTCATGCCTTGCTTTTACACCTTCATTTCACTTTGAAAACAACTTTTTAACAGTTAATTTAGTCTTACTAGGGATTTCAGTTCTTATTTTTATTTTATTTTTTAAAACTTTATTTTTGGTATTTCCAACTGGTTATACAATAATAAACACAAAAGAAAACAAGGTGAAAACAGATGCCCCAGTGTCCGCCATCCTCCCACCACCCCCCTCTCCCTGGTGATGTCTCTATTCGGCTTCACTTTCTGATTATTGGCTGTGCCTATTGCAGTTTTGTTTTGAAGCATGGGTGGTCTCACTGGTGTTGGGTCCTGGGGATGAGTCTGGTGAGGAGTCACTGTTCAGGGTGAACATTAAGTAGGTGATGTAGGGGCCCCAGATATCAGGGGGGCGTGCATACAAGGGCAGAAGCCTGAAGTTCGTTTCTGTGTCCTGGCAGTATGCTATGTCAGTCAGCCATTGCTGTATCTTCGGTACCGGCCCTTTCCCCCAAGACATTACGATCCTTCTTCGAGCTAGTAACAACAGTAGCCCGGCGAGTTTACGCGCTGAGGATGGTAGATGCCTCGTTAACCCAAGAAGTGTGATCCTGGGGTCAGGCTCAAGGGGCGTATCTATGATTGCTGCTGTCTTCTCCAGCACTGCTGCCCAGAATTGGTGAATGGCTGTGCAAGGCCATGCGAGATGGAGGAAATCTGCTAGAGGGGCGTTACATCGGCTGCACGACGGGGGGATAGTGGGATGATGGGAATGTAGCCTGGCGGGGGTGTGGTATGCCTGATGTACATATTTAAGATGTATTTGTTTATATTGTGTGCTTAGGTATACCTTTTGGGTTTGGGCTATTGTCGTATGTAGGGATTTCTCCCATCTTGTTTTTGGTGCTGTGAGTGGCGAGGTCGAGTCGGATAACAGGGTCTTGTAGATGGACGACACAAGCCTGCCCTCCCCTTGCGACTGGATTACCTTGTGTAATAGTTGCCATATTGGCGGTTGTTGTGGAAACGAGGGAAAGAGGGCTTGGAGAGTGAACCTGAGACGGAAATATATGAATGTGTCTAGGGCGGGAGTGGCTCCTCAGGCTTTGGCTTGTTCAGGTGTGAGAAAGTTCTCGTCTTCAAACAGGTCGCCCATGGTGTGTAACTGTAGCTTGTTGCCCCAATTCAGATAGACTTTCTCTGAGTTCAGTGGGATTCCGGGGATGAATCTTATCAGTAGGAGGGGGGAGAACCTGATCCGTATGTCGCATCTCTGTGCTATTTTTTCCAAATTGCAATGGTGGAGAGTACCGTGTTTAGGGTAGCGTGTGGTATTTGTGTTTGACATATGATGACTGCTCTCAGCAAGGAAATCTGCTAGAGGGGCGTTACATCGGCTGCACGACGGGGGGATAGTGGGGTGATGGGAATGTAGCCTGGCGGGGGTGTGGTATGCCTGATGTACATATTTAAGATGTATTTGTTTATATTGTGTGCTTAGGTATACCTTTTGGGTTTGGGCTATTGTCGTATGTAGGGATTTCTCCCATCTTGTTTTTGGTGCTGTGAGTGGCGAGGTCGAGTCGGATAACAGGGTCTTGTAGATGGACGACACAAGCCTGCCCTCCCCTTGCGACTGGATTACCTTGTGTAATAGTTGCCATATTGGCGGTTGTTGTGGAAACGAGGGAAAGAGGGCTTGGAGAGTGAACCTGAGACGGAAATATATGAATGTGTCTAGGGCGGGAGTGGCTCCTCGGGCTTTGGCTTGTTCAGGTGTGAGAAAGTTCTCGTCTTCAAACAGGTCGCCCATGGTGTGTAACTGTAGCTTGTTTCCCAATTCAGATAGACTTTCTCTGAGTTCAGTGGGATTCCGGGGATGAATCTTATCGGTAGGAGGGGGGAGAACCTGATCCGTATGTCGCATCTCTGTGCTATTTTTTCCAAATTGCAATGGTGGAGAGTACCGTGTTTAGGGTAGCGTGTGGTATTTGTGTTTGACATATGATGACTGCTCTCAGCAAGTTCGGTGATGCTAGGGCTCGTTCGAGCTGGACGTGGGGTTGAATAAAGTGGATGGCATACCAGTGGCAGAGAAATTGGGCCTCTGCTGCCCAATAATATTTCTCTAGGTCTGGAAGAGCCATGCCCCACTTCTCGATTGGTTGGATCAGTGCTTTGTACGCTATTCTGGCTGGTTTGCCCACCCACAATAGTTCCAGCACCAGGCTTCGTATGTGTTGGAGGTATTTTTGAGGTACTAGCAGGGGGAGATTTGCAAAGAGGTATAGCAATTTTGGGAGGATCACCATTTTGACCAGCGATACGCGGCCCGAGAGGGTGAGCAGAAGCACTTTCCATCTGTTGATTTTCTCCTGGTGTTTTTCGGTTACTTTGCCGTAGTTGTCTTGAAAGAGATTTTGGTGGGTTCTGGACAGCTGAATGCCTAAATATCTAACGTTGGTGTGTTCCGATTTGAAACCATAGTCATCAGGGAACTCTGAGGTCAGGGGGAATATTATTGACTTACTATGATGTATTCTCAGGCCAGAGAAGGTGCCGAATTTAATAATGTCTCGCATTACTAGGTTTAGGTCCTCAATCGTGACTTGGATGTAGAGGGCAATGTTGTTTGCATATAGAGATATAATCAAATTGTGTGGGCCAAAGGAGAGGCCTCTGTGTATATGTCGGGCGTGGAGGTCTGAGGCGAGGGGTTCCATTACTAGCGCAAACAGGATGGCAGACAGGGGGCATCCTTGCCTGGTCCCTCTCAGTAGGTCTATGGGTGTTGATCTGGTTCTTCCTAGGATTATGTGTGAGCGGGGTTGGTTGTACAGAAGCTTGATCAGCCTGATGTAGTGATTGCCGAGGCCCATTCATTTTAGGACTTCAAAAAGGAAGGGCCATTCGATGGAATCAAAGGCCTTTTTGGCATCTAGGAGGGTCACCACTGCTTGGTGTGATGGGTCTAGCACCTCCATGACTACGAACATTTGCCTGATACCAAACGTTGTGTTCCGGCCAGGGATAAATCCTACTTGGTCTGCGAGTACCAGAGCGGGCATCAGGGGGAGCAGTCTAGTTGCAAGGATCTTAGCTAGGATCTTGTTGTTGAGATTGATCAATGATCTTGGCCTATACGAGCTACATTCTTCTGGGGGTTTCCCGGCTTTATGTAGAAGGATCACATTTGCTTCACAGAGAGTCGGGGTAGGCATCCTTTCTCAAGCGCTTCCTCAAAAACATGGAGCAGTAGGGGGGCAAGGTGGCGGGTAAATGCATTATAAAACTCACCAATCAATCCGTCAGGGCCGGGAGCTTTAGTGTTTGGGAGTTCTTTTGTTGCTTGGAGGATTTCCTCTGATGTGATGGGTTGGTTTAGTGGCTCTCTTAGCATGGTATCTACCCAGAAGAGTTCAATTTCAGCTAGGTAGCACATGAGTTCCTCCTGGCTGGCGGTGTAGTTCGATTTGTACAGCTTTTGATAGAAAGCTCAGAATGTTTCTGCAATTTCTTTGTCGGTGTGCACAAGGGTGCCATGGAAGTCTCATATTTGTTCTATCGATGTGGGTTTTCTGTCTGCTGTTATCAGCCTTGCCAGAAGGGCCCCTGGTTTCTGACCCTCTCCGTATTGACGGATTTGGTGGCCTTGTGTAAGAAATGTTATTTTGGGATCAGCTGAATATTTAAATTTGTCCAATTCTTTTTTCAGCGTGGCAATTATGAGTGGGTCGGTTGGTGAGGGGTGTTGACGTTCGAGTTCTTTTAGGTGGGTTTCGCATGAGGAGAGTTCCTGTCTTATGAGTTTCAGTATACCATGTTCTTTATTTATGCACACCCCAGAGTTCTTCTGCGAGTACTTGGTCAAGTAATGCTCCTGGTTTGAATCTCCAGTGCCATCTCCCCTCCGATGGGTCAGGAGAGGTGCATTCGAGTGTGACTGCCCAGTGGTCTGATATTGTCCTTAGGAGGATCTGGCATTGGCTTCATTGTAGTTCACTGTGTGTGGACACTAGGAAATAATCTAGTTGTGAGCTCGTTTTATAGACCCAAGAGTGAAATGTGTAGTCTCGGGCGAGCCCGTTTTGGCGTCTCCTGATAACCTCCAGGTCGTAAGCTTTGCAGTTTTTGAGAATCTGTAGTGCTGCCTTGGGGGTGGGGTAGATGTTGCAAGGGACTTATCCCTCCCCGGATTGAGCGTGGTGTTCAGATCGCCACCCCAAATGATTGTTGCTGACCCCGCTCCCTCCAGGTGGGTCATTACCCAGTCATAGTTGTTTGTCCCGTCGGTGTTGGGGGCGTAGGAATTCACAATGATGATCTCTGTTCCTTCCAGGATCCCTCGTATTAGGAGTGCTCTGCCCTCTGTGTCTTTCCTGGACGATAGTTGCTTGAATTTCATATTTTTATTGATCATGATGGCCACCCCCCTGGAGTATGAGGAGTATGAGGAAAAGTATCTGTGGCAGCAGCATTCTCGGGCCCAGTGGTTCTCATTACCTGGGAGGAGATGGGTTTCCTGGATCAGTGTGATGTCCACCTTATGTCTCCAGAGATATTGGGTTACTTTCCCTGTCTTGGTCGGGTGATTACCCCCTCTAATGTTCCATGTGGCTAGCTTGAATGTGGTGAGTCGGTGTCTTGTTTGACTTGTTTGTTAGCTGAGTTGTCAATGATTGAGGTGGACCACTGTTTAGTAGGTTAGTGTATAGGCACATTTAGTCTTTGGCTTAGCGCGTTTCTGGTGCACCGTACGGGATCCTTTGTGGGCAGGCGGTGGGGCGCGGACCCCTGGTTGGCACATTTCCCAAACTGTAAACAACTTCCCTCCCCGGCACAGGCAACCCCCAACTTGCCTGTTAAATTTCCCATCCCTGAACCCCAAAACATAACAAAGCTGCGCTTGGGGCGCTAGTGACCTTCCAAGGGCGGGTGCACCCTGTACCCTATCGCTGTTGAAGATTCCCGGGGGTCAATTGTTCAGAATAGATTTGGTCATTAGTGTGTGGAAAGAGGCGTCACGGTGGGTCTCCACCAGCCCGGTCCCGTCTGGGGGGTCTCGGATTATTAACTGCGGGCCTGCAGCCGAGTATGTCGAGGAAGGAATTTGCTTCCTCGGGCGTGCTGAAGAATTGGGCCTTTCTGTCATGCTCGATGTGTAGTTTGGCAGGATATAACATTGAATAGAGCAGTTGGTTATCTTGTAGCCGTCGTTTCACTCTGGAGAATGTTCTACGTTGCGCCTGGACCGTCAGGGAGAAATCCGTGAAGAACTGTATTTTATCGCCATCGTAATTCAAGTCTCCCTGCTCCCTCGCCAGGCGTAGGATCATGTTGCAATCTTTGAAATTAAGGAGTTTGGCTATGATCGGGTATGGGGCTGCACCCGGAATAGAGTGGCTGGTGGGTACTCTGTGGGCACGCTCTACTATGAACAAATTTGATAGTGCAGGACCTCCAAATAGCGTTTTGCAGACTGATTCGACAAAGTCTTCCATTTTCTGAGTGGATCGATGTTCTCTTACCCCTATGATCCTGATGTTGTTGCGGCAGGATCGCCCCTCAAGATCCTCATTTTTAGCCATAACAGTCTTCATTTGAGTTTCTAGTGTTGACATCCTTGTCACCTGGGAGTGTGTGTTGTCGTCAGGGTCAGATATCCTCTGCTCGGCTGCATCGCGTCTGTTGCCATGCTTATCCAGGGGGTGTTAAATTTGGTTGACTTTGGTGGACATCGTGTCGATCTTACTATCTATGCTGCCAATGCCAGTTCTAAGCTTGAGGAGGATCCCCCTGATATCCATGGTTTGATCGTATCACCGTCCTGGGACATGGTGTCCCCGGGGTTCTCTGGGCGGTCGTTTGATTTGGGGGCTTTGAACACTGCTCCTGATTCAAAGGTTAATTTCCTTTGCGATTTATCTGATTTCCCCATTCTGGGAGCTCTGGCGTATGTTGTTTTGGCGTGTCCCCCTGCTTGCTCTCCACTGCACGTGTGTGGTGGCTGGTAGGAGAGTGACTTTGTGAGGTGCAGGTACTTATTGGTCCCTGAGGAACGCTGCCGTGTAGGTGCTATTTTCCCAAGGTTTTAGGAGATGAATATTTCGGCGCCCGCTACTGTCCGGTGGCACGGCCCAGTTTGGGGAGCAGCCACCTGGAGCAACTGCTTGGGGGCAGGGACCTCGAGCCTGTAGCGTAGGCGGTCGCCCAGGAGTGGACCAGCTCTGGTTGGGGCAGCTGGAGGATTGCTATGGGCTGGTGCTCCGTCAGGTCTGTTTAATAGGTGGGGGTCATCTGACAGGCGCCCCCGCTCCAGTCCACTCACAGGGACCCAGTGCGCCCCTTCCCAACCGCCAGGGGACTGGGGGGGAACATGACGGGTTGATCTTCTCACCTTTGTTTATGTGTGTTGTCCTCCCACGGCCCGCCGACCAGCCGGCTGTTGTCCTCTGTGTTCAGGCTATGGACAGTTCTGTGGAGGCCAACATGGCGGAGTCACTCCTGGAGCTGCCCCGGCAAGCACAGATGTCGTGGATTGGTCTGCTGGGCTCTAGAGCTCCCTGCCTCAGGTCAAGGGCAAGGGATGTGGCTGCCCCCCAGGCTGCGTGTTGTGTTGTTCGCTGGCATCTGCACCGGTGGGTGTTCCCGCAGAGTCCGATGTATGGTGCTCCGTTAGGGGTGGCTCCCCTACCGGCTGCGGAGCCCGGTCACAAGCCAAGCTGGGATTGCCGATGGCACGGTCCGCTTCCCCTTCTCTGATATGTGGCTCCCAGGTTGGCCGAGTTAGATCTTGTTTTCGCGCCTGCCTGCACTCGGTCGGGCAATTCGTTCAATGGGAAGCAGGTGCAGGGGGCGCAGGTCCTCTGCCATTACCCGCGCCCGGTTTCTTACGCGTGGCGGCACCTCCTCATGTGGGGAGACTGTCTCGCTGGGCCCCACCTGCCATGACTCCACTTGGCTTGGGCCACCTGGAAGGGCTACCGGCCCCGGGTCTGGACGAGCACCGGTGCCGGATGCTCAGAGGTGTGTGAATCGTCTGCGACCTTATGTCTGATCCCTGAAAGCAGTGACTTCAGGATTCATTTAGGGTGCACTGCCGGAGCTCACTAAGGAGCTGCCATCTTGGTCGGCTCTCTAGCGCCCTCTAGGATTTCAGTTCTTAAAACATCTGGTTGTTACTGATAGGTCAGGGACATCATTTAGGGGTCACCAGGGGTGGTAACTGCAACCGTTGAGGTCTCCCTTGCTACCCCTGTGGTCTCCCTTGCTACCCCTAGGATTTTTAAAAAAAAATATGTTCATTTTTTTTAAATTGAGGCTCCTGCGATGTGGCCAGCAACATGTGGTACTTTGTTTCTGGAGTGACTGGTTTTCTGATAGCTATAACCGGTAAGATAGCTCAATGGGTTGAGCGTTCTCTGCTACAATGTGTGTGTGATCTGCAGGTTTCAGTTTCGACTCCAGGCAAGGTCAACTCAGCCTTCCGCCCTGCTGCGGTTGATAAACGAGTACCAACACAGGTTGGGTGATATTAATGATACATATGGTGATCCATTCTTGTATGAAATGTATTACACTTTACATTGATATCGTAACCATATTTTCCGTAGTGTACTTAGAAACAATGCTATGTGATGGCACTTCCTGTTTTGTCAAGGGGGAACGGTCGTGTTCCACCACTTCCCATGATGTCACGTTGGGGTGGGTCAGATGACATTAATTCTTGTGATGTCATCAGGGGTCAAGGGTCATGTGATGTCACTTCCACTACCCCTGGCATTTTGGTGAAATGATGTCCCTGCGATGGGTCTGTTTGCTCTTTAAAATGTTCCTTAACCTAGGGCCTCAACCGAACCTGAAATGTGTCTACAGTTCAAATTGACGGTTTAATATCCTATCCTTCACGGACAGACATCGCATTTTACCTGAAACGCTCTTCAGCTGGAGTTTATACAGAGCTTTCATTGTTTTTGTTTTTTCATGTCGAAGCTTGTACAGGTCTGTACCTGTCTCACCCTGCGTTACTCCTTTGCTGGCACCAAATTGAAAAGAATATCTGTGCTACCTTTTTTTTCCTATAATAGCTTTTTTTTGTGTGAAATAAACCACATACTTACCTTGCGAACTAGAAACGTACGGTTGCATTGGTTTCCGGTACATAATACAGGCTTTCTTTTCCTTCGACTTCGACTTTCTTGCCATTAAGAGTCTGAGCCAGTGCCAGATAGCTTGGGTAGACGGGGGAGCATTAATGAAGTATCAACAGAACGTCAAATGGAAAGTTTCAGCGATGCTGACTCCGAACAAAGACTGGATTTATCACACGAGAGGCCTGACCGACTGCAGCACGGTCAACGAGTGAAACACTCTTACACAGTTTTCGTTAGCTTATGCTCATTTGAAATGTAATTGATGATTGGGATGCTTTTGAATAATGTGTTCTTTTGTAAAACAATTACTTTACTATTACTTGGGATTAAACGCTGTATTCAAATTTAAATAAATTGAATTTATTGATAGGAGAAAGAATGATTGTTATAGCAGTGATGGTCTGAGATGAATGCATCCCCCTCAATTGGAGAAACATTCTGATTTAAGTGCAATGGTATCTTGATACCTGAAGCCCGGCTTTCAGACAATCGTGTCCTGCCACACTCCCGGCTGCAACATGGAAATATAGAGCCGTGTACTTTAGTGTTACAAGGAAAGCTGTGTGTCTTGGTTATTCAATGAGGAATGATGTTATGTTATGCTGATTTATACCGAGCACGCTACCACCCAAGGGCAGTCTCCAGATCTGAAATGAACTGTGTGCGGATCAAAAGTGGAAAGTGTTTGGCTATATTGACAGCATTGAGGATGTCAGTGGTGTGAGGCGTGAGTAGGCGCAGAGCTGGGTGCCCAGGAATGGTAACATGTGGCGTGCACAGAGATACAGGTAGCAGCCAGCATCAGAATAACAAAATAAATATAACTTTTAGCAGAGTTTGACTATTAGTTTTTGGTTTGCTGCTTGCATCAATTTCTTCAAATTGTTTGCGTGTTGCCATTTGTGGTTTATTCTCCCCCATTTTATACATTTCAGATGACTATATATCTGTGTTTTGTGAAAAAGTACAGAATGCGCTGTGTTTTTCATAATGCTTGTGTTGAGGCGCTCTTTATTTATTTATTTATTTATTCATATTTGTTGAGCGCACAGCAGACTGAAGGCATCGTGGCGCTTGTTACAGTGTTGCCTACACTTAGGTACATACATTTCAATAATCCATAATCTTTATTCCGTGGTAGATAGTATCTTCATATAGGCGCACACATCTGGATAACAGTCTGGAACAACAGCAAATATGATTATCCTGATATAGAATTTCTGTTGCATGCATCAGGATTGCAAAAGTGTACGTCTTTGCTTCATCAACTATTTCCGTGTACGATGATTGTTCAGGACCTGTGCCTGTCTCAGGCAGCCTGGAATTGCATCATTTTCACTGTTCAATTGACTATAGAGGATTGTTTCTGTACAGGAGCAATACTTCTTGATTGTTTTTTAGTCTCCTTTTCTTACCATGGTATGTGGTGTGTCCATGGCCTGTGTACATAGAAAATACACGGGGTTCACCTGCTTGATTAATGTGGTTTGTGTCCCTTTGCTTCATGAGGTATTAAATAATTTAGTTGGCATTGTCCAGCGGCCAGTTGCCTTTAGCCCTGAATTTCAATTGTTTACTCCTTGCGGTCAGTCATTTTTTCAGTCTTCTTATACCAGTTGTGATGAACATGTTCTAAGGATGTTTGTCAACAGTGACCTTGTCTTGACAGCTGCTGGTTTGACTGATGGGAAGGGAGTGCTGCACAACATTGCTGGATTCAGTGGTAGACAAAGCTTTAGTAATGCCACTTGAATTCTGACTCGCTATTTGTTCTGCCCTGGCTAAATATAAATCTAACAAACTCGATTACTTCCTAAAATGTCTGCCCCTAACACTGGAGCTGTTACATGCAGATTTGAAGCTCTGTGTGCAAGCCATTGTGAAAAGTGTTTACAAGAGTCTACCTATCACTTATTCCTACACTACAATAATTATCTGTCCCTAGCTAAAAGACAACCAATAAACAATACCCTTTTAAATCTATTAAACATATGAGTTTAATACTCAACATAAAAACAGCATGACAAATGTTACTAGACCTGCTATCCATAGTTATACCCTATGTTCTGCATACAATAAAAAAAAGTCTTTGAAATGCCAAAAGGCCAAGCTAAACATAATATGATCCAGATATAAGCCAGCTACACTGTGCTAAAACAATTCTATTAATCTAAAATCACTATACATATGTTGCTACACCTCACTACTTGCTAGTGCTTACCTGTACCTTCTTCTCTCCAATTAAGGTTAACAGGGAAACTCACACATCCCCTCAAAGTCCACAAACACTTACATTTTCTTTCTTGTCTCCAAAGAAAAACCTTAGGGAAAATGCACTTCCCTTTCATATCCAACAATAACTCTTTTCTTGTGTGGCTCGTTCCTAGTATGTTAATGATCTCTATACTGGTGCAGCCCATGGCGCCATGAAGGGGTGTTGTCGTATGTGTTCCAGGGAATGTGTTTGTCCAATCAAACATAATCAATGTAAGGAGTTCATTAAGGGCTCTAAGATTCTCATCCAATCATTTGATTCAAACTTCCCCAAAAATGTATCTAATGTAGTGTGTGCTAATGCGTGATGTTATTGTATAAATGTTGTAGCCTGTGATCAGTGGAGTTGAGAATGCTTCACCCAGTGCAGTTTCACAGGACTGCCTGAACTTTTTCTCCCATCGTTTTGGTCCAATAAAGCTGTGTTACTTTTTGCATGGATGTACTCCCCTTTTGATTACTTTTGTATTTTTTGGATTACCCATCTAAAGAGGTCCCGCTCTACATGTATGCCATCATTGTAGGGGCTTTTGATCCCAATAGTTCCCTGAGGTGACCGTTCCACCAAGAAAGTGTATTATCTTCTGTTTCCATGGTCATTGCAAGCAAGCATTGCACGTTTTGTAAAATGTATTGGCAGAATATGTACAATGTACATACATAATGCAAAAGGAAGAGGGAACCTCAACCATTTAAGGGGCTTGCTAAGCATGGACCTGAAAGGAAAGTGGCAGGGAAAAGTTTCTAATGGGATAGAGGGAGAGGTGGTGCTCACGCTTTCAAGACATACTTACTTGAGTGACGGTGTGGTTCTAGTTGGGTGTTGGCTGTGAGAACCGCGTGTGTGTTTCAAGAGAAGGGAAAGCTCAAGGCCAGTTAATTGGATTCAGCTTTTAGGGATCTATTTAGCTGCTGTGGAGATATGTGTAATAGTGCTAGATAAGTGAACAGAGGTGTTGCTTGCTTACCCTGTTGTTTTATAAGAAGCGGCCTAGTGTTATGTTTATGAGAAGTCACCTATGTATAAACGAGTTAGTTGGTTGGGCAATAAAAGGTTGAGAAATCTAAAAATGATAGTTTGGTTAGTCAGACTGGGGAAATATTTAGTCAATGGGTGTCCCTTTGCTACAGGACTGTTGGCCTGGTGTTGTTGAGTTGTTAGGATATCATCTCTTGTTTGAACAGTGAGGGTAGACTGATCCAATTGAGGATGATATCTGGCACCTTTTGGCTGGTGATTGTGTGCTGACCTAGTGTACATTTCCAAGAATGTCTGCGTGTTTATGTTTAGCGGTGAGAAAGAGACTGACCTGATAGACCCCATTCTAATATACTCCTAGGATGAGAAATCTTGTCTATATTTACATTGGCATCTAATTGTGTGCAGAGGCTGGTCTGTTTGATCAATGATACTACCATTTCATCTTTTCTAGATACCTTTCCTAATACTCACACACTGCAATGTATATAATATTGTTCAGTCGGAAATCTAGAAAAAATAGCAGATTGATGTGCAGCTTATTAACTTGTGGTATCATGAATTATTCTTGCCAAAATAACCAGAGTACTTGAAAATATCTGTGTGCGCGCTTTTCTGCAGGACACGGATTGGTAAAAAAAAGTTCAATTTTCAGCTAGCGTAATTGATAAGGACAATTGTGTTACTTTTATATGTTATGTTATTTTAGAACTGTATGGCACCTTATGTACCATTGTTATGATCTCAAAGTGCTCTGGGTGGAACAGCCTCGGGACCATAGTCCAGGTCAGTGGAGCGTGTAGGGTAGTAAATAGTGATTGGGTGCACTCAATATGTGTGCAGCCAGTGTGGTTTACACGGTGTGTAGCTGCATTCTAATGCCAGGAGTGGTGCAATGGTTTGTATGAGATCAGTAGCATGGGTTCAGCAAGGTCGTTAACCTCTGAGTCGGCATTCTGGCTTTGCTGGAGCTTGTGTATGAGATTATAGATGCAGCTAGGTTGATTCTTTCATGGGGTATAGCTGTGTTCTAAACACTTTCGAGGTGACTACAAAGCCATGTAGTCTTGGCTGTGTCGCATGTGACGAGGAAATTAGTTCCACAATGTCTGCACCAGGATTGAGTCGACGGACCCTCCAATCGTGGCTGAAATGAAAGCACGAACCACTAGGAGGAGGGCCGTGATATGATTTTGAAGGTGGCCATTCATCTCTGTGCAAGAAGTAGTGTTGCATTCATGTTTTGGACTCTTGTTTAGTTAGTAGGCTGTTGTGTTGGTATGTGTGCAGCTAGGCCGGAATTGATCAATGGGTATAGCTGCATTCTATTGTTTGTTGGTGTACTGGAGAGTCTGAGCATATCAGTGATTGTGAGCGTCTGGGCGGATAGTTGAGAGACCCCCAGTGGCGTCACCCGGTGATGTAACCCATGGTGTCATCCCCCTAGTGAAGCCACTGTATAGGCTGCACCTTTGAGCAATACAAACACAATTGCTCAAAGGTGCAGCCTTTTATCAATTCTAACAGAGCTGCCATTTCATTCACCACCTATGTGGCACGGGCCGACCCCTGCCACTACATTTAATTAGCAGGTTAGCACGCTTCCCTGTCTGGCCGTCACTGCTGAGTGCCTCTGTGGCACCAGCCATACAGGGAAACTATGGCGGTGGAGAGGCGTTTTCAGCATCCCTGCCTGGTGTCATCCCCTGTGAGGGGTGTTACCCGGTGTGGTCTGCTACCCCCATAGTGACGCCACTGGAGACCCCTATTCCATGATTACCTTCCAGTGCCTGCTGAGCTGACCGTATCCATTCCAGAGGTTTGGAGTAATGGTTCTCCAAGAGAAATTATCTGTCTAATGTGGAGATTGTTCTGATTACCAGGCTTGAGTTTGTCTTTCCCTGCTTTTCAGAGTCATCAATGTTGAGTTGCAATATTCCTAATCTTTATTGGGTTAAGCGACTTGCCGATCTATGGTCGTCCCTGTGTCTCGTTGCCTCTGCCATTGATTATTGGATGATAGCTTCTCATTGTGCAGATACATCCAGTTCTGTTCTGTCCTACTTACGAGTACTAGTTGTGTTTGATGACTGGTGTTTACTGGACCCAAGGACCAGCATCAGAGGCTATGGTCATCCCTGTGTTTTGATGAGACTGCAGTTGCTTGTAGTATGACACCTTCTCAGTGTGGATTTACTTCAGTTCTGTTCTATAGGACATGCAAGTACATCCTAGGTATGAAGACAGGTACTCAGTGAACCCGAACATTGAGCAACAGTTCAGGCCGTGATGATAGTAGTGTCTGACTGGCACTGTTACATGCATCAGGGGTTAGAGTGTTCCTGATCTGTGTGTGGTTAGAGTATTGATGACAGGCGGCAGCACCTTGATGTCACTTGCAGGAGCTTGCTGTGCCAGATTCCTCGCCTGATTGGGAGCGTATTCCCTTGAGGGGGAACAGGGTCAGTCCATTTCTGAATCTGGGTTATAAATGCTAGTGGGTCCATTTTCGAGGTGCCGGGCAAGTGGTTATAGCGAGTGAATGGGTATTCCTGTCGTAGTTTATGTTTTGAATTGTGGAATTATACCGCATCATTGTCCCTTGCAAGATCTAAGGTTGCTGGAGAGCTCATCTGATTCGAGGGCATAGTGTATCTCTGCAAGAGACCAAGGAGAGCTTTCAACCAAAGCATAGTTGATGCTGCACCACGGATGAAGGAATGCTAGAGAGCACATCTGATTGGAAGGTACAGAGCACATCCGCAAGAGACCAAGGACCAAGTCCAAGCAAAGCATAGTTGACACTGGACCCCGGGTGAAGGAGTTCATGGCATCAATTCCCAGGCAGATCAGGGTAACATGACTTGATCAGCGACCACCTTGTATAACTGGTGGATGACACCATCTGGCCCATTTGTAATTTATAAATGTAAATGCTGTTAGGCACATGGATTCTAGTTCAGCACCTTCATTCCCAGATAAGTAAGATTGACACATGTTAACAAGAGCAGGCCCAATCGTATTGTTTAGACATCAGTGTTTTTAGGCACTGGGTTTGTAGTTGTGTCTATGCATTCACAGATAAGAAAGATTAACAGAGGTTGAGTGCTCCTGGAATGATAACGCAAAGAATGATTAAGCTAATTTGTCAGCAAAGAACAAAAATGCTATTAGGACTCGGGCTAGGAATCAAGGGTATTAGTTTCCAGATAGATAGATAGAGATAAACATCCTTTGGTCTTAGAGCAGTGGTCTTCAAACATTTTTGGCCTGGACCCCCCCTGAGAAAAATTTGGGCAGGGCGGGCCCCCCCAAAAAATACCAAATGGACAGTATGTACAAATGGCTATGAACTATTGTGTGTTTTCACCGCACCCTACTCCCAATATAGTCCCTGGGCTCCACCACCTGCTCCCATCACAGTCGCTGGGCTCCATCATCCCACTCCTACCGAGTCCCTGGGATCTCTCCACCCCATCACAGACCCTGGGATCCCCCAACCTGTTCCCAACACAGTCCGAGGGCCAGTGGGAGCTGGTGAATTTTTTAAGTGGAGGGGCATAAATATTTCCCACAAAAATGCCAAAGCGACCGAGTGCAGCAAGGTAGCCTGAACCAGTCAAGTGGGGTTCAGGGGGTTTTCCCCCCATTCATTTTTTTAAAATAATGGGTTAAAATGTTGCATTTTTTAGCATATGTTTAAAAAAAATGGGTAAAAAGCCAAACAGCTTACAATTGGCGCTGGGGGGCCAAGGTGGAAAGCATGGTATTTTTGACTGGACATCTATGATAGATTAAGAAAATATCATCCCTGTCCTCTGGGTTCCACAGTGCCTCAGAAGGAGAGCTGATTTTGGCAAGTGGGTAGGGGCATTAATGCCTTTGTTGTACAACCCTCTTTCCCCCTTATCCCCCACTTGCCAAAATCAGCTCAATGGACCAAAACAAACACACACACCTTCACACAGCAATCACTATCATTCATACGAGCACCCATCACCATACACTCACTCATAACACAAGCATAAATTCATCCATACATATATTTAAATAAAAATATAAATGAACATAAACGTATCTTCTGCAGGGAACTGTGCGTGGGTGCTGAAATGCCCCACTCCAGGTTGCTCGGTCCGTATGTGCGAGGAGGTGCAGGAGCTCCCCCTCACACATACAGACATGCAGTGCCCCAGCCAGCATTTCCAATGAGCTATGTAAAATGGCGAAGCAAAATGACCCCATCCTTGCATAGCTCAGTGAGCATGCGCGACTGGGGTACTGAACTGTTAAAGGGAAACAGTGTTTCCCTTTGACAGTTCAGCCAGCCCAGGAGCACTCACTCAGCTGGAAAAAACAGCTGAGGGAGGGCTGCTTGGCTCCTCCGTAATGGGTGAGGGGGCCACTGGTGGACGCCCCCTAGCCCATTATGGATGAACTGCCAGCCTCGGACTGGCCTATAGGGTAATAGGGCAACGCCCATACCAAAAAACGCAAAATGCTAGTGTAGGCCAGTCAAAATGGGTCACTCTTTTTAGCCAATGTGGGCCAGTTGGATGAGTTATTTCACTATGCAGCTAGTAGTTTTGACCATTGTTGCTGAATAAATATTCTTTAATATCACAATTTGCTTACATTTTAACAAAAAACACCCCCTTGGGTACTATTCAAACATTTTGTGCCTAAAGGAATGAATATCCATTTGCAACTGCAGGACACTTTTTCATTGGTGCCTGAGCTGTTTTATAATCCAGTCCAACCACGTGAGCCGCCCCTGCCCATATCCTGAAAACTAAGATAACATTTCATGCTGGGCTCTCGCGCCCCCCTTGGGAGACAGCCGCACCCCCCTGAGGGTGTGCACCCCACAGTTTGAAGACCTCTGTCTTGGAGCATTGTGCATGACTGGTGGTGGACATGAGCAAGCCCAGTCATACGAGCATAGGTGTTGTTATGTATTGGTTTTGGAGTTGTGGGCACTAAGATAGTTGCATGGTTTGGCGCTGCATGGTTAGCTTATTTGCTCATGGGAGTGGTTAGGCCATTGTTGCCAAGCCAACAGCTTTGCAGCATTGAAATAAATGTGTCACTTGAGCCAGCTTCCGTGTCCCGATTGTTCTTACCTGCCCGTGTTAAACCATTTTCAGCCATTTCTGGCCATTGGTGGAAGGTCGAGTGGGCCAAATTGTTTCCTTACATGATTTATGGAAAGAGCCAGGTTTTGAATGTTTTCCGGAAAGCCATATAGTCTTGGCTGTGTGGCATGTGGGGAGGAAATTAGTTCCCCAATGTCTGCACCAGGGCTGAGTAGACAAACCCTCCAATCCTGGCTGAAATGGAGGCAGGAACCAGGAGGAGGGCCGGGATAGACCTTAGTGTGCAGGTTGGGAGGTAAGGCCTCATTTGTTTTTGTAGGTATTTTGGGAGGGCCGGCTTTGTGCAATGCTCGGTAATGCACAGGATTTTGAAAGTGGCTATTCATCTCTGTGCAAGAAGCAGTGTTGCAGTTGTGTTTTGGACTCTTGTTTAGTTAGTAGGCTGGTGCACCGAGGTAGAGGGAGTTTGCATAGTCAAGTCTGGACATGACAATTGACATAATTGCAGCCAGTCTATTGGGGTAGGTGAGGTAAGGGAAGCTGCGCTTCAGAATCCTAAGGTGGAAATGACAAGATTTGGATACATTTTTGATGTGGTGGGACAGAGTTAGGTCTGAGTCCATTGTGCAGTCAAGGGTTTTGACAGTGGTGGTGGTCGGAGGTGGAGGGCTGAGGAAGGGTTGCCAGCCAGAGAGATGGGTGTTTTGCATCATACAATAATCTCTGTTTTCCCTGGGTTCAGAAGGAGATGGCTACTCGTCATCCAGCAGTCAAAGTCAGTGAGACATGCTGCTTGGTCAGGGCGAGGATTGGAGGTTGATTTGGGAATTCTCAATATCATTTGTGTGTCATCGGCATAGTTATAGCAGGTGAGGTTGGGAGAGTGGAGGATCCCGGGCAGAAGGGTTATTTAAAGGTTGAAGAGAAGGAGTGAGAGGCGGATGACTTGGGGTACTCTAGTGTTCACCAGTCGAGCACTGGACAGGAACAGGGGGAAATAGGTGATTTGCTGTCTTTAAGTGTGGAATAAATTGATGCAGTTGAGCGCTGAATCGCGGATTCCTAGAGAGGGCAGTGTGGAGAATCTGATGGAATTCCCCCCAGAAACCTCGTCTGTGACCATTCTTATGTGGCCAGGAGAAGGCAGGGGATCTCTGATCCCGACTCTGTGGGTGGTGCACTGTGGGAGGATCAAATGGGGGGAATCAGACCAGGAAAACTGGGAGAAACCCCATTTTAACTTTTCCCGTAACCCACCCTTTTAATGGATTTTGTCATTCTAAATATCTAGCCAAGACTGACTACATGCCCCAGAATCCCTCAGGTACTGTGAAGAGGAAGAGGACACAAGAGGCATACAGGAGCTCAGGCCAGGCAGGCAAGTCTAACAGCTCTTGGCAAGGTCAGGCAATTAGTTCTAAGGGCCTGTACCTGAAACCAATTAACCCACCTGAGGGACTTAAAAGGATGCAGCAGGGAGAAGCAGTAGAAAGAAGCTGGAGTGGAAGTTGTAAGGTATGTAGTAGCAAAAGTAGAAGGAGCAGAGCACAAGGCTGGCCATTCACAAGGAAGTGTGACCACAGAAGGGACGCTAGAGTAGAGGAATGGCAGATTTCACATGCAGACACTTTGTTGAACCTGTGTTCACAAACCCTGTTTGGCTGTGACAGTATTGGAATAGGCTGGAGGAAATAGGCAGTGTTTCCAGCTGCTCCTTATTGCTGCAAATACAGAGCTGAAGTCATGCAGAATCAAGCCAAGGGAAACAGTAGAGTAGAACTTTCTCCTTTGGTGAGGCTGGATCAGAGACACCCGTGCAGCAGAGGGGTGTGGGTGCCAAGAGTGCCTACAGCAGTAGTAGATGACAAAACCAAGCCAGGAAGCAGTTGCAGTGATTGTGGAGTCGAGAAAGTGAAGCCCCTTACTTCAAATCAGCTAAAATACCTTGCCCGTAACAGTAGGATAAGTGAGCTAGATAAACTTGTTCATAGAAATGGGAAGTCCTGTTAACAAGGGAAATGTAACTCGGAATGAAGATATCAAAGTGAAACACCTGCATGTTGTAAAAGCATGTTTCTATTCCCATTGTTAAACACAAATAGAAATTAAACACAAATCGAAGTCAAGCGGTCGCGTGCCTCTTGTTAATATGGAGAACACTGCCGGAAAGCCAATAACTCTTAATTGTCTCTCCTCAAGCATTACAACCCAGTTTTCACATATTAAGAAGTTGTGCGTGCAACATTGTGTCTCGAGTAGCTTGGAGGCTAAAGAAGCCGACTAAGACTTGGGAAGGCGCAACTGTGAAGTGGCAGTTCAAAGGTAAAATAAAATTCTGTGTGCGTAATTTACTTTTAATTGGAAAAGTGATCTTTTGTAACAACACAAACAATAAAGCAGAGGTTGTAAAATAAGTAGAAGCTGAGCAGGGAACAAATATAGCCTAAACCCTATCTCTGCATATCAAGCACATTTAAGAACTAATCAATATTGTTTAAGTGTTGTTGAACCGGTGTTACCTCAGAGACTACCAACACTGGGGGTGATAAAGGTCACCCAAGACTGGTGAGAGTGTCATTATAGTCACAGTACATTTGCAAAGTTCATCCATTTCTTACCTCTCAAGCATCCAAACTCTTAATTTCTTCTCTAATTTTCTCTCAACTCTTTTACTGTTCGTCTGCCCTGTTTGGACCCCCTAACTCTTGTCTTGCTCCCCTTAAATCTTTGTTGAATTCCTCTATTTGTCTCTTGTGTCAGCTCCTGTGTCGAGATTCTATCACTTCTTCTCTTGTAACACTTGGTTGGCTGCCTTTTCATTCTCAAATCAATTTACATTTTGTCTTGTCTACAAATCTCTATAGAGCCTTGCTCTCAGCTATCTTACTGCATAACTATTCTTATATGTTCCTTCGCATTCCCTGTGCTCCTCTTCTCAATGTTTACTTCGGGCTCCACGTCCCCCTTGTGCTCAGTCTCGTTTTCACTCCTTTCAACTTATTGCTCCCCTTCATTGGAATGCTCTTCCTCTCTCTTTCTGTTATATTCCTGTTTATTC
Source organism: Ambystoma mexicanum (assembly GCF_040938575.1). Taxonomy (NCBI): domain Eukaryota; kingdom Metazoa; phylum Chordata; class Amphibia; order Caudata; family Ambystomatidae; genus Ambystoma; species Ambystoma mexicanum. Next base: position 308,847,553 of record NC_090939.1, on the reverse strand, counting down.
TCGATTCCCTGGTTCTCTGAAATCTCATCTGCTCCATCCTTGAGTGATGGTTTCCTGGATTTTATTGTTTATTTCTGTTTATTGTACTGATCTGTAGTCTATATACAGTGCTTTGGTTTAAGGTGCTTAATAAAACAGAAATAAAATACAAAATACAAATACAAAATACATATTCTTGAAGGTGGGGAAGGGAGCTGGGTCCTGTTTCAACATCACTGAAGTTGTCTAAATATTTTAAAAATGTAGTAGCAGCATAATAATTGTGGTTGGTAGCTTCAAGGTGGAAGGAATGGCAAAGAGGCTTCCTTTTCTTGTGACAAGAGAAAAGGGTGCATTGACAGCCTGTACAGGTCGATGAAGTCTTGTGGAAATTGCCTAAACTTGTGGTAGCAAATACAATTGTCATTATTACAGTAGTTGAATATAGTATAAGCCAAAAGTCAAATGTGGGGCAAAGGAGCATGCTCTCAAAGTTGCATCAAGGGAGTTGCTAGAGAGAGAGAACAATTTCTAAGTAATAGCATCTTGAAACAACTGTATCTAGCAGATGCAACAAAAGTTGCAAACAAAAGAGTTGTCAAGCAGAAGTAGTACGTTTTTCATCTACTTTGTTTGTCTTTTCCTAGAGAGAAAGGCTGTCCTGGGATTCCATTGGTACTGTTGTTTTCTTGTTGGAACTTGGAATGGGGAATCTTTTCATCCAGTGAAGAGGAACTGCTACCAGTGGATTTTTATTTGTGTGAAATTTAGTTTTGAAAGACGTTTCTTTTCCTTGGAAGAAGTTACTTTGAGGCATTTCTGGGGTAACAAGATCTTCCTCGAACAAGTTGAAGTCATCCAAGATACTGGTTGTTTTCTAAATGTTTGTTTATATTGTGTTCATGTTTATTTAAATGTTCATGGGAGCGGTAGAATTATGAATGCTACAAGGTATTTCCTTAGAACCTAGACTAGGTGGGGCATCCCAGGTAGAGTAGGTTTAGTTCATTGTTTTGTGTATTTTTGATTAAAATAAAATGTTGAACCTTGAGAACACAAAACAAAGTCTTGAGTCTCGCATTGCTGACCCCTCACAGCAGACTGTTAAGGAGGATAATGTGTTTAATGGTGTCAAACGCTGCTGAGAGGTCACGAAGAACAAGTGTTGCGCATCCTTCTGAGTCGGCAGTGACTTTGAGGTCGTGTCAGATAGAGATCAGTGTGGTTTCGGTTCCGTGGCACAGACGGTAACCTGATTGCGTTGGGTCTAGGAGGTTGTTGGATCCCACAAAAGATTTGAGCTTTGAGTACGAAGCGCAGTCGAGGAGCTTTGCCAAGAATCGGTGTTGGAAATAGGCCTGTGGTTGATTGGTAGGAGAGGGTCAAGGGATGTTTTCATAAAAAGTGGTTTGAAGTGCACATTTCTGAAGGTTTCTGATAAGTTTCTGGAGGTAAGGGTTGTCATTAATGATGAACTTCCCCAGTTCTCCTACACAAGTAGAGCTGAAGATTTCTTTGAGGAGAGGGGCTGAAAAAGGGTCAAAGAGGGAACCGGAGGGTCGGCTGTTGGATAGTAGATTGACAAACTTCTCACTCAAGATAGGGTTGAAAAAACAGAGGGTTCTGAGAGTACAGGAGGGATTATTCCTGTAGAGCAGGTGTTGGGTGGGCAGGGAGGTTGAAAGGTTGGGTGTTGTGGGTGGCCGTCCTGTCTAGGGCTGTTTTGTGGAAGTGGTCAGAGAGGGAGTTGCAGAGCATTTGTGAGGCGCTGGCCTGGACAGAGGTGCAGAAAGAGTTTGGGAATTATGTGATGATCCTTTGGAGCTCTTTGCTGCTGCTATGGCTGCTCAGGATTCTTTCATTGTAATAGGCTTGTTGGCCTTTTCGTAATTAGGGTGATGGTGGGTGAACTCTGATTTGCTTTGCAGGGTTCTGGAGGTTTTCCAGTTGTGCTTGAGGGAACAGTTATGAGTTTTGATAGCCTTCAGTTGGGGGGTGAACCAATTGGGGGTAGGTCCTTTTTGGGAGGAAGCAGACTTGGTTGGGGTGAGAGTAAGGAGTGAGTCATTTAGCCAGGAGTCAAAGAGCTCAATGGGTACAGGTGTAACTGTGGCTCGGAGTGACAGAGGGTGCATAGCAGGGCTTTGGCCAGGTCAGGTAGTACCTTAGCCTTGTTCCAATACTTGAACTGAGATGTAGGGATAGAGGAAGCTTTTGGAGGTGGGGGTGGTGTGAGGTTAGAGAAATGTCATCAATGGTGTGGCCAACAGTGTGGATGGGTCCTGTGATATACTGGGCAAGGTGAGTGCCTCTAGACTTTCAACCAGGGGTTGAGTCATGGAGTTGTTTCACACGACGAACCAAATATTGAAACCCCCCAGTAGGGTAAGTGCTGGTTGGTTAACTAATGTGGCAGATAGCAACTCTCATGGGCTGTTAGCGAAATGTCTGTCATAACTGGGGGTCCTGTAGATGAATAGAAAACTGTGCAAGAGAGTGGGCGGGAGAGAGAAATTGACTAGAGGAGATTCACAGTTAGCTAAGCAGGGTTGTGTTTCTGTGAAGGTGATAGTGATATGTGGTTTGTGGAGGATGGCTAATACACCTCCTTTAGAGGGTTTGTTGTGGGTGATGAGTGAGTAGTCAGGTGGAAATGTTTCATGTGCGATTGGTTTGAAGTCGTCCGAGAAACAAGTTTCTTTGATGAAAATGAGTTTGCGATTTTCAGAGGTTAGGAGGTCTTAGTTGCTGTGTCTGTTTTTGGCCATAGAGCGGCATTGATAAGGAGGCAGGTGATTTTGTTCGAACTTCAGGTGACAGTGCTTTCCCAGGTGTCTGTGGATGACAGTGCTGGGATCATCATTGCAGCCGGTGGAATGGTGTTGGAAGCAGGGATCAGTGGGAATGGGTTGGTCAGTGTGACTGGAGGGACAGGGTTTGTCAGGGAAGAGATACTGTTGGTGGGAATGTAGAGACTGTCTGGTGGATTTAGAGAGGGAAGAGAGGGTGGACGGTCATGGGCCTTCGAGAGAGGGCTGGTGTGGGATAGGCGCTTGGGTTGGTAGCAAGTGTCTCAGAGGTTGGAGGGGGGTCGTGAGAGGAGCTGGGCTGTTCAGAGATGTCTGGCTTGATGCTGTTTCAGGTTGGTGCACAGAGAATGGCAGAGGAGGGGATGATGTGGGTTGATGGAGAAGGATGGGGGAAAGGTTATGTTCAAAGAGGGATGTGGGAGGCATTGGTGACAAAGGAGAAATAATAGAGAGGCAAGGAAAGGTGAGGTCGGTAGAGTGATGCTGGGCTAGCAAGGCATGTAGAGTTGATTGCAAGGGGTAGTCTCTACTTCTGAGTTTTGTGTATTTGAGTGCTGGAGGGGTGTGCTCGAAGGTGGGTTTGCTGTGGGGAAGGGGGTTGAAGCAATGGTTCGGGAGAGGGCAAGACGTTCCATGCTGAGAGTAGGGAAAGGGGTGGCCGGCGGTTGTCTACTCGTAATAGTCATAGTATTGAAAGGGATGAGAGGTTGGGCCATGTTTATCGAGGGAGGTGTGGACGGGGCAAGGGGAAGTGGATGTAGGGCCGGGTGTATTGGTAAGGGCAGGCATAGGGAGAGGTTGGAATGGGCTTTGGCTGTCACAGCAGCGCCAGGATTTCTTGGAAGAGGGGTTAGAGTGGGTGTGGGGTGGGTCAGAAATGTATGCGAGGGGGTATGAGGTTGGAGGGTAGAGGAGATAGGTAGGGGCATTTGGGATGAAAGGGAGCTCCCTAGGGTTGTGGCTGTGGAGGAGAGGGACAGTGGGCGAATAAAGTAAAGGGTGGGTTCGCAAAAGTTGGCACAAGGATTGAGCTGGTGGCGGGGCACTGTTTTTTGGAATGCCAGAAGGCTCCTCTGGTTTGGGAGTTGGACGCTGGGCAGTGAGAGGCTGTGGGTGGCCTGCTGGTCTTCCGGCTGGGTAGGTGGGAGGGGGAGGTGGGAGATTGAGAGGGTATCGGCAGAGGTAGCTGAGATAGGGGCATGCTTAGAGAGGTTAAGGGTGTGCCAGAGGGGCTCATCTGATCTAAGAGTTGGAGGGTGTGTGGTGCGAGGTGGTGGGATGGGATCAGTCTGTGTGTCGAGTTTGAGAGGAACAGTTATAGATGAGAAGGCTTTGAGGTGTAAATGGTGGGTTCATACATGAGGGTGTGAGGGTAAAGAAGGTAGAGTGGATGGGGTGTTTTTTGGATTGTCTGAGAGCTCCTCTTGTTTTTGTGTTGGAAGGTGTGTGGTGAGTGGCAGTGTACAGGAGTGTAACTCTGGCCGAGTGTGGTTGTGATGGGTGGGAAATGAGGGGGGATGGATGTCTTGGTTGTCGGTGTGTCCTGCTTGAGTGTGTGTTGGTGGATATTGTTGTGTTAGGGTCTGGCTTGGTTAGGTCCGGTTTGAGGGGGCAGGGAACATCTAAGTTTGAGACACAGCAGCCAGTCGAAAAAGCTAGGTCAGAGATACCTGGCTTATTGGGAGAAAACACTTACTTTTGAGACAGATCAGCAAGTAGAAACAGCTAAATGAGATAAACCTGGCTATTGGGTAAAAAATGCCTAAATCTAAGATGGATTAACGGTTCCATGTAATAATGTTGCCACAAAAATCTCGCCATGCAAAAATATCGCCGAAAAATTGCCGTTTTTTGTGGCGACATTATTGCATGGAACATGCGTGGGACACCCCCGCAACCCCAAACTTTTTTTTCTTTTTTTTTTTTTGCCCCTGTCCCCATATATATGGTCACCCAAATAATATTGCCACAACATTTTCCCCTGCGATATTATTTACGGCGACCATATATATGGGGATATTATTACCTGATACAGGATTAACATGGGTTCAATCCCCAAGTCTTTGAAACCTCTCGGTATTAAGCGTGTTATAAATAACCAATTACAATTACAATGCACGTGGGGGGTCTGCTTTAGCCTTGAGTATGTTTTATTGTGACATAACTTCCTATTTTTGAAAATCGATAAATCAGCTATATCCAGAAAATCACCTATACTAATAGCACAGGGCCAGACCCCGCTCCACCCATGTGCAGGGCGAACTGGTGGGGTTGATCAAATTTCCTTATCGCCAGTACAACACAGAATGGTATGCCAATCTTGTGTCATAACTTCCTATAATTGGAATAGCCGCAAAATCTGCAATCTCCCGAAATCGCCTACTGATAGCAAATGGCCAGACCTGCCCTTTGCAGGGCGAATGGAAGGGGTTGGTCAGATTTCAAGATCGTCAGTACATCCCATACTGGTATGACGAACGATGGCCATAGAAACATAGTGGGGCGAAGAGAAACATATTGGGGCAACTTCTATAGTGGACATGGCCAAAGGCCGTGGACACTAGCCATTGCTAAAAGCAATGGCTAGTGGCCCGGTTGTGTTTTCAAATATACAGTGGACACAGTCTGAAGGCTGTGCTCAATGGCCTTGGCCGATGGCCCTGGCTCTTGGGCCCAAAAGACATGTATAGTGGCCACGGACGACGGACATGGCCACATAGTGGGTTGAAGAGAAACATATTGGGAGAACATGCACAGTAGAGGTGGCTGAAAGCAATGGCTAGTGGCCAGGTGGGGTTTTAAAATATAAAGTGGACACGGCCAAAGACCATGCTCATTGACCAGGGACGATGGCCCTGGCTAGTGGGCCCAAACGACATGTGTAATGGCCACAGACGATGGCCATGGCCACATAGTGGGTTGAAGAGAAACATATTGGGGGAACATGTACAGTGGGCACAGCCAAAGGCCATGGCCATGGCTAGTGGCCTAGTAGTGTTTTAAGATATACAATGGTCACAGCCAAAGACTGTTCCCTATGGCCAGAGCCAAAGGCCGTGGCTAGTGGGCTCAAAGGGTAAGTGTAGTTGGCTATGGCCACCTAGTGGGTCCAAAAGAAACATATTGGGGGGACATGTATAAAAAAAGAAAATAATAATAAAACTATGTTACAACAAAATCCTTGAAATTCTCTGAAAAAACTTAAGTTAGGATGCAGTTAAGTTGAGCAGATTAAATTCAGTGGATGGTGGAAGTCATGACCAGCTTAATTTGGCATGTTCCCGTTGCAAATCCCATGAGCACAAAAATATTATAAGAGAAGGGATTCAATCTGACATATCAAAAGTCATTATGGGTGACATGGCATTATGGGGGACATCAACGTGAACTTGCAGAGTAAGAAAAAAACTTTAGTTGCAGGGAGTTAAGGTGAGAACCTACAATTTGCACCCCCTGCTGAGCAGCCTATGAGCTCAATGATGACATCACAGATCACATCACTGTTGACATCACTAATTACATTACAACAGTAACTGGCATTAAGACATGGTCAGTGTGCATGGTCAAATATATTTTAACACATGATTGGGCACTAGTCATGGCCTTCAGTTATGGACAGTGGTCACAACCTTCACCAATGTACTCTGAATTATTTTAAAACACAAACAGGCTACCCACCATATATTTTGGCCTTTACCAGTGGATACAGCTTTTAAAAATGACCACTCTATATTATATACAGTGATGAGGCACTAGCCATGGACTTCAGCAGAAACTGGCATGTGGCCACAATGTTTGGTTGTGCCCAGTATATATTTGAATGTACTAATAGGCCTCACTAGCCATGGCCTTTAATCATGAGCAGTTTTTACATCTCTTGGCCATGTCACTGTATATTTTAAAATACTACCATACCATAAGTGATGGACTTCGGATGTGTCCACTCTGTATTATACAACAGTAACCAGTCCCTATCAATGGCCTTCGGCCAGGCCCACTGTATATTACATACACTAACCAGCCATTAGCCATGGTCTTCAAAATAATACTAGCCAGTGGCAACAGCCTTTGGCCATGCCAACTGTATATTCTAACATATTAATGGTCACTAGCTATGACCTTTAGCTAGGGCCACTGACTACAGCTTTCAACATTGCACACTATATTTTAAAACTAGGCATGGTTTTTAATCATGCACATTAGAATTTTGAAACACAAACTGATCGCTATTGGGTGGGAGTGAGCGGTCGTTTGGGCCCCCCTCACGCATTCAGCACAATGTGGACCACTTGCTCGTACATTGGCGGGGGACGCCTCCATTGCCCTTGGTAACAGTAGCATAAGCAGGGCTGTTGTTTCACACTTGGTTTCCATTTTGTGTGCCCTCGCCTCCATCTTTGGACTAGGCCTCACTGGGATAATACGAAAAGGCCTCTCTACCCTCTGCAGCACTGTGCACACCGCACTCATGGCCCCCACCTTTTCTCACTCTGTCTGAAGGCTGCACAGCTCCATTTCTCACAGATGCGCTGGGGAAAATTTAAACAAATATGCAATGTAACATTTCACTCTTCCTCTGAGATCATTGTCCTGTGTGTGAACCGGCCAGAACCATGACTCGTAGCCAATTCATCTCCACAAACCTACCTGTGCCCTCTTACCCTTGCTGTTGGAAAATTACTGCCACTATAACCCTGTGCCCCCTAAGGTTTTCCCTTGATGTATCAGAAGTGTGACCCTGCTGTGAAGCCCAACCCAGTGTACCCCCTACTAAAACTAGACCTCTGTCACAGGATATTGCACACTAGAACTAACAAATGTCAGCATGCCCCATAGTTACTTTGAAGCACACAGGCCCACCCCATGATCAATGTTATCACACTGTACAAGACCCCTTAGCCTGGTACTCCATATAAGTCCCAATGAGTGATGGTCTGATCATATGCATGCAATGTATAGGTTCAAAAGGATTTACTTAAGAATATACTAATGATCATTGTTTATTACATGTCTAATGATAGTTTTTCATGCTAGCTTAGTTAGTGTCTGCCCTACCTCACCGAGACCCGACCCTCACCCCTCCTCGACACTGGCAGCCGGACCACGTGATGCTCACCATCCCACCAACGGAGCAACCAATCCGGATGAAGCAGTGCCCACAGTTCCATATGTATCAATTTCATTTATCCAATCCCAAGCAATTGTAGTCCCATATTGAGTGATGTCATTGATGACGCTTTGGCCCTTGATAAGTTCATGTCTTTGTACTGTTTGCCAGAGTGCTCTCGAGGCAGTAGAGTTCTCTGGATATCAACTTTACATAAAACAAAACTTAACTCTTGCAACCTGTTCTCTTAGTCTCATTCCCCATTGGGGTGTCTCATATTTTTTGGTATTGCATGTGTAAGTTGGGGAGTGAGCCTTTACATTTGGTGACCCCCACAACAAGATTGGGACAGGTGCGCCGAGGCCCCGTGCCGTGCGGCGAGATCTGGGATGCCACCAGCAAAACCATTGCCTCCGCGGTTGACCAGTTCGCACGCAAAATGAAAGTTCCAAGGATCCCTGTCATCTTTGCAAATACCCAACTACCTCCTTGACAAGGCGGGTCATGGCTTGGTTGGGGTGCGGACCAGATTGTGGATAGACCATGAATGGTGGCTCTCGGACCACCCTACTGAACATGTGAGTACTGGTTTCAAGACTCTCAGGGGAGAAGGGAAAAAATTGGGAAAGGGGTATAAAAAACAAGAGGGACAAAATAGTGGGAAATTAGAGGGTGAGTTTCAGGGCATGTGTGAATGTGGCTGAGGCTTTTTCTTATCTATCCTTTATATGGCCATTAGGTTGTTGTGGAAAAAGAGATAAAAATGAATACGGGATCCTAGCTCCGAAGGTGGGTAGAATGTGGCGCCGCATAGCATTGTCTCGACCAGTGCAGGCAACAAGTGGAGATGAAGAGAAAAAAAAGTAGGAGTCTTATATATTTAGTAGACTCGGAAGAGTAATTTAGAACATTCTTTTTCCGTGTGAGCAGAATACTTTGAGAGGTTGCCTAAGAGGTGCAGAGGTGGGGAGTGACTGAGAAGATAAGAACAAAGGGTAATAAACTAAAGTAATCCAGAGGGGAAGTAAAACTGAAAGGTAGTATATGTTATATGTTCAATGTGTTAAAGTCTTCCGTGCTGGTTTGTCAATAAGTACATCTGTATCTGTGTATTCTCCAATATAAGGTCTGATGAGAAATGTTGTTAAATAATTTGTTATTCCTGCAAAAGGGTGTAAGTAAAAAAGGTTGTTGATATTTTTTGATGTTGACAGTGAAATAAGGTTGAAAGGGGTCAAAGAAATAAGTTTAATTGGTAACTGACATTGTTTAATTGTACCCAGGAACAGTGTGAACACTGGTAAGAGCGAGAAATACAGTATCATGGGAGGGACCACACCGTTAGTGCATATATGCCGACACCTCCCTTTGTATAGTGAGAAAATACAAAAGTACCACGATCAGTGGTTGACTGAAATAAAAGGAGAGGGTGTGTCGCCAATATGGCCAGAGGGAGGGTCTTTTGAGAAACAAGTATTAGATCTTGTATCAACACATTTGCTAGCCAAATACAGGTGAGAAGTACTGGACCTATGGCAAATGGTTGAGGAGGTAACCCCTAGTGGGGAGGTAAGTAAAGACACATCCATAGAGAAATAAAAGGCCCCGGACGGGGCAGAGGGTTCTGCGGGGGAGTACTGTACAATAAAAACAAGAGAGAATAATCTCACTAGAATTTACCTGTTATTGACAAGGCCCGCAGTGGCATAGAGTGAGCCCACGTATGTGTCGGCACCCACCGCACCAAACACCCTGCAGCAGGGGGGTTATACAGACCACCTAGTGCCCATCCATTGAATTTAGCACAGCTGACTGGAAATTTAGACGGGCAGCTCGCACATGCCAAAACGGAAATAACACGATTAAGAGCCTTGTGTGATAAGGGCCAGATGTTGCCTGGAGGAGTGGAAGTACCACCATTAGCAGCAGTTGATCTCACACCTCCACCAAGTATAGCGGGAGGATCTACACCATCCCCACCACCACCAGCACCAATACCGAAAGGGCAGGAGCAAGAGTGGCAATCAGGAGAGTTCCTTTTTCATTTAAATGGCAAACCTGTAAGAATAATACAACCTGAAACACCAGACAGCCAAAGAGGGGAGGGGCAAGGAGAAAGAGAGTCAGAAAAAGAGATAGAGGAAGTATGGAGCGATCTAGACGAATACGAAGATGGGGCAGCAGCAGCGGGGTCTCCACTGCGGTCTCCACTGCCATTCCCATTCGACCAAGATGGCCTCCACCAGATGGCAAGGGAGGTTAAGGCAAAGAGTAGGGAACATGCTGGCAAGTAAAACAAAGAAGGGAACGGTAAGCAAAAAAGGAGGAAAGGCAAAACTACAAATGCCCCTGATACATAAAGGAGCAGGGAGACCACAATACATACCATGGGCACAGATGGACAAGAATAACTTGTTGAAACTTCTCCCTCCACTTTCAGATGGGGCGGGGAAGTGGATACATGCATTTGAAAAGAGCACAGCAATGGTGCCATTAGCCATAGGGGATGAAAAAAGTTTATTAATGTCCGCCGTTGGTGACCATGTTAGTCTGTAAAACTAATCCCTACCATCGTCTTGCCCCACCCTGGGCAACCATGCACCGGTCTTTGACAATCTTAGACAATCTCCTAGGAGGGTGTGGATCACTATACCCCCCCCATGCATTTGTATCAAGAGGCCTTTGTGCACTGTGTTACTCCTATCTTACGCCTAATAACAGACTCCTATCTTACTTCTATGGACACAAAACACAAGACACAAAGGCCCTCATTACGACCCTGGCTGAAATCGAAAAACGATGGCGGAAATGCAATACCGCCATCGAATAGCGCTTGGTGCGATTATGACCCGTCACCGTAAAGTACGATGCCATTAGCGACACCGTAGTGAACGCCAACGCTAACTGCACCAAGTACGCGCGCGCGCGCCATGCCAAACCATAATTAGCACCATGGCGCAAGGGTACGCGAATTCCGACCCTAGCGGACATGTACTTAACGCCATCAAGCACGGCGGAAAGTACCATTCCGCCATGGTGAGAAGTACGGCATCGCGAATCAACCGTAAACGGCCCCACTGAGTGCCTGTACACCGCTCCCTGGCCACATAGTACAACTCCCCGTAGGTGCAACGAAGTCACAATGCAACCAGTGAAATGTACAAGTCACCCATGCATGCCAACGAACAAAAGAATCACAAGAGGGGCCAATGGGAGCTGCAGGGCACAGATGGCACGAATACAGAAGCTATACCAATGGACATGACCTCAGTCTCCCACCAAGAAACGCACGCAAACACAGGCACCTGTGACCAGCACTATTCCGATAACACATCATTCCACCAATCCACCTGGCTGACCGGCATCTGTTACACAAAACCTAATCCCCCGCCCCTGAGCATGACATCATTCAAACAGTCATATTGGCAGCCCTCACCCCTGACCTCACTGGGCTTCGTAGGCAAACGCGCCCAGCACAGTACCACGCAACTATACTCCGAAGCTGGAACCCAATGCAGATCTCCTCACAATACATCGCTCCCCAAATAGGAATATGCCACATCACTTGCAAAGAAGAACGCTACACGGCCCATATCAGAATAGAAATTTAATGCACAACAAATTCACCAAGCCCATACAGCCATTAGGCCATGAACTCCAAAACACATTTCACCATTGTGGGCTGCATCCGCAATAAATGACCAGCTACTTCTTGTGTGACGCCCTGTTCCTTCATGGTACACAGGGGCTACATTCTCGTACGAAAAGGCAACATGGAAGCGCCTAGAACCGCAGGGCCGTCCCAATAGGGAGGCACTAGTCCAACTGAAAGGCCGAAATGTTGCTCCGAGCCACTAGTACTGCGTAAGGGCATGTGGCCCATTGGCGATCGTCCCATAAGATCGTAATGCTGCTCCACTGATTAACACGAAGCAGCAGGTGTCGGGAGTAAAACCCATCTGCAGGAGTGGCATACAGATGGCAGTGGCAAAAGGGGAGGAGATACCTGTCAACCAAAAGAAAAGAAAAAGAATAGAATGGCCATCAGAACTACATTCGAACAACTCACTTCAATGATCACACTAGATCCACAGCCATATGCATGCTAGCCCACTCCAAAGGATCATCACCACCCCAAAACCACTTGCGACTCATAACTATCCATATCGAGGTGAAAACACCATCACAAACGAGTGTACCTGTGCATGCGTCTGTGAAAACAGAATCCATCAGATGGGATTGGTAACGTGCATGGACACAAGTGTCTGAAGGCGCGTCGAGACAGGGAGGGCTCAACAAGGCCAGATAGACGATGGTCCCACTATGGCAGCCCTGCATCACATAGCGCAGGGGAGGCGGACAGATTCCAAGAAGCCCTGTACATGGCAAACACTGTATCAAATCATCTGTCCATGCATCCATTCATCATTCCCTCATCCCGTAATGATAACGCCTGTTTCCATACTCACATAACATGTGAGAATTCCATTGAGTCTGTGCGTTATGCAGCCTGCAAAATCCACTGTGCCCCAGCCCGTAATTCCAGTGTTGTGAAGTAACATGTATTTGGGAACGTCCGGCCTCATCATCCACTTCGCTATTGCGCATCCCAAACTATTCATATCAATCATTGCATCCTCGCCATGGCCCCTGTCCCAAGGACACTGAACAATAGAACGTTATATTTGCAGTCAGACCTGTGGGCATCTCCTCGCCGCTAGCTGAAGACCGAAAGCACCGCCCTTCGAATTCCTCATTTGCAACATCACGTCGAAAAGGCATCTGTGGCCGCTTGAAATCACAAATTAATCCATCTAGTGCGGCTGTGTGTGAAAATGGCAACTGCCTTCAATCACAAATGGGAGGCCCCGCCCGTCGGTGAACCTCGGTACAGTGATGCATGAGGGTCCACCGTTACTCGAATACTACGTTCCACTGACCCTTCACAAGTCTGTTCGCGACTGCAAAGAATGCATGTGAAACAATGGGACCATAGCCGAATGAACATATCAACCAATGTTACACGGCCATCGGGTACTAATACATGATTGTAATAGCAAGATGCCATTCCTCGAATTGCAGCGTTGTGTGCGGGACGTGCTCGCCCAAAGGGGAGAGCAGCTTGCACAGGTGGAATGAATCACCACAGGTGGAGGCCATACAGCCTGAAAACACATAAATTGCACACCCAGTCTCCTCCCACAACCACACCCACTCCGAAATGCTACCGGTAGGACTCGCGATGTTGGCCCTGGGGGACCTGATAGCACTGCAAGTACTCCAACTCCAAGAAGAAGACGAACACCAACTACAACCGGCCGCACGGAGGAGACGCAGGAGGAGGAGGAGGGCAAGGCAGGGCCAGCAAGGGCTGCCAGCACAGCCACTACCACCACGCAGGCAGCCCGCAATCCCACGCCTCCGAGCACATCCGTTCACCCTCACTGATGAGCAGATCCACACCCTCTACCGTTTGGACCGGGGCACCATAGCCGCCATTGTGGACATGACACAGGCTGACCTTTTCAGCATGATAGATAGCCCAACCGCCATCCCACCCCTACTGAAGGTGGTGTCTGTACTCCACTTCCTGGCCACAGGCACCTACCAGCACACAGTCGGACAGTTGCATGGCATTTCTCAGCCACTGTTCTCACGGACACTATTGCAAGTGCTCGATGCCCTCCTGCAGCACGCAGACGACTACATCTCTCTACCACGCTCGGAGCAGGAAATAACCAACACAAAAGTGGGATTCCATGCACTTGCCGGCATACCGGGTTGCATTGGTGCCATCGACTGCACCCATGTGGAATTGGTCGTCCCACATGCCATGGAGGCCCAGTACCGCAACCGAAAACAATTTCATTCACTGAATGTACAAATGGTGTGTGACTCCAACAGGATCATTACACATTGTTGTGCCCGATTCCCTGGATCAACCCATGATTCTATGGTCTTGAGGAACTCTACAATACCACGCTACATGGAGCGACACGCAGGGAACAGATCCTGGCTACTCGGTGAGTCTCATTTCATGCATGATGATGTGGGGTATGTGATGCGGCAATGACCTGGCAGGAAGGGGGGGGGTGCGTACGTAGCAATGGCATTCCACATAATTCGTTTATCGTCCACATACAGGTGATGCCGGATATCCACTGAAGAGATGGCTCCTCACACCAGTCCGGAACCCACGGGACCAGCATGAGGAGGACTACAACCATGCCCACTCACGTACCCGTGTAGTCATTGAACAGGCATTCGGCCTACTGAAGACCCGTTTCCGGTGCCTCAGCAGGTCTGGCGGGGCACTCCTGTACCGCCATGAGAAGGTTGCAAAGATGGTGATGGCATGTGTCATGCTCCACAACATGTGCGTACGTAGAAATGTGCCCATGCCCCCTGACGCAGAACTGCAAGCACCTGAAGATGGTCATGATGAGGGTGGGGATGTGGCAGCACCTCAAGGAGTCTGCGAGGCACAGGAGGGCCGTGAAATTCGTCAGCATCTCATAGATGCATGCTTCTAGCACTCACGCCTGGTGGCTGATACATGGACACGGGACTCGTGGCACTGTGTGTGTCTGGTACATGCACAATATGGACTGTACGCCTATGATGGCCTAGTACACAAAGATCATTGTCCACACATCTCATTGTTTGATCGTGCATTGTTTATGGCATATGTGATATCATGTTGAACACCCTATCGACCCGCCACCCAAGTGAGCCCAACACACCCCCTCCACCCTCCTACCTCCCCCCCGAACACCAGTGTCCAAAGATGCTCATTGTCAGTGGGCAGTCGCTATTGCAAGCCCCCTCTGCGGGTATCAGGGGCACCCCTGCCTGTGGAGCGCAGGTTCCTCCCAGATCTACGTTGGGGGCTGCCCTGGACGGAACTTGCAACGGATGATGTCTCTGCCTGCTCACGTCCATGCATGTCCCTAAGGGTTTGTGAGAGCTCAGTGAGCACACGGCGCACTGCGGCAAGTTCGGCACATACGTCTTTGGACGTCGCATGCAGTTCCCCCCTCAGGCTCTCGGTGCTTCTCTCCATTTGGACTCTCAGGCTCTCGGTGCTACTCTCCATTTGGACTCTCAGGCTCTCGGTGCTACTCTCCATTTGGACTCTCAGGCTCTCGGTGCTACTCTCCATTTGTGCCCTAAGTGTCTCAGTTGATGTTTCTATGTCTGCCTTAGTGCCCCCACATCCATCGGCATGGTCCTTGAGGAGCGTGGCCAGTTGCTGCTGTTGCACGATTAACTGGTCGAGGGACTGTTGCCTCTGCTGGGCCATGGCCATTTGCGGTGGTGTCACAGAGGGGCTGTTCGCCTCATGTTGCCCTGCCACAGGGCTTGTGGGGGATGGCCAGTCGTCGTCTTGTGGGTGCCCCTGCGTGGTATCCTCATGGTGTACGGGATGGAACAGACAGGGGGATTGGGACAGGTCATGGATGGATCTGACTTCGACATCCCCGTCTTCTGTGTCGGAGCATGCTGCCATTAATGGGGTGTCACCTATGGTGCTGCTGCCACCAGAGGCAGTACCTTCTGTGGCATCCATTGGGGGGACCTGTGGTGGTGCTGTTGTGGGCATGCTGGCTGCTGGGGTGCCTGTTGATGTTCCCTCCTGTGTGCTGCCACTTGATATGTGCTGCTGCCATGTCTTGATGCGTGCAGCTGAGGTGGAGGGTCTTTGGCCGTCGGTCTTGGCCCTCTTTGCAGGTGTGCTGGTAGGGGTGTCCTGGAGCTCGTCGTTTGGATCGGACCCTGTGGTGGAGTAAAGGAGGGCGAGCGTTATTAATGGGTCTGTGGGAATTGGAATGGCAATGTATCACATGCATTGGGGTGGTACCTGAGGGTGATTTGGGTCGGGGCCTTGGAGGTGCCTTCATTTGTGTGTGGAGTGAGGGTGCAGTTGTTTGGCAGCCTGCAGTTAGGGTGTGCCTGCTGCACGTGTAGTGGGTGTTTTTGGGGTTTTTACTTATTTATGTATTTATTGTGAGTTTTAAAGTGCGCTATCAGGCCAATGTGTGTGGACGTTCTCCTGGCCATGTGTTGCTGTTGCGCTATGTGGACACATGTGAGTCACATGATTGGACATTGTGGATTTGGCATGGTTTTATTTGGGCCACCTACCTGATTCTCCGGATGTCTGCACTCCTTTCTCCATCCCTCCGACTCCCTCTATGCTCTCCATTCCAATGGTGGAGGCACAGATTTCTTCCCAGGGGGTCAACTTGATGGGTGATTCCGATCCTCCCCCGGTGGCTGTGGCAATGTTGCGGTTGGCAGAAAGTATGCTACGGACGCGTATCCGCAGGTCGTCCCACCGCTTCCTGCATTGCTGTGGGTTGCGGGGTGCGGTCCCCACCGCACTTACCCGCTGTGCCACCAGGGCCCATATGGCCTTCTTGTTCGCAAGTGCCGTCCTGGTCATTTGCGTGGAGAAGACGGCGGCGGCATTCTCCTGGAGGGTCTCTGTTAGCACGGTGAGTTCCTCACGGGAGAAGTGGACCTGCCGCTTGCAGTCGCACGCTTTCTTCCCTACTTTTCCCATTTTTCTTGGTTTCACTAGGGTGGATGACGGGTTGGGATGTGTCTCAGGGTGGTGTTTTTAGTGGTTGTGTGTATTTTGTGGTTTTATAGGTGTACGGGGTGTTGTTTCCCGTTCCGGGCCCATGTTTTTACTTCCGTTTCCGTATATTTACGGTCACCGTACTTTCCGGTTGGCGCTCACTGCGGTGTCCGCTATGATGGGTGGCGGTATTGCACCTAGGGCGCCGTACGGCGGCGGTGTGGGCCGTTTTGGGGTCATTTCCGCCATTGCGGACTTTGCACTTCCGCCATGGCGTGGTGCTCGTGCCCGATGGGTCGGAATGGGCCGCACTTTGCTCCATCGTGCAATGGCGGAAACGCTATTTACGCTGTGGCGGTCCGGTCAGTCACTTTCCGCCAGGGTCGTAATGAGGGCCAAAGAAAACACATGAATCGATTAAATTATAACAATGGAATACATTTATTTATGCACAGCAAAGCATAATGCAGACAAAGCTAAAACTGTGTATGCTTCTGGTGCAAATCTACCATGCAATAACTATAAGCCTTTCATGTCTCTAATGCAAGCCTGTGATGCAAGCCTGTGATTCTAATGCAGTCTAATGCAAGCATCAAACATCCAACAATCCTCTCCTTCATGCAGATTCAATCCTCTCCCCAATCCACACCAATCCACACCATACTTCCCACTCACTCTCTTAAGACAATCCCTGTCTGATTTAACCCAAAGCTTTTTGTGTGAGTGTCTGTTCTAATCAATCAGTTTAGTCTAGGCCCTAAACCATACTTCCCATTTGCATGTCTCACCTCTCCAGCTCTGTCTTTGGCAAGTCTCTCTCCTCTATGCACAACTCTGCAATCAGCCAGTCAGTGGCAGGCCCCGCTCTCTCTCTGCCAGATCGATCTCATCAACGCCTCATCAGGTGCTGCTGCACCAGGACACCTCTCTCCTCATCGCATCTCGAACTCCATCTCCGACAGCAACTCGCAGCAACTCCCAAAAACTAGGCACTCTCCTTTTTCTTCACCTCTGCTTATACTTTCCAATGACGCACCCATTCTCCATGGTTACTTACATTCTCTAAGCTAAGAATGTCGCTTTCTGTCTGTCAGCGTTCTATGAATATGAACGTGCCTGAAAGTCTGTGTTATCTTCTTCTGTGTTCTGGTCACTGCGTGTTCTGTGTCAAAGTGTGTCAAAGTGACATTGGACATCATATCTCTGCCTTGGCCTTCTGTGTGCGGTGCAAAACACCATCTAATTCCCTCCTTTTCTCCATTCACTCCACTGTTCGCTCTCTCTGCCTCTCTCTGTGCTCGTGTTCAAAGCATCTCCAAAGCACAGAGCTCAAGCTGATTAGCCTCGCTTCCTCCCCACTAAGGCAAGAGTTTGTGTTATCTGTCTGCCTGCAAAGCTACTGTTTACAAATTGCTTCTCACACTAATTCATAACAATCTCTCTGCACTGAGCCAAGTGGCGCTTCTGTGTGTCTCCTTCCAGAAATGGCTTCAAATGCCAGCTAAATGCTTCCTAACATTTACGCTTTCTTCTCGCAATGCAAGCGCTATAAACAAAATGCAAACTCATTCTAATTGCACACTCAAAATACATGTGTACATAACATATCTCTAAATGTGTCTCTACAAGAACATAACAATGTGTAATTCTAAATGGCTCTACATGGCATTTCAAATATGACAGTGTGTCATTCCAGGCCTCATTCGTTCTCTCTAGTTTCTAGCATGTTTCTCTCCTAATGGCAAGTGCTATAATGCAAACATATCATTCTAAAAGCATTTCTTTCAATCATATAGCAATAACATAACTAAGCAAACTCTTCATATAACAGGACCTATTTCTCTCTTCAAATGCATAATGCAAATGTCTAATGCATACAAAGTGGCAGTCTAATATGTAAATAGTATAATGATGCTACTTCAGCAATGTACTACTAAACAGGATACAATAATGGATAACTAAACATGATGAATCATTCCTAAAGAGATAATACTGGGTAACAATGAGTAATGATTCTCTAACAAAGAACACTGATTCTCTAATGATAACAATTCCAGGCATCTCATTTTATCAGATTCCACAACCAAGCAGACTCAAGTGTGGGTGAAGGCAGGCTTCCCGGGGGTTACAATGAACTCTGACCGCCACAATGTTTCATCATTTAATAACGTCAGAGCCCAAGTATGGGATGCATTGTGGAGAACTTTTCCAGACACTCCAGATTTACACTTAGTGATGCAATGCACTATGAGAGAGGAGGAGGAGCCTATGCAATTCATCCTTCGGGTGCAAGACCTGTGGAGATCTGAAACGGGTACAGCATGGGACCAATCCACCGCCTTGTTCTACTTTATAATTAAAAAAGGGCTCCCTAAGGAGGTACAGAAGGCCTTGGATGAAATAGCTGGGATAGAAGCCAATGGCTGGCCAGAGATTCAGAGCATAATTATTGTACCATTGTAGGAGGATCAAAAAAAGAGCAAGAGAGATAGCACAGAGAAGGTTAGCAGACAAAGCAAAGTTAGTACAACATAAATTAGTGAAGGTCGTGGCAATGAATGCAACAACATCCACTGACAGGCAGGGGGAAAGAGAGGAGGGGTTAGGAAACACACCAGCAAGGATGGCCGCAACTTGGTCTGCAAACGGACAAGAGCAATGGGATGGAGAGGAGAAGTACAAAGGCCCCCAATGGCAGGGCAGGCCCGCAAGAGGACGAGGTGGGTACTGAGGACAGAGAGGGGGATTTGGAGGAATGGGAAATAGAGTATTTGGAGGGTAAGGGATGAGAGGAGGACCACAAGGGTCATGTTGGAACTGCGGAAGGTGGGGACATTTTTTGAGAGAGTACAGAATGCGACCAATGGGATATTACCATGGGTAAGACCCCATGGGAAACGAACAGCAGTATGGCCACCCACTCCCAGGTAGTACCTATGGGTTCCCAATGTGAGGGAGTTGGCTGAACGAACAATGCTATAATGAACCACAACAGAGAGATCCACAAATACAACAAAGACAGCAACCACAACAGAGAGGTATGCAGCAACAAATGGCAATGCAGAATACTATGGGAAACGCAAACACCAGCATTTTTGCAACTTCTGCAAATGGCGTGATATTGTATTCTCTGTTCCAGGAATGGAGACATATGCAGATTAGGCCAGCCCACAGAAAGCACTTGCGTGTCCAGTCCTATCCACTACCCTATGTGCAGAAGAGGAATCACTAGTGGGGCGGAGATAGGCAACAAAGAGTTCATTTTTATGGTGGACTCAGGAGCTGAAAAATCATGTCTCAAGATCTTGACATAACGGTGGGGGAAAAACAGTGCAAGCACCTCTACTATATCATGAAGAATCGCCAATACATTTGTTAGGAAGAGACCTCCTGAGTAAATTGAATATGACCATCTCATTTACTGAGCGAGGGATAGTGTGCGCCACTCTAGGGGTGTTCCCAGTAAGAGCGATGTTGATGATAAGCACCATGACAAACAAAATTGCTGTAAGGGGGGGTGCCCATAGACATGGACATGTTCATTTATGGGATCAGGGTACTTGCCAGGGTGGTATCGGAAATAACAAGAAAAGAATGGAAAGTGCCTTCTGATTTTGTCTTTCGTCCAATTGTAAATATAGATGTTGTGCCCAGCACAATTTTGTCTATTGATCTGGAAGGGGTACAGGTCTCCAGGTCTCAAGCAAATATATTGCAGTAATAGGACTGGACACACATGGTTGCAAATGGAGAACAGTGCTATGCATAGACCCAGACATATCTTTACGTGATTTAACTGATGAAGAATTGTTCACTGACAGTGATACCGATGGGGAAATAATAATGGAAATAAGTGTACCTTGTGATATCATGATTTTACTCAGAAAAATACACAACCCTCTCATGGCTAGTGTTAATGTGCCACCCACTATATTTGAAGATATGGAAAAGGTACTGCCAGAATTATGGACCAGAGGCCCCCATGACGTAGGACTATTACAAGAGGTAATGCCCATAAAGATAAAATTGAAACCAGGTGCAGAACCGCTAAGAGTAAAACAGTACCCGTTATCAAGAGAAGCAGAGGAAGAGATACAAGAAACAATAAATGCATTCTTACAACACGGTATAAAAGTGCCATCCAATTCACCATGTAACACTGCAATTTGTCCGATCAAAAAATCAAGGGGCGGGGCTTGGAGGATGATCCAGGACCTACTCCCACTTAATGACATCCTACAGAAAGAATTTCTACTATTGCCTAATCCTGCATCAATTATATGTAGCATACCTAAAGATGCTACTTGTTTTACTGTAGAGGATTTGAAGAATGCCTTCTTCTCAGTACCACTTGACCCAAGCTGTCAGTATCTCACAGAATTAACATTGGTGGGCAACAGATATGAGCATTTTAGATTACCACAAGGGTACCCTGAGAGCCTCAGCATTTTCAATAATAGTATTGCATGAAGCTCTTGGTAATATTGATGTAGAGAGCACGATAATTCAGTACGTGGATGATTTACTCATTTGTAGCAAAAGTGAAGAACAATGCAGGGCCGAAACAATATCATTGTTAAATTTACTAGCCACAAAAGGATACAAGGTAGACAAAGGTAAGCTGCAATATTGCTTATCAGAGGTACACTACTTAGGACAGCTGATTTCGAAAGATGGCAAAAATATCATACCAGATAGAGCAGCAGCAATACGCCACCTGCTGCTACCAAAAAGAGTAAAGGATATGCAAAAATGCATCAGTATCTGCAATTACTACCGCACATGTATACTTGACTATGCAGCATACACACTCCCATTATTGCAGGCCTTAAAAGAAGCGCAAAAAGACAGCATTCCATTAAAATGGACACAAGAGATGATGACACAACATTTTAAATTGAAAGACCTCATTGCTCACGCCCCAGTTTTAGAGAACCCTGATAATGTACGGGAGTTCTACCTGTTTTCACACTGCAACAGCATTTTAATGACTGCAATTCTAACACAAAGTTCATCATTAGGTCATAAGCCATTGGCCTACTACAGATGCACTCTAGATTCAGTAATGCAGGGACACTTCGGTGCGAACAAGCTCTCGCCACAGATGCCTTCGCTATAGAAAAAACCACCACCATTGTGATGGTTTGTTCAGTAACAATATACTCAGAACACTCACTGTTTGCAATTTTAAAACGGTAAAAATATACCCTAACAACACAGAGGGAAACAGCATACAGAATTATAAAATCTAGCCCAAATGTTCATGTGGTTAGATGTAAGACAGTAAACCCAGCCATATTAATTACTGAGCCATGCACAGTAGAATACATGCAGGCGCATGATTGCGCGACGTATGAGGGAGAAGAAGATGATATTCCAAAAGCGGGTGAAAATGCACCACAGGAAGGTAATATATATTTTGTCAATGGGTCAGCATCAATAGACAGTCAGACAAGAGAAAAGCATGTAAGGGTGGCAGTAGTAAGAATGGAATAAGAAGGGTATGAAGTTATTGTACAGAGGCGCCTCCCCTCACATTATTCGGCACAGGCAGCAGAACTGATAGCACTAATTGAAGTGCTGCATACAGCAAACAGATGTGCTGTCACAATATCCTCTGACTCAGCATATGCAACAACAACAGTGCACTCAGGGTTGTCACGATGGTGACGAAGAGGGTTTCGAAGGGCAGATGGTTCGCCAGTACAACATGCAGCACTATTAAATGATCTAATAAAAGCACTGGCAGAACTGTTGGTGGTAGCATTGGTGAAGTGATATGCACATACCAATAACATAGACGCATTCTCATTGGGGAACGCGGCAGCGGATGCAGCCGGCCGCAAAAGAACCGGCAAATTTCAATATCCCACAAGCATTAGAGTGTATTGTAAAAATGCCCAGCTCAGATACACCAGAGGAAGGATATAGCCATACACCAATTGCCCAAATAATTGAGCTCCAAAAACATGCACCTGTTGAGGAACAAGAACTGTAGGGAAAAAGAGGATGTAAACAGTCACCAACAGATTTGATATGGCGACAGGAACTAACAGGGAAGGTAGTAATGCCCATGGAAGTGTTAGAAATAGCATTTCAACAACTGCACTTCCCAACGCATGTGACTAAACAACACATTGCAGCTGAAATACAGGAACACTGGTTTGTTCCGAATTTGCAGGAACATTTGTCACAATTCACAGTAGAATGCACAACTTGCCAAACATACACCTCAGGGATGACTCTTAGAACACTGCGAGGAACACTACCACATGCTGTGGGCCCGTTCAGAGAGCTCCACATTGATTACGCAGATATGGGGGAAAGATGCAATGGAGCAAGATATCTGATTCTAATAGTTTATCCATTCTCAAGGTGGGTGGAAGCTGTACCCTGTCGTCACCCAGACGTGAAGTGTGCTGCAAAACTTTTAGTATGAGAGGTTTTCTCAAGGTGGGGAATATGTGATGTCATAAGGTCAGATAATGGCACTCATTTTGTAAATTACCTTTCCCCCAAGGAGGTAACTACATTATTGGGTGTAAAGCACAAATTATGTTCGATTTATCACCTGCAGGTGAAGGGAATGGAAGAAAAAATCAATGGCCTGCTCAATAGCAAAGTGTCAAAATTATGTAACACCCTCAAGAAAAACCTGGTGTATTGCTTGCCCCTAGCACTGTTCCAACTGCAAACGCAACCAAGTAAGGACCACCATTTGAGCCTGCACAAAATAGTGATGGGACGGCGCATTAATACACCACTCTCCCCAGTAAGAAGAGCATCAGAGGCTCACAGCACTGCCACAGTGCTGGGGGATGAATTTAAGGAATACATTACCCACCTAACACGCGCAGTGCGTAGCATAGCAAGATAGATTTCACCACCATTCACACAGAACACTGACACAGATACTACAATGCCAGACCAGGACAGCCCAAGGGGATAATTAATGCCACGTTGAAATGCTTCCATGCGAAGCTTCGTGTGGAGGTAGAACTTCCCATTGTTTCATGGGCCTTACAAGGTCCTATATTGCACACCAACTGTAGTGAAAGTGAAGGGGTTGAAATATTGGGTGCATCTCTCAGATGTGAGAAGAGCACACGATAGTACAACCCCTCAATGTGAACAACACAAGAACCACAAAGTTGCAAGTGGCTAAAATAAAGATGTCCAAAATACAACAAATTTAAAAGCAACAAATTAAGAAAAGTGATCAAATAAAATTGTAGGATAAAGATAAATATGTAAAGAACTGCATGTATAATATACAGCATACAACTCTCTCTCTATCTCTCGATCTCTCTTCCTGGACTTCACGTTATCTGTAAAGATCCCTGTTAATATGGTTGACGAATAAGTGTGTTTTCTTGTGTGAGGAACATTAATAGAATAAAACAGAGTTGTAGAAATTAAAAGTATAAAGAATGAATAGCTGAAAGGAACAACTATAATAAGAAATGAATGTGGTATGATCGAAACAAAGTTATGTAAAGAAGTATGAAAAGTATTTTTTGTAATGTACTTAACAAATTTATATCGACCCTTCAGGTGGAAAAATGGCGGAAAGGAGGGCCCTCACTAACAATGACACAGATGTAGGTAGTGATAGAGTAGACAGTAGAGTAAATATGTGGCATAGTTTTGAATGCAGACTTAAGTTTGCAGCAATATTTTTTTCTGTGATGTTATTTTTTGCGGCCTGGTACTGGACATTCTCTTTCATAACTGGGGATATGAAAGAGGGGGGAGTGGGATAAACTGGATATGCGAAGGCTCAATCTTCATATGGGCTGGAGTTACAACTATGTGGAAACATAATGGCTCTGTAAACAACAATCTCACCACGTTGCATAAAAACTGAACCGCCAAGACTCCACTTTTTTCACTTGCTGCTATTGAATTAAGCAAAGATGAGACCAATCAGTATAATGGGGACTACTCCTGGGTTAATGAGCCTGAGCTGACAAATACTGACCCATACACAACCGTAGAACCTATCGCACAAGGCACTGTAATGCACTTTAATCCTGATACTGCAATTACAAAAGACACTCCAACACCACAGTCCTGGCAAGCTACCAGTGAGTTCAGTGATGCAACATGGGCAGATGTCTTTCCCATAAATTATCAGAGAGTGAAAATGATAAATAACAGGGAAGGGGGGATGAGGAAATGGAAAAGGGGGGCGGGAGGGAAAAGATATGATGTTTCCCATGGCCTGGGACTAGATGAAATTGAAGACCCCCACCACCCAGATCAGTCAAACAAGTTGTACTCAGACATGAGTGCAACAGCAAAACAAGCCACAAATGAGAGCTGCTATGTCTGCTCTCTCATACCGCACGCTGCAGGCACACCTAAAATACTTATACCTCAAGAAGTGCCCTTGTCAGATGCCCAATGTTTAATTAATCTCGCATTATGTAGGATTCGGAGCACCTTCCAGTAACACACAGATACAATGGAAATGTTGCAGAACGAGAAAACCTGCATGAGCAAACCACAAGGAGTGATTTGCATCAAAGAACCATTTTTTGTTATGAAATGGACAAGGTTCACAGAAAACAAGTGGCATGACGAGACAATCACTTGTAAAGCAGAGGCATTGCAAGGCCTAACTGAAGAGAACTTTCAATGGGTCAAAGAAACGTGTACTCCCATCTGGTCCCAGCACATTGCAAAGCTCACGTGGGTACTGCACTTGAGAAACCCATCAAAACACAGAAGAAAATTCTGCACAAACTTTGTTTCCATGGCGAAGGGAAGGTACAAATGGGCTCCAATAAGCAATGCAACAAAACAATCATCATTCCAGATATGAAAAAAGGCACAGCAGCGCTCATGGACAGGTATTGGGTATGTGGCAAGCAAGCCTACCTGCAGCTACCGGCTTCATGGAAGGGTACCTGCCCCCTGGCCACCCTCCACTCAGCACTAATGGTAATTCCAGAAAGTCATATCCAAAGGGGGAGAGATTCGGCTGGCATACCAGCAGCAGGAGATTTGGCTGGCATATCGACAGCAGAAGATTTGGCTGGCACATCGGCAGCACTCCAAACAGCAACCACAGAGCCTTCCCCATACGACATTATGTCTGAAAATGAGCTACGAGACAAAGTGTCCTGCAAAAAGAGGTCACCCAACTATATCTGCAGTGAATCATCCAACCTCCTCGCTGAGATTCCTGATAAATATAAATTGTTCAATTCGGCTGAAATGTTCTTTGCCTCCCTCCTGGCGCCAGGACTTCAGGCGGGAACAGATGCCAAATGGCTGCAAATCATCCACTGGGAACTGATCCAACTGGCCAACAACACTGAAGAGGGATTCAATGTGATCAAGGTGGAACTCCGCGCCTTGCGCCTAATGACAGTGCAGAACTGGTACATCCTAGACCTCCTCACAGCAACGGACGGCAGTGTTTGCCGAAAAATTGGGAGCACGTGCTGTACATTTGCACCTTCTGAAGATGCGGATACCGGGACCCTCTCCCACATCATCTCGGCAGTACACAGCCTGGGGGAGAGAATGCAGAAGGAAGGAGGAATAGAGCCGAGCAACTGGTTCGACAACGTGTTCAACTGGATACCCTCATGGTTCAGCATTATAATGAACATTTTTGTTCCAGTCGTCGTTTTTCTTTTGCTAATTTTCTATGTGTGCCAGTTGGGCATACGATGTTGTGCAACGTCTATACCTAGTTCAACAATGATGATGGTAACAATGGGCAAATCGACAATGGTAGCAACCATGATAGACACGCAAATACAAACTGGGGAGTCAAACCCACCAAAGTTTCGCCTGACAACTGTTTATCACCAGCATGGGGACAGGGTAGACAACCTATACCACACCACAATTAAAGAGCCACGGGAGTTGCAATGGTACAGGCAGGCGTTGGTGGATCTAGATGGGGATGGGGGTATATACATGACATGCACACCTGATGAATACGCTAGGAGTGGGCAAAGCCTAAGAGGTGTCTGTAGGGCTTGTATACAAATAAAAGGTACACCGGCATGGGATGAGGCCGTGCAAGAAGCAGAGTATTATCGGAGGGAGAATAATAAAAAGGATTAGTTTGTTACTTCAGATGTAACAAAAGGGGGGAATGTGTGGGAGCGAGGGGTCGTTTGGGCCCCCCTCACGCATTCAGCACGATGTGGACCACTTGCTCGTACAATAGTGGGGACGCCTCCACTGCCCGTTTGCTAACAGTAGCATAAGCGGGGCTGTTGTGAGGGACACTTGGCTTACGTTTTGTGTGCCCTCGACTCCATCATTGGACTAGGCCTCACTGCGAAAATGAGAAAAGGCCTCTCTCCTCTCTGCAATGCCGCACAAACCGCACTCATGGCCCCCACCTTTTCTCACTCTGTCTGAAGGCTTCACAGCTCCATTTCTCACGGATGCGATGGGGACAATTGAAACAAATATGCAATGTAACATCTCACTCTTCCTCTGAGATCACTGTCCTGTGTGTGAACCAGCCAGAACCATGACTCAAAGCCCATTCATCTCAACAAACCTGCCTGTGCCCTCTTACCCTTGCTGTTGGAAAATTACTACCACTATAACCCTGTGCCCCCTAAGGTATTCTCATGATGTACCAGAAGTGTGACCTAGCTGTGAAGCCCACCCCAGTGTGCCCCCTACTAAAACTAGACCTCTGTCACAGTATATTGCACCCTAGAACTAACAAATGTCAGCGTGCCCCATAGTTGCTTTGATGCACACAGGCCCACCCCATGATCACTGTTATCACACTGACCAAGACCCCTAAGCCTGGTACTCCATATAAGTCCCAATGAGTGATGGTCTGATTATATGCATGCAATTTATAGATTCAAAAGGATTTATTTGTATTTGTTTATTTATAACGTGCAAACCATCAGGCCCGGAGGCATCAGGGCACAATTTGTACAGAGTTACAATAGTGCATATATACAGACATAAAGAACAATAATTATATTAACAGAGTACTAAACAGTGTTTCTATCTACATATATACAAAGATTACGGTGCTGTTAGGCTTAGCAGTGGATATACCCATAGGGTGTCCAGAGAATGGTAACAGAGGTCAGCGATCTGTGTATGTAGGTGAAGGGCGCAGAACCTGACTTAGTGCTGGTCGAATAGCCAAGATTTGGATTTGGACTTGAAGGTATTGAAGGAGTCTTCAGCTCTAATTGTAACTGGGAGAGAGTTCCATAGCTTAGAAGCTAGGACAGGGAAGCTAGTGCCTCCCGCTTTTAGCAATTTGAACCTCGGGATCGATAGACAGTGGGTTTGGGCTGATTTTAGAGGTCAGGTGGTCAAGTGGCGAGACAGCCGACAACAGAGGTAGAGTGGAGTCTTGTTAGCCAAGCATTTGTGTGTGAGGGCAAGTGTTTTTAAAGAAATTCTCTGCTTGAAAGGAAGCCACTTTAGGTTAGTTCTGGATTCTAAGATGTGGTGGTTGCGGGGGATATTTAGGGCAGCTCGAATAGCATTGTTCTGGGTTGTTTGAAGTTTGTCCAGATTCTCTTGGCTGGTACCTAAGTAAAGAGCACTACAATAGTCAATTTTGCCCATAATGAGAGTTCTCGCTAGTGTGACACTGTTAGGGGTGGTAAGAAACGGTCTGCAAGCCACAATCAGTTTGCACGTGTATGCAGAGGCAGATCTGACTGCATTTATTTGTCGAGATAAAGACAGGGTAGCGTCAAGGTAAAAACCTAACGTTTCGGTGTCTTTCGAGACCCGTATCGTGTTACCGTCTATGGTGAATGACTGATAGGATGGCTCTAGTTTGCTCAGGCATTGCGAAGTGTCCAAGGTAAGGAGCTCTGTTTTGTCGTCATTTAGGCATAACTGGTGTTGGGCCATCCAGGCTTGGATGACCAGGTAAACCTCTTTAAGGGCCTTGGTGTCAGCTAGATAGTCACCTGAGATGGTAATGAGTATCTGGGTATCGTCCGCATAGTTAGTGTAAGAGACACCCAGATAGTCAAGCACATCAAAGAGTGGTTTAGTGAAAATATTATAGAGTGTGGGTGACATGCAAGAGCCCTGAGGTACGCCGCAGTGAATTGGGGATAGGTCCGCAGCTGCGGATGGGGCAAAGACCCTCATGGATCTATTGCTAAAAAAAGATTTGATCCAGGCTGCGGCGGATGAAGAGAAGTTGGCAGCAGAGTGGAGGTGCCTGCATAGGATCTGGTGGTTGACCAGATCAAACGCGGCAGAGAGGTCGAGGAGTAGTAGCATTGCTAGTTTGCCCTTATACTTCAATACCTCAATTTGGGTTTTTAAGTCTATCAAGGCAGTTTCTGTCCCGTGTCTAGGACGAAAACCAGATTGTCATAGACCTAGCAGATTGTTAGATTCCAAGGAGTCTTGGATCTGAAGGTATGCTGCACGGTCTAGAATCTTAAGCAAAAACGGTACCATGGTAATGGGTCAGTAGTTGGTAGGTATGCTTGGGTCTAGGGATGGGTTTTTGAGCAATGGGATCACACAAGCGTTCTTAAGGTTGTCCGGGACAATGTCTGTTTTAAAGGAGGAGTTGATGAAGGCCGTAATGAAAGGGGCCCGATCATGTGCAGAGTCCTTAATGATAGGAGCTGGGCAAGGGTCACCTTGACAGTTGGAAGGTTTAATTCTCAAGATGATATTCTCTACCTCAGTAATGGTGAGCGGTGAGAAGGCAAATGGTTTGGTGTTAGCAAATGGTTTGGAGGTGACAGGGGGGGCCCTGGTGGGGGGGGGTGAGCGGTTGTCACGCTTTAGACTATCCTGCTTATTTTTGATTTTAGATTGTAGTGTGGAGATTTTATTGAGTAAGGCTGCTTGAATGTTGGCACACCATTTGCTGTCTTCCGTGCAGGTGTCTGGGGGGGATGTTTGACTTTCTAGCTCTTTTAAGATTCTGAAGAGTTCCTTTGTATTTGAATCAGCTTGCAGAATACGGTTATTGAGGGACTCTTTTTTTGCAGTGATAATAGCACCTTTATAGGTGAGTGAGGCAAGAAGGAAGCCGTCTTTATGCACGTCAGAAGGGTGACTTTTCCAGCGATTTTCAGCAGCACGTTTGGCTCTGCTGAGTATTCTTAACTGTGGGGTAAACCAACAATTGAGGTGTGCTCGCGGTTTGGCCTTCCTCAGTTTGATGGGAGCTATAGAGTCTATCGCCTTAAGCATAGTTTGGTTGTAAGTATCTGCTAGGGAGGTGGAATCAACACAGGTATTAGTGGCCGTATTAAGGGGTGGGAGTAGCAGTGGGAGGAGTTTCTCCCTAGTTATGTCCTTTTTACTCCTAGTAGGGAGTGCTGGCGCTATCTGAGATAAGGCTTGCAGAGTTGCTTCAATATTGAAAGTTATGATGTGATGGTCGGACCATAAGTACGGGGTATTGTCAAGAACCTTGATATTTCAATTAGAGCCGGCTAACCAGTCAAGGGTCCTGCCTTTGATATGGGTGGGTTCTTGGATGTACACGGTGAGACCGAGGTCATTTAGAGCATTTTCAAGATCTAGTGCCACAGGATCTTTTGGGTCACCAAGACCTAAGTTAAGGTCACCTAGAATGATTGTTTGTGAGTTCGATTTGGTTTTGTGAAGGAGGATAGTGGATATTTCACCAACAAAGGTTGGTGCTGGACCTGGGGGCCCATAGATGAGGTGGAGGGTGGCTGTTTGGTTGGGCGTGAGTGATAGTTTGACTGACAACGACTCAGCTGATTCAAGTTTGAAGTCGGATACCTCTCTTAGATCAAGAGAGTTTTTATGGATAAAGGCCACGCCACCACCTCTGGATTGGGCAGTGGTGCGGTCACATCGCGTGATGCCGTAGTCATGTGGTAAGGCCAAGGATAGTGCAGTGCCAGATGCGGCGCGTAGCCAAGTTTCGGATATAGCGATGAAGTCGAGGTCAGATGTGGTGATGAGGTCAGCAATGTCTAGAGTGTGAGCTGGGAAAGATCTAGCGTTGATAAGTGCGCCCTTAAACACAGACATTTCAACCCCTGCGGTAGTGGATTTGCATGTAGTGGGGAGTGGGGGTGAGCTAGGTGTATGTGAGGTTTGCTTGGTAGCGTTGTTGCGGGAGTGTCGTAGGCGGAGTCTAGTGCCTAATCTCTTGTTTCTGAGAGAAAGGGGGCACAGTTGATTAGGTGTGGGTTTCCTGTCGAAGTGTTCCAGCCACAAAGCTGGGTCATTGAGGTATTGGTTAGTATGGTTACTTAGGCAGTGTAAACCTATGGCGGTTGCTGTAGGGCTCATTATTGGAGTCATAGTCATAGTGGGCAGTGCCTGGTGGAGTAGGTGCGGGCAGGCCAGACTATTAGGAAGCTGAACAAGTTTAGCCCAGAGGGGGAGCGTTGTTGCAGTAGGTAACTGAGTGACTGGGGCAGCCGGTAAGGCTAGAATGTAGTATAGTAGAAGGAGCACGCTGATGTGCATAGTGGTAGTACTGGTACCTAGGTGAGATACCTAGGAGATTGTTCACACGGGGTCAAGATTAGGTCTCATTGGATAGGACTGTAGTAACAGTGACCAGAGCGGCACAATGGATACAAGAGCCTAGATTGGACTAAATAACATCAGTCATATAGTGCCCTGGGCAGCTCAGTGAAATGTCAGCATATGTGGGTCTATCAAGTTAGAATAGTGCAGAATACAGCGCAGCTAGTTTAAAATATCAGGCACATCAGGGAATGCAGTGCAAAATACAGCGCAGCTATATTCAAATATCAGGCACATCAGGCAATGCAGTGCAAAATACAGCACAGCTAGATTCAAATATCAAGCCTATCAAGGGAATGCAGTGCAAAATACAGCGCAGCTAGATTCAAATATCAGGCACATCAAGGGAATGCAATGCAAAATACAGCACAGCTAGATTCAAATATCAAGCACATCAGGGAGTGCAGTGCAAAATACAGCGCAGCTAGATTCAAATATCAGGCACATCAGGGAGTGCAGTGCAAAATACAACGCAGCTAGATTCAAATATCAGGCACATCAGGGAGTGCAGTGCAAAATACAGCACAGCTAGATTCAAATATCAGGCACATCAGGGAATGCAGTGCAAAATACAGCGCAGCTAGATTCAAATTTCAGGCACATCAAGGGAATGCAATGCAAAATACAGCACAGCTAGATTCAAATATCAGGCACATCAGGGAATGCAATGAAAAACATAGCGCAGCTAGATTCAAATATCAGGCACGTCAGGGAATGCACTACAGAATGCACTAGGCTGAGGTCAGATTGTTAGGACAAGAGGCTGGGCCGTGCAGAGTGCGACCCGGTATAAACCATGGTAGAGGTAACACAGTGAGCAGCAAGGGTAGGGCGTTCTGGAATCATACTAGATTTGCTTAGCCTGAACACGGGTATCAGCCTACGGCTAAATAACAGGCTAAACGCTAAGAGAGTGAGCAATGTTACAAGGCAAGCGGCTGCCGGCAGATGACAGGAGCATAGTGTGGAGAGCGGGAAGGATGAGGCTCAGTTCCGCGATTACATGTCAGGGAGCGGCATGTGCACAAAGAGTCAGTGGCTCGAGGGATGTAGCGAGGCACGGTCCGGGCCAACCATGAAGTGAAGATAGCTGTGAAACACCTGTTACGAGTAGGTGCATGTACGAAAGATTGTATGTGCAGCCAGAGGTGATAAAATGCGGCTCGCTCATAGTATGTAGTCAATGGAGGTGAGGGTTTCATGCGCAGAGTGACTTACCAAGTCATCCTCGAAGTGAGTGCTGGCGTGTGGATCGTGGTAGCTGTCCGGCATGAGGTATGGCCCTTGGCTCTGTCCGGCTCATGACAGCTCAGGACAGGGAGCCTTATGGTGTGTGCCTTAGGGGTGGGCCGGCTTGTCGCCTGCCGGCGCCGGATTGGCAGTTTAAGGCAGCGGGTGACCAATCAAGCGAGGGGGCTGTTCTTAGCCAAGTCCAAGGCTAATGCGAGAACAGACACGAAGATCATGCGGCCATCTTGAAATGGCAGGGGCCTTGTGGCAAGCAATGGTGGCTCGATGTGAAATGCAGATAAAGCAGCAGAATCAGGCCAAAACTGCACTCCTATGCGGGGACGGAGATCTGAGTGCAGACGTCGGGAAAAACAGGTGTGAGGTGTGGAGCCGTGTCGTAGTGCACTATTAGTGCAGGCTCAGCTTCAGATTATTGGGATTAGTGCCCCTGGTCCTACCTTGCATCCGGTTGATGCCCAGGTCCTCCTGTGGTAAGGGTGACTGCTCCAGCAGTCGAGGGGCTCCTGCTCCTCCAGTATGAAGGCAGGTGCAGATTTACTTAAGAATATACTAATGATCATTCTTTATTACAATTCTGATGGTAGTTTGTCATGCTAGCTAGTTAGTGTCTGCCCTACCTCACCAAGACCTGACCCTCACCCCTCCTGGACACTGGCAGCCGGACCACGTGATGCTCACCCTCCCGCCAAAGGAGCAAACCAATCCGGATGAAGCAGCACTCACAGTTCCATATGTATCAATGTCATTTATTCAATCCCAAGCAATTGTAGTCCCATATAGAGTGATGTCATTGATGTCGCTTTGTCCCTTGATAAATTCATGTCTTTGTAATGTTTGCCAGAGGACTCTAGAGGCAGCACAGTTCTCTGAATGCCAACTTTATATAAAACAAAACTTAACTCTTGCAACCTGTTCTCTTAGTCTGATTCCCCATTGGGGTGTCTAATATTTTTTGGGATTGCATGTGTAAGTCGGGAAGTGAGCCTTTACACTAGCTATGACATTTAGTGATGGCCAGTGACCACAGACTTTATCATGGCTAAGTTCATGGCATACATTTCTATTATGAAAATCAAAGTTTTAATGAGCTAACATATTAATCATGTCATGTCTAATGCCATTATTGATGCCATCTGTTAAACCCAATGTAATTAATGTTGTCACCAATGATCTCATCAGTGATGCAATTTGTGATGTTATCAGTGTTCTCCTACAAGATATAATTAGTAACGACATCAGTGATGTGATCTGTGATGTCATTATTATGGTCACAGGGTGCACAACAGGGGGGCAAGTTAAGGTGGGTTTAGGTGAATTTCAGCGGTTTGGTTCATTAAGTTCTCATCTTAATTTACAATGTATTGCTCGCCTTAACGTACCTGCAACCAAATATTTTCTTTCCTTGAATTTCAAGGGTTTGGTTATTCCATACATAATTGACATTAATGATAAAGCCAATTGGGCTAATGAAAATAATGTATCATGTGTAGAAAGTAAAATAAAAAAAAAATTGTGCAAACCCATTCCCCCAAATAAACATGTTCTTAAAAAAACTTTGCATATTTACTTAACTTTTGAAAGTGTTTACATTTATACGTACTGTTGAATAATTAAACGTTATTAAAGTGCTACAGTAACTGTGGACAAAGACTGCACTCAATGTATCCAAAAATAAATCTTTACAAGACTACTGCCCACATATATATGTGCATATGTTTTAGTTTAAAAAAGAAATGGTTTTATAAACACCAAAATCTGTGTGTGTCCTTTGGTTGCCCACATTCACACTTGAAAAGTTATTAATGAAATTAAAACATGTACACATCATATTTGAAATTTTTAAAAACGAAATTGTTATTTATACTTCTATTTTCTCAGATAGTTGTGAGCAGTATGGAAAACATTTTTTTTAAAAATCAAACTTCATTTTAAAATATAATTATTATCTCTACATTGCCATTAGAACACTTATTTTTTATTTTGGTGTGCATCCCCTTTTTGGCCACCTACACACTTACAAGATCATGACATATTTTGTATAAACTACTATAAAAAAAACTAATAACATCCCTGTATGTCTTTCTGAAAACATCCACACTGCAAATAGAAGATCTTTAAGCATTGAACAAACTATCACTTAAAGTAAGCTATTTCAATTTCTTTATTGAATTAGAAAACCTGGTGTGCGTCTGTACTTTCACCACCGAGACACATGACAAGTAAGAAAAAATATATCTAAATCCTTCCCTAAAACTCTCATTAGTAATTTAGATGTAATTTATTTTACAAACATTGTGCTTTATTGTTTTTGTATCTAATTCCTACTGTTTCATAGTTTCATATGTGAACATTCATGACCTTCTACAAACCCTAACACTGAACATAATATACTTGGAACCATTGATGTAACCTAGTACCTATAGGAAACACTTGTACGTATTGAAATATACTGTGTTTTACACAATAAAACAGAAGAAGAACATTGCAGAATGCTGCTTTCTCTTCTAATTTATGTAATCTTCAGAATATTACCTCTATATTTATTTTGTACTGATTTAAAAAAAACATCCTAGTAACAATCCATCGTCTACTTATCATAAAACATGTATTACCCTCTTCCTCTATTATTGAGCATGTTATAAAAACATATATTTTAAAACTTTGTTTCAGACAACATTAAGTAAGCATTCCTTGAATTGTTTGGCAATCTAGCTTGTGTATGGCTAAAGAGTCATTACAAACAAATCAATCTACTTCTGTATCCACCCATGTTGTGAAATGTTCACAGTGAATGCATGCCCTTTCATGAAACATATTTGCACATATCTTAAATGTTTTCTTACTAATAGAAACTAGACTATTTACAAAATTAATTACTGACATGTTCATTTTCCTACCATCTCACTTTATCTTTGACCCATAATCAAAACATACTTACTGAAAACTAGATTTCAGAGTGTAGATTGTAAATTACAATGACAGTCACTGCATTGCATGTACTGGAACGCTTACGTTAGAAGATCAGAACATTTTCAATTTTTATGATCAGGGATAGGAACATAGAAACATCTCTCAGAAATATCCTGAGTAGTGGTATCTTTGTTACATAATGGTCACATTTGATTCCACTCATAACTAATGCCCACATATCTAGCTACATTAATAGTTTCCTACAGTAATAAATCAGACAGTCATTAAAAATTCTTGACTATCTTCTTTTGTACTTTGAGAAAATTGTTGATTTTCACTTACAACAGCTACTACATTTCGGATTCACATTGCCACATCTTTACTGTGTAGTTTTTCATCTACATATATTTTAATAAATGAAAGTTCCACACAAAGCTTCTTCTTGCATCAATGGTGTCATTCGAAACAACATACACACAGCTGCATTAGAACTGCATTCAACTCCTGTTTCATTACTAAATAGCTGAATGACTTTCCAACTCCGGTAGATTCTGTTGTGTTTTAGTCTTAAAAATAATGATTTAACTTTCACTGACACCTTATATTTCCTGGCTAAGTACTTTGTAGGTACAGGTATAAGGTTCAGGTGAGGGGCATACAGTACACATAACCTATTATATTCTTCAATGCTAGAAATGTCAGCTGTCACTTTTCTTTCCTCAAAGTTTATTAAAAATAAACCTTTAATATTTTTCATACGTGACCGAGCTACATATGTCATTCCTTCTTTAACACTGTATGACCAATGCCAATAAGTGCTGTTCTGCTTCGAAAGTCAACCTTTGTGATTCATAAATAGTAATTGCATATGCAGCGTACACATTTTCTCTTCACAAAGGTATGCTTAAAAAGCATGAAACGTGCAGTGGTTCGAGAAATTAAATGAGTTTCTTCTACATGATAAAACTTTACTTCAACATGTTCAATATTTGTACTTTGAGGAAAAATGTGAAATGCAATTACTCTTCACATTGCTCCATGGACTACACCAAGTCCTACATTCAAGTTCCTCTTTAACATTACTCGTGCATTGATGTACAGTTTTAAAAGTGGTTCTAGACCTGCAATTTTAGTAATTGAATTCTCCAGTTGAATTAATCAAGCCTTTGCTCTCTTATTCAACTCTAATGGCATAACATGGCCGTCTAAAACATCACACAATTTTATCACCACAATATTTTGCTCCCCTAACAGTAGCAATGTAGAGTTAAACGCGTTAAACTCTGCACTGATGCACATGAAAGCAAAACAATACATTTTTATTTCCTGAAGAGTCAACATGACAACAGATGGACTGCAATCTGCTTGAAACATGCAGAAATTAGTCTTCCCTTTCAGACTGCTTTCACATTCTCCTCATGAACACCTATATGAATCATATTAAGAATTTCTGCATACTCTAAGTCTGCAGAGTGCCTCATATTAATGGTAAATTCCTGGAATACAAAACAATTGCAAAGGTTAAAATTACCAGAAATTCCTATAGCTTCTTGACTATCCTTTGATTGCAGAAAAAAACAAGTACATGTTTACTTCCAAACAAAATGTTGTAGTCAGTCTTCAAAACTGTTTGCATTTGCAAGTGAATGAACGCTACCATCAAGTTAGACACTGTGCTTATTTCATCTACAATCAAGGTATTTTTTTTAAATTTGTATTAGCGTCTTTGGTTATATTGTAAAACCTTTTATACAATACATCAAATATAAACATAAATTCATCAATCACTGTGACTTCATCTCTCTGCGTCTCAATTAATTTAAAATCAACAGAAAACAAAGAAAGTTCACCATGAAAATAAAATCACTACTAGTTAAGATTCAATTTGATAAACTTTAAAAATCACAATGTATCTAATATTAAACTTGTATATGTTCCTCTAAAAATCATCGTCCACACTATGTCCATTGTGAGATTAAAATAATCTTTAAAATGTTTAATTAAAAAGGTATTCCTCACTTTGATTAGCTTAGTGCATCCTGTAATCAAGTGTCTTAGGGTTTCAATTTCCATACGACATAGCTTGGACATCAAGTTCCCATAATTTCTGGTTGCTGTGACTTCTCTTGTCTTACACAAATTCAGACGTAGTCTTAAAGAATTTCTTTGACTATGGCGACAAGGAAAATACTGTAGATACCGTGGGATAACTTTCATAGCTTTTAGTTCAAACAGACCATTTATGAAGGTTTTGTATCTATTGCATTCTTCGATTGCATTGCACCAATCAGCTCTCCATACTTTTATTTTTCCTGAGTTGGGTCTATTAAGTAGACATTCCCAGGAAGATCCAATTTCATCAAGCCAAGTTTCTCACTGGGATTTCCAATTATTCAGTACGATTGATGAATTATTTTTAAGAGCAGCTGCCATATAGGACACAACAAAGTCCTGTAGGCCGTCAATTATTTTTCATAGAAATGCTAACGCTTTCCATTTGACAATGGCCTGTAGAGAAATGATGCCAAATTCGTACGTTAGGATCTTGACATGTGTGCTTTTTGTTACACTACATATTTTTTTTTCCCAGAATATACCTTCAATCAAAGTCCAATCTATTTTTTTTCCAAATATTTATCCTCTGTTCCATAGGTGAGGGTTGGCATCACGTTTTGTTTATAATAGGATATAACAGGTACACAAGAGAAGATCCCATATTTGTTTGAATTACTAGGGCTTGTGATGTAGCTGTTTTCATTTTTATCTTTAAACAATCTTCCTATGGAGTCTCAGATCGCATAGCATTTATAAAAATTCGGACAAAGTCAGCCGCACAAAGGAGCCATTAGCAAAGTTCATGTGCTATTTTTGGTGGAAAAGCGCAAGTGTTCGCTAGGTGTAACCCGATATCTTTAATAATTAAGTTAAAAGAGTTGCTGCCAATATAGAACCTTGCTTTAACCCTTGCATCGTTGCTATGGGGCGTGGTAGTAAGCCCTGTTGGTTTATATGAATTGGTTCATACGAATAAGTATTTCAAAAATCTTTTCGTAGATATTCACAGGGGGTTCCAATATAAATTTATTAGGCCCAACATTTTTTTTCCTTGTTTATCATTTTTGTGAGTGTTATTAACTGTCCATGATCCTTTTGACAACTGAGCAAAATCATTTGGGGTCAACCATGGTGTTAGTTCTAGTCCCTGACCGTTTCTACATGCCGTTAACAATCCGATCATTGGTCGTCCTTTTTCGCCTTTAGACACTGGCAAATGGTTACATGTGAACCCATCAAATGTAGGAGGATCTAGCAACCATGTTTCTTGAGTCAAAATCTATCCAAGCCTCTGACAGGATTCTCCACCACCTGTGACAAATGTTTGTTGGCTCTGGTATGCCAACTTCCTATTTGTATATGTGAATGGTATTCTATTGTTATTGGCTAAATGTTGTCTGTAGATGTTACTAAGGCACTTGCTAGCCATGACCAGTCTTCTGATTTCTCAATTTGTTCCTTAGATAGAAAGAATTTGACTTGATGTATGGAATGGTTGTTATTATGAGAAGAAGTTATTTTTGTGAATTATACTTCAATTGATAATTACTGGTTGATGTTTTTTTTATTTATTAATTTTTGTTGTATTCTGTTTCTATGGTCACACATTGTCAATTTTTCTTATTTGCTTGAGTAAATTCCAGTCAATTAATATTATTAAAGTATGAGCTCTTTTGGATTTGCAAATTTGGCTGATATGTAAGATCTTGTATTTTTGGTATTTTAATGTTTTGCTGTAATTCAGATGCTACAAATTCAGCAAAGATCGGCATAGGTGCTGATCTCACTTGATGCAACTCAACTGCAGTCACTTCAAATATTACATAGCCAAGCAATCTCAGATGTTTACTCTCCTTCATGATTATTTGTTTTATTAGTTTTGATAGAATATGTAAAAAGACATGGGACCTCAGTACGAGGTTGGAGGTAGCCATGGCGCTATTAGCGCCATGGCTTCCTCCAAAATGGTACCGACTCCGGTCTGGTGGATGGAGCAATTACCGGTCCATTCCGAGGTCAGAGGGACCGGTAATTCCCCATTCACCAGAGCCATTCCCCATTCCCACTTGAGCCCCCATCGGGCTCAATGGGAAGGGGGAAGGCGGCAATAACGGTACCGCAAATTGCGGTACCGTTACTGGCCCCGGTATCCCTTTGCAGGTCCCGTCCTTAACGCCTGGTAAAACCAGGCATTAGGGAAGGACCAACATAGGGAACTCGTAGTAGGGCGGTAAGGGATTACCGGCACCGGTGCCCTTACTGGTGCCAGTAATCCCTTACCGCCCACCTGGTCTGATTCTTGATCTGTAACAAAGTCAACATGTTGTATGTCACTAGATATTAGCGCATTCAGGCTTGGCATTTTAAGGTGTTTTAATGTGTTTGTTCTGTTCAAAATGTCATATTTAGTAGTTTTGTTCCAATGTTCCAATAGTAAATAATTAATTGTTGGATTGGTCAAAGATTTAAATTGTTCTATCTTGTAATGCTTGCCAGTCATTTCAAGATGCATAGGGTGAGTTTTTCCATCAATGTCATAGTTATTATAGTTTTAGATTCTGTGGAAGATTCTTTTCTTCTAAAGTTCTAAATAATGCGGTTAAGTTAATTGCAGCTGGTGTATTATCAGATGTAACTCCTGGTGATGCATTTTTGTTAGTGGTAATTTCATTATCTATTGAGTATGTAGATAATTGGGCTACATCAATTATAAAGGATGAGATGGATGTTTTCACCAAGTGCTTAGAATTGTCATCACTCTTCATGGATTCTGTGCCTGCTCTTTGAAGAGTCTATTCAGGGTTCGTTTTCTTGACTTTTAGGATCTTTAGTTTCTTTAATGTAATATTTTGTTCTGTCTGCAAAGTACCCAGTGTTCACAGACATTTTCTTGATCGTTTCTGTGGGCCCTTGCATGCTGAATTTTGTTTTTTTTGGCCACTATGACAATGCATTTTTTTACTTCTTGTTTTGAAAGATGTCGAAGAGTGGTTGCGTCACTGCCGGATGGTTTTATGGAGGGGGTCATAGTTTTCTGTAATTCAATACATCAGTCCCATCTGTAACAGGTAATTCTGGGAGCAGGGAAGTAGGGGTAACTTCCAATGACTGTTGACTCATGGTTGTTAACTTTGATGATCGTGTCACCAGTTGAGTGATCTCTGTTTTGAGAAAGTTAGTAAATTTGTTTGTGGTGTAATTTTATTACTTAATACCTGTTACAGTTCTATAAGTGAAATCAAGGATGTTTTCATTGCTGCAAGTGTAATTTCGAATGAGGATGCTGGTGGATTCGATAGACCAAAGGAACATCTCGGAGTGGGATGTATGTATCATAATGATGATGAGGAGGACATAGAAGAGGAGTTTAAAGAGCTTCACCGTAATATTGGAGAGGCTGACAAGTTCTGATTTGATTTATTTGTATTGGGTCAGGTTTTGTGGGACTCTTGTTGATCTGGAAGAGAACACTCATCATAGTCGTACAGTAAAGCACTTATGTCCACCTGTAAAGGCGGGAAATCCACAGACTTCTTTTCTTCATTGTTTTCATTTTGTGCAGACTGTATACGGTCGGGAACATAACATGGGCTTATGCTTATCATTATGGATTTGTGCAGTTGTAACAGATGGAATAAGACATATCTGTTGTGGTAGATCTATATTTATGTTTGTATTATTGGGATCTCAGTGCATTCTTTGATTGAGTCACCCGTATTTTGATCCCCTGATGCTTTGGATGTTATAGTCCTGGAATCAGGGTTCAAACTCACTCCAGAAGTAGAAATGTCCATAAGGGCAGAGTATGGTATTTTGGGCAAACGAAATCAGTTGGGCAACCAGGCAGGTAGACTGGGTTTGAGAATGTATATCCTGGACCATCGAGATTTGATTAATTTGCTGGTGTACTCGTGTCAGTTTATCAACCACACAGGGTTCCTCAGTCTGAGGCTGTATTTCATGGTCCAACAGACTTGAGCTCATTTGCTGCTGTCCTATTAGCAGCACTTTATTTGTGGATGATATTGTCTGATGACTTTCAGTCTACCGGCTGGGAAGGTTAGTCCTCCTTCTCGGTAACTCAGTTGTTTTTTAGTTTTTTTGATGATAACTGCTTGTTCACTAGGCATCTGCAATTATTCAGGGGCTGGCATCTTTGTTTTTAAGGAGTGAGTATGGCATATTAAATACTTTTAAATTAGTATATGAGAAATCAGTTATTGGGAGTATTCTCTTCTATCACTTCAGATCAAGCTATAGGTTTTTTCCAATTAGCTTCAATTAGCTTCAGAGAGATAACGGCTCTACGGATAAAACCTGCAATCACCTTTACTCTCTCAATTATTAGCATTCAGCAATAAAGCATGGAAGTGAGTGGCTCAAAGGTTTGACCCACAGTCACCAGCACTTATAGTTTACACAACACAGTGATAGAGGAAAGGGTTGGAATGTTATGATGATTCAGCAAAAAAGCATGGAAGTGAGTGTATCAAAGGTTAGATCCACAGTCGACAGCACTTCCACTTCATTTTACGCAACTCAGTATCAGAGGACAGGCTTGGAATGTTATGAGGCTTCAGAAAATAAAGCATGGACGAAAAACCAGTGGACATTCGCTGCTCTTTAAGGATAGAAGGTGTAATCGGCGTCAATTTGCGCAGCACTTTGTCAGATTAAAGGATCAGGGTGTTATGAGCATTCAGCAATAAAGCATGGAAGTGAGTGGCTCAAAGGTTAGATCCAAAGTCAACAGCACTTCCACTTCCGTTTACGCAACTCAGTATCAGAGGACAGGCTTGGAATGTTATGAGGATTCAGCAATAAAGCATGGACATGAGTGGCTCAAAGGTTAGACCCACAGTCGCCAGTACTTCCACTTCAGTTCATGCAACACAGTGTCAGAGGAAAGGATCGTAATGTTATGAGGGTTCAGCAATAAAATATGGAAGTGCAAGTTCAAAGTTTAAAATCTGCTGTAACCCGCATTTCCACACACATAAAGTCCAGTGTTAGCAACAGTTATTTATCAAATGCACTCTGACAGTAAGCAGGATGACTCAAAGGTTAATACCCACACGAACTGATGATTATCCAACAATAGCATTTTGTGAGAAAGTATGTGTAGATATATACAAACCATTGTGCATAGAGGGAGCTGCTGGAGGCTCAAGGCAGTAACTGTTATGTTACCACTGCAAGAATAGGTAAAGGCGCAAGTTGATGGTTAAGGAAGCTTTTCGCTTGAGAATGGTCTGCGCATAAATAGTCTGGTATTGGCTTGCTGCTATCAGGTGCAGATGACAGCTTGGATTACAATTGCGCTTCAGGGTATGGGTTATCATATGTC
Organism: Ambystoma mexicanum; assembly: GCF_040938575.1. NCBI lineage: Eukaryota > Metazoa > Chordata > Amphibia > Caudata > Ambystomatidae > Ambystoma > Ambystoma mexicanum. The sequence continues at coordinate 308,804,999 of NC_090939.1, read as the reverse complement.
ACACTTGTCATGGAAGCCACGGGAACAAGGAATATTCTGTACACTCCGCATATACTAAGCTATAGGGTGGGTTTTTATAGATGGCCCCTCCTTTTAGGATGGAGGTAGTAGAAAGACTTCTTCAGCACCAAGGAAAACACACTGCCAAATTGAAATTGTTACGAACACACAAACACTCTTGATACAAGTTTGTTGTCATGCTCCACTGGTAGCATCAATAGTCAATGTAAAGTAATACCTCCTACATTGAATACTGATAAACCTTTTGGAGCATTTACAATACATGTCAAAGAGCAATCAGGTACATATTGGATCATAGCTCTCACTGCATGTATTAAAACATGTGTACCTGTTTCTGTTTGTCCTCTAACATACAACAATACAGATTTGTTTTGGGCACAAGAACATTAATGCTTGTCATGCTGTAAACCATGAAAGAACCTATCTTTTATTTTATAATAAACTTGCTATATATTATCTTTACTATTTCATCCTAATTTGCATCTGCAACTTGTCAGTGTGTTGCATTGGACTTTCGACTTCTTCCATGGCAAGCTCAACATCAGTTTGAATAATTGGCTCACCAAGCACATTTTGACTTCCTGCTGCATTATTTTGACTTCCCTTTGGAGTATCTTCTGCCAATTCAGCTGCCAAAGGTCTTCTTGGTCTAGGTGTTTCTCCAGTAACATAAGTACTGCTCACATTTTAGATATGCAATTAAGCTTTATTTGGCAAAAAATGATTCTTCAAAGGTTTCAAAACTTCCAAGCAAATCAATCTCTGCCTGCCATTGGAAGAACAACTGCAAAAGACAAAAATAAAACAATTCCTTTTTCTCTGCAGTTTGGCAAGAGAGTTTCATGTGGTTGATAAAACCTGCCTTTTCACGTTACACTAGACAACCAGATAATCCATGTACTTTAAACCGTCCTCTGTCAATGGTTGCTTCAATATTTCAATATGAGTAGCATTCTGCAACTTCTTATAAGCAAAGATCCTCTAACTCTACAAATCGATTTGGATAATATGTATCAATCAAGTTGGCTTTCAGAATCTCTGTACTGTCAGGTACTATTTCAGCTAACTGCTGAATTTCACTCAAAGGGCCTCATTACACGGACGGCGGTAAGGGTTAACGGTCACCGTTAATGGTAACGGTGACCGTTAACCCTTACCGCCGTACTACGAGGTCCCTTTGCGGGTTGGGGAATTTAACGCCTGCTTTTTGCAGGCGTTAAAACCCAACCCGCAAAGGGAACTTGGTACTAATTACGGCACCGCAAATTTGTGGTACCGTAATTAGCACCTTCCCCATTCCCATTATGCCCTATGGGGTAAAAATGGGAATGGGGAAGGGCAATGGTGGAAGGGGGAATTACCGCCCCACCAACCTTGGAGTAGGGCGGTAATTCCCCTTTCCGCCAAGGCGGTGCCGGTAATTTACCGGCATGGACCAAGGTGCTAATAGCTTGGTCCACCGCCTACGGTGTAATGAGGCCCAAAGACTTCAGTACCCGATTTCTAGCACTTGCTGGGCCAAGACTTAACCAAAATATATTAATGCTACATCCATACAGGGGCTAGTTAGCCAATCTGGAACTTTTGCAGCTTCTACACTCTCTGTGTAAGAGCATCTTTCTGACTAAGACTTTCATCTGCTGATAGTCCACCCATACTTCAGCTGCATTGCTCTTTTCAGCGTTTGTCATGTATGTATGTTGTAACATAACAAGCGTCACCTGTTGTATCATCAGCAATATACTGTTCATTTGTATTTGAATTCCATAGCTGAGCCATGACAGGATTGTAACCATTAATGAATTGGCATTCGTTATCTCTTTTTAAATGATAGGTATTTCTTGGTTACTTACCAGTAACATGGTGTTGAACAGATGACATCAAACTATTGACTCGACCAACTGGTGCCACAGGCCTTGGAAAGCCAAATCTGCACTGAGTGTAGTATTTACCTTTAATTTAATTGTTTCTCTGACAGTACTTACCACATGAGTGCCTTTGAAATCTTTCCACCTTGTTCTGTAGATCAGCATTGACATGCTGAGCAGGAATGGAACAAGTATTTTTCTGTGAACTCCATCACACAGCTATCATTGGCACTGTTGTTTCCGGACCGGCAAATTTGTAATGAAGCCCAATGTTCCTTAAGAAGTGTCACTAGAATAAATAACTGCTCATGAAGTTATTTCAAGTGGATGATGATAATAGTATACATAGAAGTTAGGATATACAAGTTTGCTTTAGATAGGATGGATACAATTCCAAACCAGGTAAAACATGTGTTGAACACAAACAATGAGAGTATAGGGCGTCGAGTGTTCTACAATCAGAGGGCCAAAACTACATAAATGGTTAGCTTCTTTATTTTCCAAAATCAAAATCACAAAAAGAGGACTATATTTACTAACCGGAATACAAAAACGGCCAACACATTTTGAGTCTAACCTATCACAGACAAACACAGAATTACAACAGTAATATCAACCAATTTACAAACACGAAAGCACACACATTTCCACGTCCTCGCTAGCGCCAGCCAAATTGCGTGCAAAGGCCCTCACGTCTTGCCATCAGCCACAAATACCCCCTGCGGGCAGCCCTCACCACAGGGGACCAAGCAACACCCATGACCATCACCTGCAGGCAGCCCACACCACAAGGGACCCTCCAACACCTGTGACCATGCCCTGCAGGCAGCCCATACCACAGGGTACCCCCCAAAACCCATGACTATACCCTGCAGGCAGCCCACACCACAGGGGACCCCCAACACCCGTGACCATACCCTGCAGGCAGCCCATCAACCATGACCATTCCACGCAGGCAGCCCACACCACACGGGACCCCCAACAGCCGTGACCATACCCTGCAGGCAGCCCACACCACAGGGGACCCCCCAACACCCGAGACCATACCCTGCAGGCAGCCCATCACCCATGACCATGCCCCGCAAGCAGCGTTCACAACAAGGGACCCCCAACACCTGTGACCATGCCCTGCAAGCAGTCCACACCACAGGGGACCCCGCAACACCTGTGACCATGCCCCGCAGGCAGCCCACACCACAGGGGACCCCCCAACACCCGTGACCATACCCTGCAGGCAGCCCATCACCCATGACCATTCCACGCAGGCAGCCCACAGCACAGGGGACCCCCCAACACCCGTGACCATACCCTGTAGGCAGCCCATCACGCATGACCATACCCCGTAGGCAGTGTACACAACAAGGGACCCCCAACACCTGCGACCATGCCCTGCCGGCAGTCCACACCACAGGGGACCCCCAACACCTGTGACCATGCCCTGCAGGCAGCTCGCACCACAAGGGATCCCCTAACACCCGTGACCATGCCCTGCAGGCAGCCCACATGGCACCATACACCACAGGCAGGCCCCCCTCATTCCCCCCACCAGTGATGGCAACCTGCAGGCAGGCCCCACCTCATGTCCCCCCTCCAGTAACTGCAACCTGCTGGCAGGCCCCGACTCATGTCCCCCCACCAGTGACGGCAACCTGCAGGCAGGCCCCGACTCATGTCCCCCCACCAGTGACGGCAACCTGCATGCAGGCCCCGCCTCATGTCCCCCCACCAGTGACGGCAACCAGCAGACAGGCCCCGATTTATGTCCCCCCACCAGTGACGGCAACCTGCAGGCAGGCCCCAACACACACACCCCCAACACATTGTCACAACATGCATTAATGTATGAAATGTACACAAAAATTCCCCCATACGCTCCCCCCCACAGTGCAACTCAACTCCCATCCATTGGTCATACTCCCCAGTATATGCCCCATGCCATGTGAATCACAATACATCACATGCAAGTCTGCACACACATTACCAACCTTGATGAACAGCAGGAACATGTAACGTAGCAAGTGAAGAGTGATACATGCACAAAACCATTTAGAGCAGACACCACTTTCATTAGTAGCAATACAAATATATTAAAAATTAAAATGAACACGAACTGAAAGACAACCATGAAAAAGAAAATATGAATGTAATGCAAACTAAACTGAATTCCAAAAATAAAAATGTGAGGATGAAAAATGCCAAAATGATAAAAGTGGTCCATGTCCTTTGAATGTCCTCAGAAAAAAAAAAGAAAAACCATTATTCCATGGTGGAATAAATACAAAACAAGATAGCAAATGAGTCCAACTATGTACAACATCCAAGGGCCCATGATCCCAAAAACCAGAAACAAACCCTACAAAACCCTAAAACTAATTAACTATGTACAAAATGTGGAGCAAAGTCCATGGACTCCAAATAATAAAAAAAGAAAGGAAACCTAGCACTACATAACTATATAGAAGGGCAGCGGGCTAGTCCAACGACTCACTGATGTTACCAAGAGTCTGGACCAGGGCATCAGCAAACTCCACGTCAATATCCCGGAGGCGGGACTCTGCTCTAACCTCGAGGGCTCGCAGGGACTCCAAAATGCTCCACTCAAACTCCCTGTGAGTCTCCTCAAAGAACTCTGCCCACCTCTCTGCCCGACGCAGAGACTTCACAGCCCTGGCCATGGTGAGTCGTGCCATGTGTGCCCACTGCCGCTCTACATCTATCTGCTGGCCCATCTGCTGACACACGGAAGACATCCTTGTTCCTGGGTCCTCCTGCCTGATGGCCGATACCTGCCCCTGTGATGTTGGTGGCCCCGAGTCCTGATGCCTCGTACATTGAGCCCGCTGCTGCCAATGAACCCTGTGCATGCACCACCAGGACTGCCTCCGAGATGATGACAACCCCCGGTCCAGTCGTACACGTACCCTGCTGGAAGGTGCCTGCACAATCTCCATTGCCAGTGGTCCTGTTGCTGGGGTTACCACCTCTGCTGAACCTCTGACTCCCAACTGTGGCAGGGACGTGATTTCCACCAGACTGGCTGCGATGGCTGGGACAGGTCCACAGGGGGCCCTGGTGGCATCTGGGCTGGAAGACGGCAGGGAGGATGACTGGCGCATAGTGGAGGAAGAGGAGGAGGGGGCTGCAGCAGTGCCCAGCACTTGTAGCAAACCTGCGACAATGAGCCGTGCTAGCCAGTTCAGGAGGGCATAGACCTCTTTGTAATGACGTGCGTGTACCCACCAAGAAGCATGCACATCATCACGAATGACGGCTCTGTGCATCATGACACCGGCTAGCACAGGCTCAACCCTGTCACGGATTGTGTGGTCCGCAGGTAGAGGAAGGTGTTATGAAAAGCCGGCGGACCTGGAAAGTTTGGCATCGCTGGCACCACATTTCCTCTGCATGTAGGAGTACCCCCAAGATGGCGTACCGGACCAAGAGTATCAGTACAGTCTTGCAGACTGACAGCCCAAAAGCACCGCCCCCAAACCCGGATGCAGTATTTCTGGAACAGAAACCAAGACCGCAGTGTGTTGCTACTGCGTGTGGTGGTTGCGCTACGTGAGTTACCAAAGAATAGTTTCCTAACGTTCTACTGTTTACTCACCTTTCGTTTCTGGCATTTTTTCTTTCCTTACCTCCCTGTCCTTTGTACTCCTACACAATCCTCTTCCACACGTCTGCCGAGCGCAGACGCTCACCTTGCCGTTCTGTGTAGAATGCAGATTTCGATTTCAATCGTAAGTGCCGCTCAGTAACTAATTACCAATCTGTGTTCAGTCTTTATCCCTCTTTCAACTATACTTTTGTCCCTGTGTTAGCATCCTCATTCCCAAACCCAGAACGGCAGAGTCAAGACTACATCACCCAGAATTCACTTTGCCCACTCCATGGAAAGCCCACACAGCACTTCGGAAACCAATCTTGTCTTCGATCGGCAGGACTTTCCGTCAGCTACACGTTAGGCGATCATTTCCTTGCACCTGAAAGGTAGTATAGCCCCTCTCCTAATACTTTACGTCTTTCATGCTAGACATCCCTTTAACTCTCCTCTTTATGTTATAGTCGTGCTCCCGAGCCTTAGAAAACAACTAAATCCATCAAGCCAGCAATTCCGAGAGGGAAAACCCACGCTCTCTAGCGAGGATCCCTATTCCTCGTGATGAGTGCTCTCAAGCCTCACAGGATTTTTCTCCCCTCCAAGGGTTTCCCTGCCATGTTCTCCTGTTGCTTAAACTCGCGAGCTCAGAGAGAACATGGTAGGTCAACTTGTAATCTCATCTAATCGTTTCGAAGACAATGTAAGCTCTTCTTCGATTGTACTGTCTAAACTGTCATCAACTGAGTAAGGAGTGTTATTTCAAAGGAAGAGTTGGATATTTGTAACAGAAGGTCAGTTGACGTGGACTCATATTCTACCTGTGGAACGGCATGGACTGAGGCATGCCTGCAGGTGTACAATGATGCAATCGCAGGATCAGGGACAGGATTAGGCACAGGTCCCTCCACGGTGAGCTGCTCTGCCTCCTGCCCCCGCCCCTGAACCGCAGCAATTGCACCTGTCAGATCCGCCAGGATTTTGCGGCATGAAATGGCACATTTTGCAGAATGAAATAGCATATTTTGTGGCACACATCTTTATTTCTGGTGCAATTTTTGCAGCACAATTTTTTATTGGAGGGTGCAAGAATGGTACAACACAGGAACGAGGCTGTGTGCAATGGTACAAAAGAGCCAGGGTGTCTTTATATATATCTTTTGTATCAATTTACTAGGAAGAGTCCTAGATGTCTCTGGCTTGGCAGAACAGTGTTTGTTTTGGCTACGCTTTTTGGCTTGATGTGCATGCGTTATTAATCATTATCAGTTTTAGTGCTGAAAATATTCCCCTTCTATGTTCTCCAATCCCCCAAACACACACACACACACACCTCTCTCACCCAACACACCTCACACGTCTCACCAATTCCCCATCACAACTTGTATTTTCGAACCTCACTCTCAGTCATGCACATACTCGCATGCTCTGTCACACTGCCAAGTCACAATTTGCGCTCTCCGGTTCCTGCCAAACTCCAAATCATACTCCCACCTTACGCTTATTGCTCCCGCAGAATACAGTCCTTCATTCTTACGTGCTACTTCTGCATCTTGCATCCTTTCTCCCATCACACTCTTCCCTCACTCTTTCTCTATCTGCAGCTTACTGGCTCTTTCGGGCCAACCCCTCTCTGGCCCACTACTACCCCTGAGCACATGCTCCTTCCAGTTTCTATACCTGTGCTCCCTCTCTGATTTCTGGCCCACTGCCCCACTGCATCTGCTCCGCTCTGCTCTCTTGCCCACTGCTTCCCCCTCTGACCCACTGCTCCCCCGCTGATCTCCCTTTGCTTTCTTGCCTACCACTCCACAGCTCACCCATCACTCGCCCTATCTCTCCTTTCTATCACATGTTGTGGCAACTTTTACATTTTTTAAATCTGTAGATTTTGGCCCAGATCCTCAAAAAATGGGGCATCTAAAAATATAGTAGAGGATGTTCTGTTTTTAGATAACCCATTATTCGGAAAGGTGACCTGCGCATTTCCACGGTGCTGAGTTGTAGCGCAAATGATGCGCTGGCCAGCCGCCTTGAATACGTTTGTGTTGGAAGCGCTCCCTCGACTTTGGCCTACAGACTCACTGTGCATTTCACTGAGACTGGCCCTTAAGGGTCCTGCCACTGTAAAATGCAACCCAAAAAAACACATTTTTATCACAATTGGGGAACAGAAATGCAAGTAAGACAGAAGCTGTCACACTTGAAAAACTGAATTTGAAAAAAAGTATTGCATTTGTCACTAGAGTCAGTAAAGACCCTGTTATACAGTGGCACCCCTCGTGCACCTATTCAAAGTGGGCGCATAGGGTTGCCTACAATATCTGCACATTTAAAAGCGCATCTTGTTTGTCATTTTGGGATGTGATGTTCAGAAACGCCCCTTGATTTGTCCTTTGTGGATTGGACTGTTCTTTTTTTTTTTGCGCAAGTGATGAAATGTGCCTGCACATTTCATTTCTTGAGTAAAAAAATAAAGAGTTGAGAAACTGGCCCCTTGAGTATTTTTTCTTTTTAAAATTTGCTTTGCAAAAACAGCAGTTTTTGTGCTTTTTTTAAAAAAATGGCCTTTTTTCACTGCATTTTGCGGTAATGCAAAATCACAATTAACTGGAGGGTCTGACCTGTGGCATCCTCCCACTCAGTGACCAGGTCTAGGATGATATGAGGTGGAAACCTATACCTGCCTTAGACCTGGTCATCAGGCATCCCAAAAAGGTAGGTTCTGGGTAAGAAAATGCAGGGCGTGGCTATCCTTCTCCTCCTGCGGTGTCCCACTATCACTGCAGCGAGGAATTGTTCATTTATCATAGCTGTATACGTGCGTTTGTTGTTTGCACGCACTTTTATGCTGCGCGGGGGCACTTACGCCAGCTTTCCCCTGGCGTACGTGTGCCTGGGTTTGCGCGTCTTTTGCCTCGCGCCGGTTAGCCCTGTTTGATTCCATGTATACGTGTTGTTAGCGTGCGAGTAGGCGTTTCTGGAATTTCACTGAGAAACTTACCCCGTTACGCCCACATTTTCGCATGTTGTTCCCCATTCCATGTGTTCAGCCCCCTTTTTAGGTGTGTGTCCTGGATGGTGTGCGCCTTCTCTGGCCGTCTCACACAGAGCGTTCCTGATGGCGCAATGACGTGTAGGACCCGCACGGATTCAGCGGGTAAGCCACGCGCAATGTGTTGCATGCATGCGCTGCATTTTTCACGCTTGCACCTCGTTTTCAGCACACATTGATTCCATGAATTACCCTGAAAATATTAAAATAGACCTTTGTTGAGAGAAAGCATGTTTTTTGTAAATTTGGTGTAAATCCGTCTAGTCATTTTTTTGTTTTAATGATCAAAAAGTAGGTCCAAATAAATGAGTGATATCTGGGTTCGGTCTGCAGACCCACTTCCCTGTTTGGTCCGCAGACGGCCTTCGATTGGTGCAGGGGCCGACGTGAGGTCAGTGGACATTGTACTCACCTGCTGATTGGATGGTGAAAAGAGTGAATTGCGGCAGATTTTTAGAAACGCTTATATGTTGGATTCTTAGACATCCGCCAGTGTCCATGAACAGTGTGGTAAAACATATTAAAAAACACAACATTGCACTTTTCAAACTTATCAAACAATCTCTGGGGAGATTAGGGGTGATGAAGAAGGGATGGGATATGGCCTTAAAAAGCTAAAAAAAACCAGGCATTTTCCCTGATGTCCGTCAATAGTCGGGGACTGGCCTGTGATGTCCGCGAACATCTTAGATGTTCAGAGACATTTATATTTATTTGTGCATTTCGGGGTTGGTGAAAAGCAGTTTTTCGATGGCTTAAAACTTTGGGCCCACTCAACGAAACTGCATGAAATTTTGGAATTTCATTCTAGACCTGATTCTCAATGGTCGTGTGTGTGCTGTTTTGTGAAAGGCAAACACAATTAAGGGGGTTGGTCCCAAAATATAGTAAAGGCTAATAAATGTGGCACCATTTGACGAATCTGCACAAATGTTTACAAAAATATTTTAGATCTAGATATACATTATTTTGCAAAATTTGTTGGGATTTTGTCCAGAGGGGGCTAAATTAGAGGGTGGGCTCAACATTTTTAGATGACTTTTTACTTTGTTGCCATTTGATGAATGTGGACAAATGTTTTCAGGAAGATTGTAGACTCAACCTTGAATGTTTGTGCAAGGTCTGAATGGATATTGTGAAGTGGGGGCAAAATTATATGACTCTTGTATGTATGTACATTTTGACAATTTGGAAAAAGTAAAACATGGGCGGATTTCCAGCAAACTCGTGTATGGAGCAGTGGCAAGGACCTGAAAGCATTGTTTTGCAAATGTGTCCATGTTTTATTTTTGTGTCATAATGTAGGTACAACAAATAGTCAAATACCTTTGGTGACTGAGGTATAGCGTGGACAATTTGGCTACTGGCCATGGCCACGAGGGTCGACAAATGGGGTTAAAGTGGCCATGTCCACCAGGAACTGGCTATGTTGCAACATTTTTCAACATTGTGATAAATTGATAATGGAAAAGAAACTGACCTTGTGTCAATTTGGTCATAGGGTTCGCCCTTTGCCTTCCGCAGGCCGCCATGGAAAGGGAAGAGGGACTGTGCATGGATCCCCGCCTTCCCTTTCCATGGTGACTTTCCCAGTGTAGGAAGAAAAATCCTTTTTTTTGCACCCTGGGTTACCGCTTTGGCAACCCGATGTTCGACATGACACGAGTTAATAAGCATTGCACATGTAAAGAATGGACAATGTAGAGACCAAACCACATACATTTGCAGCCGACAATATCTTCAACGCTGTTAAGTGCAGCAAAATACAGGACTTCAGGCCATCTGACTGTTAGCTTTGTTTTGCATACTTGTTGTGATGGCCAATGAACGCGGTTGGCACTTCTACTTTGTGAAATTGTAATGTGTGCATCGCTTCTATTACGTATACGTGTGTGCAGCATACACCATCGCAGCAGTCACTGGTGTCAGTGACTTTACTTGTGGACAGTCATTCCTCACGGCGTGCACGCCAGGTATTTTCTTTATGTGCATGCCAAGCGTAGAGCACTCTGTCATGTGAGCACATAGCTCTGGAAAAGAATAACATAAACAAAAGCAAAAGCAGACATGCACAAACAGAGCATATGGTTCCAGAAAATTCCCATAGTTTAGTAACACCAGAGTGAATTGTTGTAAGTGCTTTATTTTGCTACAGAATGTTAACAACAATGTGTAAATTGGCTGCATTCACCCCTCTTTTATTTTGCAAACAAAATCCAGTGACCAATACCGTCTGTGCACTTCTGGCAAAGAGGTAAAAGGCGTATTTAGTGGTGCTTGGTGGGCCGTGTGGAACAACATATTTTCTTTGAAAGGTAGACAAGGTAGCAGCTGGTGCCTCTGGGATGCCTTACAGCATACATTTTTGCAGGTTGGTTCGTATTGCTGGAACTGCAAATGGACATATCGGCCCATATCGGTCGGCCCAGATAATAACGACGGAAAATAAATCGCTTATGGTAATCTTCCAATGCTTAGTCCACCACCCGTCTATTGGAATGTGGAAGATGTGGTACACGCAGTAAGGAGCAAGAAATCTGAGAAGAAAGAGGAATAAGAGTAGATGTAAGTAGCGGTATTAGTGGCAGCGTACAGGACAAGACTTTGTGGGAAGGATGTTGTGATAGCTGGCTGCCCTATGGAATATGTACTGTGTGTTAGTGACTAGCGTCATATGTTACCCCAATGTCTTGCTCTCTGTTTTGTAGGTGAGACTGTGATTGTATTGCTCCACACAAGCAAAATGACTTGGATATGTTGCCACCAGATGCTCGTTTGATGTGTTTCCTTTTTAGAAAACATGACAGTGGTAGCGAATGTTGTTCAACCCACGTTACAATGTGTCTGTGTCTCTGCAAATAAAGTCATAAAACAAGAACCCTCATGGGGAACACCTCAGATTGCTGGAAAATGGAGGAGCTGCTTTGCTAAGAAGTATGTTAAAGAAGTTTGAGCTGTCAATGTGTGTGTGCTGGTTGACTGCTGCGTGCACCTGTGGCCGTTCTAACGTTCAATACACTGATGGTGCGTGTACTTAGTAATTGTGTGAAAGGGCAAAACAGGGAATGTAGCACTGCACGAGTGAGCAGAAGCTGTGTTGTTTTAGTGCACTACTTGTGTTCCCTTTTCATCTTGCCCTTTATGGCTCCATTTGCAGGGGTGGGGAAGAATGCCTGCAAAAGGAAGTACAATCACTGTTGCAATTTGTGGGGAATGGTGGATACATGTCACTGTAAAGGTGCGTCCTTACTGCCGTCACAAAACTCGTTGCAGACTACCTTTGGGGCACATGGGCAGAGTCTGACCTTGGAGTTTGGAACTAATCATGCCTCCCCCTCAAGGATGTTTTACAATGAGCGTGTGTCCTGTTCAAGGAGAGGTATGTTAGGTTTTGCTTTCCAGAGATGATGCTGGAAAACGGCAACGTGTTTCGATTGTAGCGTGCATTTACGAATGTTGGCACTGTCATTACGGTGAAGGTAGTATGACGTACAAGTAGAGATGATGGTGCAGTACACATGGTGCTGTGAATGCACAGATGGCAACATAAATTAAATGTGCTTTTTCAGTGCCTAAGGACCAGTTGTATGTGACGAATGTTGGCAGTGTCATTATGGTGAAGCTAGTACGACGTACAAGTAGAGATGATGGTGCCGTACACATGGTGCTGTGAATGCACAGATGGCAACATACATTAAATGTGCTTTTTCAGTACCTAAGGACCAGTTATATGTGCAGTGTGTTACAAGGCAACGGTGGACAATGGCAGACTGTGTGTTCGCTGCCTCAGAATGCATGGGTGGGTGGCCCATCGTATGCAGTTTGGTGTCGTGCTGCATGAACCTGTTTGGGGCTGCCGTTCAGCAAAGAAAAGGAGTTTGTGTGTACGTTCGTCATACAGTGTAAGGGGGTTATGGTGTTCAAATGTTGTTTCCTTTATACAATAAGAAAGGGAAACAGAAGTTTGAAAACTTAAGCAGTAACGCAGTGGTTACAATATGGCTGCCCGAGCTATGACCCATGCGCTGCAGTGAAATATGTGTTGGATACCTTTTTTTGAAATGGTGTACATAACAATGAAAATGACCTAATGGCCTACACGCTGCCAGTGGAAAGCAATGATCCAAATTTCTGACAGTAACGTAAGATGTATGGATGCATTCATCAAGTTGAATTGTTGTGAATGTGCAGATTGTCAGGTAGGTTACTTTAGTGTTGTGCATTGAGTGTGTCCAATTATTATAGGATTAGTTAAACAGTGTACATAGGAAACAAGTTATGTATTGTGTGGAAGAAATGGCAGCCATTGTGAACTGCAGTGGCTAGCGGGCAGGTGACTGTGTTATGTGTGTGGTTTGTGGTACGTGTATAGATGTTTGTATGCATAGTTGTACAGTGCAGTGGCAATTGTGGGCAGGATGTAGAATGTGGAGTGCATGGCTTGAGGCCCTACAGTGTACAGGGTATAGTGCAGTGTGTAGGTCCTAGGCACAAGATGAGTAGTGTAATATAGGTGTGCATTGCAAATGGTGGCATTGCTATATGTATAGCAGAAATAAGTGCACACATTGCACTGTGGACATTGTAGAGAAGTATAATAGCAATCGTTGCAGACTTACAGTTTGGATTGAGGAGGGCCTGTAATGTTGTGGTCCTGGTTGCTGCATTATCTGTGGGAAAAGAGAACAGAACATGTTAGAGCAGGTATTTTGTTAGTTTGCAGTCCACTACATAGCATACATTTTTTACTTTGTGGACCCTCATAACTAGTACTTCCTAAGTACTATGCGTTGCACCAGTGTACTGTGCAATGAGTGCAATGTGTTTCTTTGCATAATCATTGGGTCTGTAGGGAAAAAATAAATCTATGCTGGATTAAAAATAAAAAAATCCAAATGTCTTTGCTACTATGGTGCAAAATGAATGATAGTCAATTGTGGAGTGATTGCAGCACTTTTTAAGGTGTACTGTTGAAGTAGGAGGAAATGTAAGGGTTTACGATGCCTGGCCTATACATGTTGGTAGGATGGGTGGTGTTGTATAGCAGGTGGTATTTTGTAAATGTTTACCTGCTTCCTAGGTGTAGCACTGTTTCTTTATGGGTTTGGTTGCTGCTGGTGATTTGCAAGTATTGTGGCATTGTACTGTGCTAGTGCAGGGTTCTGACGGTAGTTACGTAACTGTTGGTGTACTGTAACTGCTCATACTTTGAAAGTGTTTCACAATATGTTTGTAGCACAGTAGTTCTTGAAGGTTGAGTTGGGTTGTTTTAATGCTGCAAATAACATTGTCTTTTTCTGGTTGCAGTTAGATACCAGATGGCGTATTCTAACTGTTTACAGTGTCCCATTCGTAAAGGGTACGTTTAGAAGGTTGTGCATTCCTGTTGCTACTTGGATATCTGTGTACATTCTGAAGTGGTAGTGTACCATTATGGAGTTACGTGATGATAGGTCCATATGTCTTGGAGTTGTATGACTATTCTTGGACTTAGTACTTTCCTTTCCACGTATCCTGTGGAAAATACTGCTACTGTGATTTGTGTACACATATTGTTTGTGTGAGTGTATACATTGGGTTCATTGGGGATAATAATTTCCAACACACACTTTAGTGTATTTTGTCAATGCTTGCAGTATGCTAAGTTGCTTTAGGTCGACAGTGTGGAAGGAAACAATGTTTTTGTCCACTTACGAAAGTAATGGTTGGTGCTGGGGAGTAAGGTGTAGTAGGTTTGTACATCAATGAGTACATTTTGGCTTCAAGAATATTAAGTAGGCATTTGCAAGATTTGCAGGTAATCTCTGCATTGGACTGATGGAAGTATCATTGCATTCCCACCATGACCATTGCTTTCTAATGTATGCAGTATAGTAGCCTCCATTGGTGGAGTCACCTGTGTGGTAGATTATGGCTGAAGTTGTGAAGGTTTTCGTGCCAAGTGATACCTGTTCGTGTGTGAAGGCCGTAATTTTGCAGTTGTTTTTGGTTCCATCAGCATTTATCTTATGAGCATTAATATTACATATTGACTATGTCAGTGTATATGTAGTATCAAATGATTATCAGAATTGCACGACGTACACAACATGCTATGGTTTGCATTTTGCACCAGTTGCTGAAATGGAATGGAGTCACAGTTGGGTATTGATACATATACAAAGCATTTGTTAGGGACTTTTTCCCTGAATGACATGGTTGCACAGAGTGCATGTATGTTTCCACATGTAAGAAATGTGAAAGATTTAATTCATGAGTATGCTTTTGCTTTCCAGTATTTGTAGTAAGTACATTAAAAATTCCTGTGGATTTTCTTGTCGGTTTAAAGTGAATTTCACCATTGCAGCATGGTAGTCCAGTTCTTACCTTATTCCTGAGACACTGTAAATGGTGTCAGGATTACTTACTGCATTTCTGTGAAGGACGAGCATTTGCAAACACAACTGGTCTGCACCGTTTAAATACATGTTTTCCACAATTGCTGGCATTTGGAATAGAATATTCATTGTTAAATTTGCCTAGCAATTAACACCTGTTGTATTGGACAATATGAATAGGCCAGGTACTTCTGTGTCTGAGCACTTTGATAGAACGGTAGATGGTTTATTTGCAGAGGCATTTTTTTGTGGGTGGAGTTGGGTATGGTTTGTCTTTTTGACTCCTGTTGTATGTGCTTTTGGTAGTTGATGTAGTATGAGTTGTTTTCAATTTCTTCGATAATACTGTTGCCAAATCATTTACAACTTCTGATTGAATGAGCCTTCTTTTCAAACCTTTCGTTTCTGAGGAATAGGGTACATTTTCAGATGGGGTGTGTACAGTGCACGTAGTCTATTGTACTCTGTGATGCAAGAAATGTCTGCACTGACTGGAGTTGCATCAAAATTCACTATATAAAGTCCTTCCAGTGTACATAGCCGTGACAGTGCTATGTAACTCATGCCTTCTTTAAAGACTGTGCTGCCAATATCAATCAATGCTTGATCTAAAGTTAGACCTTGCGATTTAGGAATAGTTACTGCATTAGCTAGCGACAGAGAAAACTGTTCTCTGCGTACATACAAGTCTTTAAAAAGAAGGAATTGTGCCATTGTGTATCCTATATTTTTTACTTCTGAAAGTTTGTCAAACTTGATGTTTACAAATTGAATGCTGTTATCCCGTGGGTATGTATGGAAGCCAAAAACTGTACCAACTGCTCCATTAATGAAACCTTGCTCTAAGTCAATGTTACGCTTTAACATAACTCTACAGTTGACAAATAATGCTAACATTTTCTCCAAACAAGCTCTGTTGGAAATAGAGTTCTCTAAGATTTGTAGTCGTGCTATGCCTTGTTGACACATAGGTATTGTAATACCGTGTACGTCCAGTTTATCTGTGGCATGAATTTCCACTAATGGTTGTTTTTGTTTTTGCAGCATTGTTGCATTAAATTGTGCACAGCTTGCTAGAATTGGCATTAAGGACATACAGCTGACATTTTTCTGAGCTAATTGTTCCATGACACCTGTACAGCTCATGGATGCATCTAGTGTTGAGGGTAGACTGCACCTCTTTTGATAGTACACCAATCCGTATGTTTTTTTAAATGTTGGCGTAGGTGAGGTCTGCAGACTGACACATGTTTTGAGTTATTTCACTGTATTGGAAATGTTGCCAGAGATTTATATTCCCGATGCTTCCAATACTTATACAGCACTCTAAGGTTTTGAAGACAGGTTCACCTTTGACTGGTGTTAACTGAAGGAGATCTCTGAAAACAATCACATGTTTTCCTCTTAAGAGTTCTTCATAGTCTGTTTTGTGGCCCTCTTGCAATCTGAGGTGAATCAAAGCCAACATTAGTTTGGCGACTTGCTCACCTCATCTATTAGGAGCATTTACATTTGTTTCAAAACTCTGCGTAGCTCCATAGCAGATTCTGCAGAAAGTTTATAGTACTCTATTTTGTTTTGGTGTTCTACTGGAAGGAGTAGCAATCAGAGTAGAGTGACTCCACCTATGTTGTAGGCAGCCAAATATGTAGGGGCGGTTACAACAGCAGAAAAGTTATTGTTTGTTAATTGTTGGAGGTATTTACTGATCATTTTATGAAGAATCTTTTACCTGACCCAGCTTCACCACTTACATACAACAGTAGAGGTTTGTATTTGTCACAGGTGCAAGTTTTACTTTCGTGCTGTATACCATGTTCAATGGTTTCACTTACTTTGACAAAAATGGTACGCTGTTCATTGTTTAGTTGGGATTACAGTACTGCCAACCCTTCTGCACAGTGCTCATGCTGAAACACAGTGGTGGTTACTTCCGTCATGGCTAATTCTGCCTCATTTGATATGAGTGGCTGTCCAAGTGGTTCTTGGCTGCCTGTTTGAAAAGGTTCACTGCTCTGAGAAGTGTCTCCATTTAGTTGTGCTTGAAGTTCTTCTTGTTGGCATTCATTGTCTAATATGGTTTTGTATCATGTAAAGTTTTCATCTGTAATTGTACTTTCACTGGCATTGAAAGCATCTTCATAGGAGGTGTAGGTGGCTAATAAATCTTCTTTTCTCCATGGTTTGAAAAGTTGCAGTAGAGCCATGTAGTTCAGTTCTTTGTGTTGAGGAGTTTTTAATGACAACTTCATATGATTAATTAGGCTGCGTTTGGTAAGTTTCACCAGGCTGCCTTCACAACTTTCCACTCTGTGTCTACCTTTTTCCTCGTTTGGATTAATATTGTTTTTGCAAGCAAAGTTGTGGGCTATCTGATACATACACAAGGATTCTAAATTAATACTCCTGTTCAGGTAGCATGTGTCCAATAAGTTGTTCTTTAAAATGTCCTGGCTGTTGGGATCGCTTTTTTTTATTGTTTGTATTTCTTTGTACGATGTAAGTACTCTTTTTCTGGATGTAGCAGGCCCAAAGCTTAGCCACACTATGTTGTCAAATTTCCCATATAACTCAGTTCCGGTTAAACAGTCAGCGGCTTCGTAGCTGCCACATTCTCTATGGGACAGAATTGTAATGCCAAAGCTGTACAATGTCTGTGCCAGTGTTTTGTCACAGGATATGTCATCCCAGAGGTCTGTGAGCTTTGTTTTCTCTGCTTTTGTAAGTAGGTGGTGACATATTGTGCAACTGCAGTGGAATTGTCTTCAATGTACTGTACGTCAACATTGGCATTCCATAGGAGTGCAATAATTGAATTGTAATCATTGATGTACTTTCATCTGTCACTCCTTTTTATGCAGTATGTGTTCTTAGGAGATTTTCCTTTCACACTGTGTTGAAACGAAGACATGAAGCTGTTTACTTGGCCTGTTGTTGAAACTGGTCTAGGGAAACCAAAGTGGCAGTTGGTGTAGTTTTTGCCTCTGTTCTTGAATTTGCGTCGACAATACTTGGAATTGCAAAATGTATGCATGTAGGTCACTACGTGTACTTTCAGAAGGGATTTTGCAAGTGACATATTTGTAAATGAACTGCAAAACAGTTTCATCACTCTCTTCACCAAATTTAGGAGCATTTTTAATCCACAAAAGCATGTGGATGTGTTCTGCTCCTCTGGCTTGATATTCTTTTCTCCAAAAGAAGTGTTCCACTTCTCCGAGGGGAGGAAGTGCTTTATTGCAAATGAACTACAACATGGCAAGGAAGCGATGATTAAAGTAGCGTGAAACATTTACTGGATTGAGAGAGCAAAACTGTGCTTGTGTTTTCATGTCTACACCTGTTTTCTTTTTTTTTGCTATGTTTAGGAAAGTGTTCAAGTCTTTCCATGCATACTCTGCACAACTTAAAGTTACAAACCATGTGGGTGGCTCAAATAAGCATAGAATACACCGTACAGCTGCGTGCGATCAGAACCAGTACTCTTTTGTACCACACATGTTTGCCAAGAGATTTGTAATACTTGACTGTAAAACTTTGTCCTTCTCTTGCACCTTTTGAAGTAGCTGTGTAACTGACATGTTTTGAAAATGGCAACCTGTTATTAATGTGTGGCCAACTCATAACATAGCATTGCCAGTTCACTTTCAAAGAGCAGGTGGAATATGTACTCCATGTTCTATATAAATCGAGGGTCTTCAGAATACTTTTGTAAACAGCGGTATTCTGATGCTGTTATTTGTGTGCCTCTTTCATAATATCTTCCACCTTATCCAGTGGGAAGAGTAGAGGAAAGGCTTGTGCTTCCACACTTTTTTCCCCATATACTGATTGACGCTCCTTTGGCTTGCCACATTTGATATGTTTCTAGTGCATCATCTATGGTGTGTTTGGAGTGCAGTGGGTGAATTGTATAGTGGTCTAAAATACTGGAGGCTGCACTAGGATCTAGACATTCAAATTGGCCAGTTGTTGAGGAGTCCTAAATTGTTTTGGTTGTTTCTCTCAGGTTTTCTTGAACGTTTATTTCCTTGTAGTATTCATTGTATTTTTTAAGGTATTGCAATGCATCCCCAACTTTGGTTAAGTCCACTAGTTGTTGCCAAATGTGTTTGTCTTTGTAGGTACACCATTTACAAGGATAACCAAAGATTCTTGTATTGGCCTTTGCACTCGTAGAGTGTCTACATTTTCTTTCAGATCTAATGGTAAATATACTACTTTGCCACATATGCCCCTCAGTAATTCGGTGGGAGGCAATTTAGCAGTTTTTGGTTGAAGTCGTATTATTGCTTGAAATGGGTGCACTGTTTGGATGATAGTGGTCTCATACAAATTAAGCTGCTTTAAAGGCCCACTCCCCGACTTACACATGCAAATTATAAAAATACAACACACCCCGGGTGGGAAATGAGACTAGGAGAACGAGTTGCAAGATTTAGTAAGTTTATATAAAGTTGCCATTGTCTGCGTCTTCAGAAGGTATGAATGTACAGCAGGCATTCCCGATTTTTTGGCAAATACTGCCATCCATTGCTGTGAGGAGGTCCAGGACGTACCGGTTCTGCATTGTCATTAAGCACAGGGAGCGAAGTTCCACTTTTATAACATTGAATCCTTCTTCAGTGTCGTTGGCCAGTTGGATCAGCTCCTAGCTCACGATATGCAGCCATTTGGTGTTTGTCTGTGCTTGATGACCTGGCACCAGGAGGGAAGCGAAGAAAGTTTCATCAGAGTTGAAGAGTTTATATTTGTCTGGAATCTCAGCCAGGACTTCTGATGACTTGTTGGAGATATAGTTGGATGACCATCATGTTCGAGATACCCAGTCTTGTAGTTTGTTTTCAGACAGGATGTCGTATGTGGAAGGCTCTGTTGTTGCTGGCTGGGGTGCTGTTGTTCTGTCAGCCAAATTTCCCCCCCTTGGATATGGCTTTCTGGAATCACCATTACTGCTGAGTGCAGTGTGGCCAGCGCACATGTTCCCCTCCATGATGGTGGGAGATGCAGGTATGCTTGTTTGCCACATAACCAATACATGTCCATGAGTGCAGCTGTCTGGAATGATCATCGTTTTGTTGCATTTTCTGTTCGAGCCCATTTGCGCCTTTCCCTCACCATGGAAAGTAAGTTTGTGTTAATTTTCTTTCTGCGTTTTGATGGGTTTCTCGAGAGCTGTGACCCATGTGAGCTTTGCAATGTGTTGGGACCAGACAGGAGTGCATGTTTCTTTGACCCATTGAAACCTATCCTCAGTAAGTTCTCATAATGCCTCTGCTTTACACGTGATTGTTTCATCATGCCATTTGTTTTCTGTGAACCCTGTCCCCCTGATAACAAAAAATGGTTCTTTGATGCAAATCACTCCTTGCGGCTTACTCGTAAATGTTTTTTCATTCTGCAGCCTTTCTATTGTAACTGTGTGTGACTGAAAGGTGTTTCGAATCCTACACAATACGAGATGAACTAAATATTGGGCATCCAACAAGGGTGCTTCTTGAGGTATAAGTACTTTAGGTATGCCTGAGGCATGCAGTATGAGAGAGCAGATATAAGAGCTCTCATTCGTGGCTTGTTTGGCTGTTGCACTCATGTTTGAGTACCATTTATGTGATTGATCTGGGTGGTGGGGGTCTTCAATTTCAGCAAATACCAAGCGATAGTATGCATCATACCTTTTCCCTCCCACCCCCCTTTTACATCTCCTCATCCATCTTCACTATTCACTATTATTTTCACTCTCCTTTGCTTTATGGGAAAGACATCTGCCCATGTTGCATCACTGAATTCAATGGCAGCTTGCCAAGACTGTGGTACTGGAGCGTCTTGGGTAATTGGAGTATCAGGGTTAAAGTGCATTACAGTGCCTTGTGAGGTAGGTTCTGTTTTTGTATGTGCATTCATATATGTCAGGTCAGGCTCACCGAATCAGGAATAATCACCTTCATATTCATTAGTCTCATTATCTTTGTCGAAACCCATAGCAGCAAGTGAAAGAATGGGGGTTTTGACAGTTCGGTTTTTATGCAACGTAGTGAGATTATCATTTACAGAGCCATTATGTTTCCAAAGTGTTGTAACTCCAGCCCATACAAGGCTTGAGCCTTCCTGTATCAGGTTTACCCCATCCCTCTTTCATATCCCCAATTATGAAAGTACATGTCCAATACAATGCAGCAAAAAATAACATCACAGAAAATACTATTGCTGTAAATGCTAATCCACATTCATAATTGTACCATTTATTTATTCTATCATCTACTCTATCACTATCTACATTTGAGTCGTTGTTAGTGAGGGCCCTCGTTTCCGTCATATTTCCACCTGAAGGGGTGATATAAAATGGTTAAGTACAATGCAAAAAACATTTCATACTTCTATACATATTTTCTTTTCGATCATTACCGCATTAATACCTAATTTTGAAGCTATTCACTCTGTCTACTTTTAATACATACAGTTCTATTTCACTTCATAAATTTCTCTAGAAAAGATGAACTTGTTTATACAACATGTAAAAGTAATGAATGACAGAAAGATGCGGAGAGATAGCGAGAGATATAGGGCGATGTATACAGTATAGTTTTAATGCAATTCTCTCCACATGTTTCTTTATCGCACAATTTTATTTGTTTTACATTTCTCAAAATTCTTTGCTTAATTTTGTTGCATGTTACACATCTCTATTTTAACCATTTGCAACTTCTTCGCTCTGTTGTTGGTCACTCTGAGGAGTTGTGCTATCATGTGCTCCTCTCACATCTGAGAGATGCACCCAATATTTCGACCCCTTTAGCTTCACTGCAGTGGGCGTGCAATAGATAACCTCATATGGACCATGAAATCATGGGGAGTTCCATCTCCAGACAAAACTGCATACATACAGGTTTTCTCTTGGCATTAACTGGCTTGTTGGGCTGTCTTGTGCTGGTGTTGTTGTGTCTGTTTCATTATTCCATGTGAATGCAGGCGCTATTTGTCTTGCTATACTTTGTACTGCACATGTCAGCTGGGTGAGATATTCCTTAAATTCATCCCCAAGCACTGTGGCAGCTCTGTGAGTGTCTGATGCCCTTCTCACTGGTGACAATGGCGTATGAATTTGCTGTCCCGTCACTATTTTGTGCAGGCTCAAATGGTGGTTTTTACTTGGTTGCGTTCTGAGTTGAAACAGTGCTAGGGGCAAGCAATGTACCCATTTCTTTTTAAGTGTGTTACACAACTCGGACAATTTGCTTTTGAGTATGCTGTTGAGTTTTTCTACCAATTTTGTTAGCCTGCAGGTGATAAATCAAACATAATTTGTTCTTTACACCTAACAAGATGGTCACCTCCTTGAAAAAAATCATTTGCAAAATGGGTGCTGTTGTCTGATCTGATCACATCATATATGCGAGACCTCTCTCACCAAAAGATTTGCTGTGCACTTTGCATCTGGGTGTGGACATGGCCCCACTTCCACCCACCGTGAGAATGGACAAACTATCACAATGAGATATCTTGCCCCATTACATCTCTCTCCCATGTCCGCATAGTCTATGTGGAGCTCTCTAAAAGGCCACACAGGATGTGGTAGTGTTCCTCGTAGTGTACAAAGGCCCTCATTAGGACCCTGGCGGATTTTTTCCGCCGTCGGCGGACTTTTCCGCCATGGCGCAAAGTCCCTTTACGCCATGGCGGATGGCGGACTTACCGCCCCATTCCGAGGTCGGCGGGGCGGTAAGTCCCCATTGACCCATTTACCCTTCCCCATTCCCATTTCGGCCCCATAGGGCTCAATGGGAGTGGGGAAGGAGTTAATTACGCCACCGAAAATTACGGTGGCATAATTAACACCAAGGTCCCATAGCGCCATGGATTTTTACGCCCGCAAAAAGCGGGCGGAAAAATGACCATGGCGCTATGGGAACTCGTAGTTGGCGGTAAGGGGTCGGCGCAGCTAACGCTGGCGCAAACCCCTTACCGCCAGGGTCCTAATGAGGGCCAAAGAGTCATTCCTGAATTATATATTTGGCATGTGGTGCATTCAATTGGTAACTTCGATAAGTATTCCTGCAAATTGGATACAAACCAGTTTTCCTGAAATTCTGCTGCAATGTGTTGTTTTGTTACATGAGTTGGGAAGTGGAGCTGTTGGAATGCAATCAATAATAATTCTACTGGCATCACCACCTTCCCTGTCAGTTCTTGCCGCCATATTAAATCTGTCAGAGACTGTTTACATCCTCTCTTTCCCCATAATTCCTGTTCTTCTAGTGGTGCTTGCTTTTGCAATTCTATAACTTGTAGAATTGTGTGCGCTTGTATCCTTCCTCCTGTACTTCCACATTTGTCGATTTTACAATGCACTCTAATGGTTGTGGAACATTGGGTTCACACTGTTACATCTAACTACATGGACGTTTGGGCTGGATATTATTATTTTGTAAGCTGTTGCTCTCTGTGTCGTGAGTGTTGATTTTGTTCTTTCTAAAATGGCAAATAATGAATGCTCTGCATACAATGTTACCGAACATCCCATTACAATCGTGGCGCTTTTTTCTATCGTGACAGCCGCTGCTGCGAGAGGTTGTTCGCACCCGAAGTGGCCCTGCATCATTGAGCCTACTGTGCCGCTATAGTAGGCCAATGGCTTGTGACCTAGCAATGTTTTTTTGTGTTAGCACTGCTGACATCAATATTCCATTGCAATGTGAAAAGAGGTAGAACTCCCGATCATAATCAGGGTTCGCTAAAACTGGGGCGTGTGTTATAAGATCTTTCAATTTGAAGTATTGTGTCATCATTTCCTGTGTCCTTTTTATGGGGTTGCTGTTCTTTTGTGCTTCTTTTAATACTTGCAATAAAGGACGTGTATATGCTGTATAATCCAAAATCCATGCACAGCAAATATTACATATGCCGAGAAACTTCTGCATGTCCTTCACTGTTTTTGGCAGCATTACATGGCGTATTGCTGCCGCTCTGTCAGGTATTATTCTTTTCCCATCTTTTGAAATTAACTGTCCCACGTACAAAACACTTCTGCTAGGCAGTATTGAAGCTTGCCCTTTTCCACATTGCATTGCATCCTTTTGTGGCCAGTACATTTAGTAATGCAATTGAGTCCTCTCTGCACTGTTCTTCACTTTTACTGCAGATGAGGAGGTCATCCACACATTGAATTATTGTGCTTTCTACATCCACATTACCACGGTCTTCATGCAAAATACTATTGAAGATGCTGGGGCTCTCAGAGTACCCCTGTGGAAATCTACAATGTTCATATATGTTGCCCCCTAATGTAAATGCTGTGAGATACTGACAGCTTGGGTCAAGTGGCACTGAGAAGAAGGCGTTCTTCAAATCCACTACCGTGAAGCAAGTGGCTTCTTTAGGTATGCTGCACAAAATCGATGCATGGTTAGGCACTAATGGGAACTTTTTCTGTATGATGGCAATTGAGTGGGTGAAGGTCCTGGATCATCCTCCAGACCCCGCCCCTTGCTTTTTTAATCGGATAAATCGCAGTGTTACAAGGTGAATTTAATGGCACTATTACACCTGGTTGTAATATGTTGTTATAGTTTCCTTTATTCTCGCCTCTGCTTCTCCTCACAATTGTTACTGTTTTACTCTGGGCGGAATTGCACCATGTTTCAATTTTATTTTTATTGGCGTCATCCCTTGCAATAGCCCTACATCATGTGGGCCGGTTGTCCATAATTCTGGCAGTACCTTTTCCATGTCTTCATCAAATATAGTTGGTGGTGCACTAACACTAGCCATGAGAGGGTTATGTATTTCTCTATGCTGAATCATTATGTCACAGAGTGCACTTATTTCCGTTATTATTTCCCCATCAGTATCATTGTCAGTGAACAATTCCTCATCAGTCAAATCACGCAACGCTATGTTTGGATCTATGCACAACACTGTTCTCCACTCACATCCATGTCTGTCCAGTCCTATCACAACAATATGTCTGCTTGACACTTACACTGCTTCCAAATCAATGGACATAATTGTCCCTGGCACAACATCTGAGTATATAATGGGGTGGAACACAAAATCAGATGGCACTCTCCATTCCTTCCGGCACAACTTTTGCAAGTACATGTATCCCATAAATGAACATATCAATATCAATTGGTACCCCTCGTACTGCAATTTCATTGGTCATAGTGCTGATCATTTATATGGCCCTCACCGGACATACCCCTGGGGTGGAGCATACTATGGCCCGTTCTGTAAAGGAGATGGTCATATTCAATTTGCTCAGGAGGTCCCGTCCCAATAAATTAATTGGCAAGTCTTCATGGTACAGTAGTGGTGCTCGCACCGTCTTCCCTCCCACCATTATGTCTAAGTCTTTTGTGTAAGGAACTTTTAAAATAGCCCAAGAGAACCCCTGCGCTTCCTAATTTTTTCTGAGAGTGGGAACCGGCCTTCCATGAGGCACGATTTTTCAGCTCCCGAGTCCACCATAAAGATGAACTGTTTGTTGCCTATCTCCGCCCCCACCAGTGGTTCCTCTGCTGCACGAAGGGTAGTTGATAGAACTGACACGCAAGTGCTTTCTGTGGGATGTCCTAGTGTATATATGTTTCTGTTCCAGGGATAGAAAAGACATTGTCCCCCACCACAGCAATCCACCGAAAGGTGCCAGCGCGCCGTTTGCGCTTGTTGCGAAAATGTTAGTGTTTGCGTTTCCCATTGTGTTCTGGTGTCCTACCTGTTGTTGCATCCCTTGCTTTTGGGGTTGTTGTCTGCGTGACATTTGCTGTTCCCTCGATTGCTGTTCATTATAGCATTGTTCGCTCTGCCCAGCCCCACCCATTGGTAACCCGTAGGGACTGCCTGGATGTGAGTGGCCATACTGCTGTTCGTTTCCCATGGGAGGTTACCCTTGGCAATATCACATTGGTTGCATTCTGCATTCTATAGAGAAATGTCCCCACCTCTGGCAATTCCAACATGACCCTTGTGGTCCTCCCTTCATTCCTTGCCCTCCAAATCCTCTATTTCCCATTCCCCCAAATCCTCCTCTCTGCCCCCGCTAGCCACCTTGTCCTCTTGTGCATCTGCCCTGCCATTGGGGCCCCTCGTATTGTTCCTCTCCTGACCATTGATTCTGTCAGTTTGCAGACCACGCTGCTGCCATCCTCACTGGGGTATTCCCTGACCCCTCCTCTCCTTGCCCCTGCCTGTCAGTGGGTTGTGCTGAATTCATTGCTGCAACCTTCACTTATTTAATTTGAACCAATTTTGCTTTGTCTGCCAACAATGTTGTACAATTATTCTCTGAATCTCCGGCCAGCCTTTGGCTTTTATCCCAGCTATTATATCCAAGGCCTTCTGTACCTCCTTCGGGAGCCCTTTTTTAATTTAGAAGTAAAACAAGGCTTTGGATTGGTCCCACGCTGTACCTGTTTCAGATCTCCACAGGTCTTGCACCCGAAGGATGAATTGCATAGCCTCACCATTAGTGCATTGCATCACTAAATGTAAATCTGGAGTATCTGGAAAAGTTCTTCGCAATGCATCCCACATTTGCACCCTTACGTTGTTGAATGATGACCCATCATGGCGGTCACAGTTCTTTGTTACCCCCGGGAAGCTGGCCTTCACCCACACTCTGTCTGTCACTAGTAAACTTTTTACATCCCCTATGGCCAATGGTACCCCTGTTGTGTTCTTCTTGAATGCATGTATCCACTTCCCTGCCCTGCCAAAAAGTGGAGGGAGGAGTTTCAACAGGTTATTTTTGTCCATTTGTGCCCATGGTATGTAGTGTGGTCTCCCTGCTCCCTTATGTATCAGAGGCATCTGCAGTTTAGCCTTACTTCCTTTTTTACTTACCATTCCCTTCTTTGTTTTGCTTACCAACATGTTTCCAACTCTTTGCCTCAACCTTCCTTGCCAACTTGGGAGCCCTCCCCCATCCTCTCGGTCCATCGCTAGTGGGAGCGGGAATCCTGCCGCTGCCACTGCATCCTCGTACTCATCTATATCACTCCACACTTCGTCTATCTCCTCTTCCTCCTCTCTTTCTCCTTGTCCCTCTCCCTCTTGGTTGTCTGGTGTCTCTGGTTGTAGTATTCTTACAGGTTTGCCATTTAAATGGAAGAAGAACTCTCCTGACTGCCACTCTTGTTCTTGCCCTATTGGTATCGGCGCTGGTGGCACTGGGGACGGTGTAGATCCCCCTTCTACACTTGGCGGAGGTCTCAAATCGATTGCTACACATGGTGTTACTTCTCCCCATGGCAACAACTGGCCCCTATTGCACAAGGCTCTCAGTCATGTTATTTCCATTTGGGCGTGAGCGAGCTGCCTATCTAAATCTCCAGTTAACTGCGCTAAATTCACTAAAGGGGCACTAGTTGGTCAGTATAGTCCTCCGGTTTCATACGGTGGCAGGGTTTTTGGCAACGGCTGCTGCCAGGGTGCTTGGTGCCGGCACATACCGGGGCTCACTGTATCCCAGAGTAGGCCTCGTCATTAACAGGTAAAGTTTAGTGAGGTCATTCTCTCCTGTTTTTACTGTATGCTCATCCCCTGTAGCTCTCTCTCCCCCCTGTAGGTTTTTCTACCGATGTCTCTTTACTTACCTCCCCGCTAGGGACTGTCTCTTCAAGCATTCTCCATAAGTCTAATACTTCTTGCCCATTTTGCAATTGCTTCCCCCTGTGTTTGGCTAGCAAATGGGTTGCTATAAGATCTAACACTCTTTTCTCAAAGGACCCTCTGGCCATATTGTGGACGACCCTTCTCCTTTTATTTCGGTTAACCATTGCTCGTGATATTTCTGTATTTTTTCACTATACAAAGGGAGGTGTTGGCAAATATGCGCTAACAGTGTATTTCCCCCCATGACACCTTATTTTGTATTCTTACAGGTATTCGCCTTTTTTCTTGGTGTAATTACACAATGCAATTTATCAAACTAACACACCCTCTCTGACACCTTTTCTCAACCTTATTTCACTGTCATCATCATAAATACCAATAACCTTTTTTACTTTTTGCAGAAATCACAAATTCAATCATTTTTCATCAGAGCTTATTTCAGAGAACACATAGACACACATGTACTTATCGACAAACCAACACAATTTACTTCAACAAGATTGAACATGTAACATGTACTATCTTTTGTTTTATATCACCCCTTTGATTTGTTCGAGTTCTGTACTCCCTTATTCTTATCTTCTTATTCACTGCCCACCTTTGAGCCCCCTTAGGCTACCTCCTTGAAGAATTCTGCTCACACAGAAAACAAATATTCTAAATTACTCCTCCGAGCCTACTAAATATATGAGACTCCTACTTTTTTTCTCTTTGTTTCCACTTGTTCCCTGCACTGGTCGAGACAATGCTACGCAGTGCTGCCTTCTACCCCTTTCGGAGCTAGGATCCCATATTCCTTTTTACCTCCTTTTTCACAACAACCTATTGCCAAATAAAGGATAGATAAGGAAAAGCCTCACAGTTTCACTCACACAGGCCCTAAACCCAACTTCCAGTTTTCACTTTCCCACTATTTTCATCACCCTTATCTTTTAATACCATTATTTCTCAATTGTTACCCTGCTCTGCCAATCTGCCAATCTCACAACCAGTACTCACGTGTTCAGCAGGGTGGTCCGAGAGCCTCCGTTCATGGTCTATCCACAATCGGGTCTGCATCCCAACCAATCCGTGACCCGCCTCATCGAGCAGTTAGTTGGGATTTGCAAAGATGACGGGGATCCTTGGAATCTTTCGTTTTGTGCGCACACTGGTCAACCGCAGAGGCAATGGTTTTTCTGGGGGCATCCCGGATATCGCTGCACGGCACAGGGGCCTAAGCGCACCTGTCTCGATCATGTCGCGGGGGTCACCAAATGTAAAGGCTCACTCCCCGACTTACACATGAAAATTATAAAAATATAACACACCCTGGGTGGGGAATGAGACTAGGAGAACGGGTTGCAAGATTTAGTACGTTTATATAAAGTTGGCATCCAGAGAACTCTGCTGCCTCGAGAGCGCTCTGGCAAACAATACAATTACATAGAATTATAAAGGAAAAAAGCATCATCAGTGACATCATTACATAAGGGATTACAATAGTTCAGGATGGGCAGTGAGCAGAGCAACATAAGTATCCATAGGTGCTGCTGTCTCTGGATTGGCTGCTCAGTTGGCGGGAGGGTGAGTGTCACGAGGTCCATCTGCCTGAGTCCGGTCGCGGTGAGGGTTAGATCACGGTGAGATAGGGCATACACTAACTAAGCTATCATGAAAAACTACCACTAGAAATACAATAAACAATGATCATTAGTATACCTTGAGTAAATCTTTACAAACCTATACATTGCATGCATGTGATTATACCATCTTTCATTGGGACTTTTACGGGGTACAAGGCGTAGCGGGCTTGCCCTCTGAGATAACCTGGGCGACTGGGTGGTTCTTAGCAAATCAAGGCAAGTGGGGAGTTGCAATGACATGTGTTGGTTTTAGGGCACAATATACTGAGAGAGAGGTCTGGGTTTATTGGGGGCACTGTGGGGTGGGCTTCACCGCAGGGTCATACTTCTGGTACATCAAGAGAATACCTTAGGAGGGCAAAGGGTTGCATTGGCAGTAATTTTCCAACAGCGGGGGCAAGGGAGCAGGGGCAGGTTTTGTGGAGATGGATGAGCTACAAGGCATGGTTCGAGCCGGTTTACACACAGGACAGTGATCACAGAGGAAGAGTGAGATGATACATTAGCTCATTTGGCTCAAATATCCCAGGCGCATCTGTGAGAAAGGGAGTTGTGAAGCTTTCAGACAGGGGAGAAAAGGTGGGGGCCATGAGCGCGCTGTGCAGGGTGCTGCAGAGGGGAGAGAAGCCTTTTCGTACTATCGAAGTGAGGTCTAGTCCAAAGATGGAGTCGAGGGCACACAAAATGGATGGCAAGTGTGTCCCGCCATAGCCCCACCTATGCTAATGTTAGCATATGGGCAATGGAGGCATCCCCCACTATTGCACGAGCAAGTGGCCCATAACATGCAGAATGTGCGAGGGGGGCCCAAACAACACCTCGCTCCCACACACTGCTGCAGTGCGTTTGGCAGTGGAAATATTTCGAAATTATTATTAATTGCCCGAGAAGGCCTTTGGTTATTGTCAAGTTTTGCAGTGCTGTATGTGCATAGTATAGAGGTGTTCGTAATTTTGTATTTGTTTTCAGCTATAAGGTACAGAGCTAATTGAAACCATTGGTTTTCCTCATTGCCTTCTATTTTCTGCATTATATCTATAGTTTTGGTGTTCTTTCTATAGTAAGTTCTACAACAACACACACATACTTTGTTAGGCATTTCAGCAGATGTGCTTTTGAACTTTTTTATTTCTTTTCTGTATGTGTGATATAAAAAGTTGATTGCTGCGCTGTTGTCAGTACTGTTGTCTGAAAATGCTGGAGTTTGTAAGTGCTCTTCAGTTCCACAATGTTTCCTTTGGATGTGCCCTATTTCATAAAGCACTTGTTTGGATGTACCATGTAGGAAAATATCATTTAAATGTTGGAGTGCTAAAGCTGGACTTTTTGCATAGTAGAGTTTGAAAACTAGATCTGACTGTTGAATGGTGGGTTGCTAACATTTTGATATGGTGGAAGGTGCTTTTGCAAGCGGGTCCAGAAATACAGGCTAAGGAATGTCCTTGTATTCCAGTGTAGTTGTGCGCTGAACAGGAGTCCATAGTTTGCAGTATTTTTCTTTTTCTTTTGTCGTTGCCTTTGACATACTGATTGTTGAATTGCTGCAAAGATTTGAATAAGCATTGTCGAATGTTACACATTGATGTGCAAGGCCATTTGTAAGTGAGGCGTGTTGCTTTGGTGGAATGGAGAGTGACATCTAAATTTGATGGAGATATTACTGAGAGCAGTGTTTACTCTTTCATTATGGTATTGTGTATCTTTTCATACCCTCGCCCACTCTGATGTAAGGGAATTTGGGTTGTTTGTTCTTGTTTGTATGATTGTTCATTGAAGTATGGCTCTGTGTTGGTGGTGTGACTGCACTCAGCTGTACAGATGTGGCCAAAGGTATCTATGGTGACATTGTGTTTGTTTCAAAGTAGTTCTTGCAATTTACCAATTAAACTTGTTAGTGGTTTCATTCTGTTCAAAATTACTATAAACAATTTCCATTTCACACTCATTGCACTCTCTACACGAGCTTCTAGGATGACTTTTCTGTGGTAGGTTTTGAGGGTTGAGCGTGATTTCTGCCCTCTATTTATAAGGTTCTGAAGGACTATGTTTTGGATTTTTTTTGTAAAATTACTTATTTAGAATGCTTGCTTGTGGTTACATTACCATTTGTACGTGCTCTCTTAGCAGTAGTGTGTGTTGCGCTGTACTTAGTGATTTTCTTTTCATTCTCACATTTTGACAGATCAACTACACTGGCCCTCATTAGGACCCTGGCGGTAAGGGGTTTGCGCCAGCATTAGCTGCGCCGACCCCTTACCGCCAACTACGAGTTCCCATAGCGCCATGGTCATTTTTCCGCCCGCTTTTTGCGGGCGTAAAAATCCATGGCGCTATGGGACCTTGGTGTTAATTACGCCACCGTAATTTACGGTGGCGTAATTAACGCCTTCCCCACTCCCATTGAGCCCTATGGGGCCGAAATGGGAATGGGGAAGGGTAAATGGGTCAATGGGGACTTACCGCCCCGCCGACCTCGGAATGGGGCGGTAAGTCAGCCATCCGCCATGGCGTAAAGGGACTTTGCGCCATGGCGGAAAAGTCCGCCGACGGCGGAAAAAATCTGCCAGGGTCGTAATGAGGGCCACTGTCTTTACTGGCAGATGAAACCCTTTTTCTTTAATGTCTGAATTACCTCTTCTCCTTAAACTTTATGTTTGCTTTGCGGTCAACTGGCAGTGGGTGAGTAATTTCTGTGTTTTTGGGCTGTGTGGCTCTCTTTCTGCATTGCTTTCTACGGAGTTGCATTATGATAGGCATTGTGTAGTAGCTATTGTCAAAGAAGGGGAAGTGTGGGTGTGCAAAACTTGAAATGTATATGTGTGCAATGTGCATGAGTGGGTCAATAGAAGGGTAGGCATTTAACTGAAAGTGTGTCACTGTGCAGTGGTGTCAAACCTTCGGTTGGGAACAGTATCTTACTATGTGGGATTAGTCTAATGTTGGTAACATAACAAACACTGAGCTGTGGAGGTGTCATCAGTAACAATGAAGTACATACTGGTGGATGGCCGCACATCTATATGCTACAATACAACAATAGTGTCCTCTTCTAGTAAGACATACAACAGTATGATGGTATTGTACTTACTTTGTTGCTTGCTGAGAGTAGGTTTATTGCAGGCTGTATTTTGAAGTGCACACTCCAGTGGCTATTCCGGAGAGAGGTGAGTACTACACCTGTATAAGAAGATGGTACCAAAATATGTTGGCTATTGGCATAATGCTTACATTTGTGCAATACATTCTTCAAAACTATAGGGGGATGTCTTGGCAGGAAGAGTAAGTGTGTGTGTATAAATGGAAGGCTTATGATATGAATGGGCACGTGGGAGCATAAGCATGTTTGTTAAGGGGGTAGGTGGGTTACTTGGGAGTGTATTGTATGACTTGTTATGAAACACGTGTGTTTATTAGTGTAAGCCTATTTACTTTCAAAATGCAGTATTTCGCATTCTGGAAGGATGACAAAAAGGTGCAGAAAGATGTACAGAGTGCAAATCAGAATGGTTTTTTTTGCATGCATTTGCATGTACTTCTCTGCATATGTATGCTTGTTATATGACCGCAGTCATTGCTTTTGGGCTTTAATTTCCTTATGCATATTTATGAATGTTACTGTTGTAAATGCACTTGTAAATTTTTTATTGCTTAACTACTGTTGTTATCTATGTTGTGTGAAAGAAAACTGTTGTTGTGCTTGCAATATAAGCACTCGGCTTAGTTTGGTGGGAAAGGCTGCCCGATCATTTTGTGTGCGATTTTTACAAATTTGATAGGAGGTGCGTTAATCGAGGAAAGCATTGCATTTCCATATGTCAATGGCTGTTATGGGCAAATGTCAACTTTGCCACCACCTATCACTGTTTACCAATTGTATGGTAGGTGATGGGGGAAATAACAGTACAAACCTTGAGTATGTTAGGGAGATCCACTGCTAGGTACCCTGTTGCTATGAACCTATAACACAGTTGCCACTGTACTGTACAAAAAATAGTAATACCTACTGGGCGTGGTGATGAGTAGCAATGCTGATGTATGTGGCTGCAGTTCTCCAAGATCATTTTACAGTACTTTCCTGTGCAGGTGCTTTTGATTTACAGGACATTTGACCTCTGTGGTTTAACGGTTGGTATGGACTGTTCAATAGCTGTGATAGCGTTACATGCACAATTCTTTGATGTAATTGGTGGATGTGGATATAATCGTTTAACAGTAGCCAATCAGGTAGTGCTGGTAAAAGAGTACTGAACAGGGAAGAAGGACTGGCCCTGCTTTACAGGGACACAGCACTTGCGGTAGTTGCGCAAAGCGCACATGCTACATGCTGTCCTTCTTAATGTTCTTGTCATGGAAATGGGACTACGGATTATCGATTCAGGTGTATGTATACTTTTATGTTCCATGCTAGGATGTTCTTATCTGCCCATGAGAACCTTAGTGCTTCTAGTGAGACGTTTGTTAGTGGCGTTGATATTTCTTTCCTTCTATTGAAATTCGTCATCTGTTACACTATGTACAATGTATGTTGCCGACACTCGTGCAGTAATGTAAGGAGGAAAAGCAGAGAGCAATCCCTAACAAGGAGAACACAAAAAGGTGTTTCTTTACATGTCGCTTTAGCAAAATTAGAAAAAAACACTTTTCACAACTTCTACCAAGATGCCCATTTTCTATGACGCTTAAAATGTTTTTGTGCAGCCCCCCACCCACAGCACTATTTTTGCAAAAGCTGCGCCATTTGGATATGCGCACGAGTTACATCTGGGTCTTTTCAGGGTGTCTGCAATGGAAATGGGACTGTGCAGGTGTTGGGATTGGTTAATATGATTTCCTGGGTGTGGTGTGTAGCAACAGATTGTGCCAGAATGTCTGCTTGCCAATAGGAGTGGAGATGGCTACTGGGATAGGTGTGACATTCAGTAGGTGGACTATATGGCTTTTGGGTGACTCTTGGATACATTGAGTACAAGTGTATGCAGAACGCTGTGAACTGGCAGCACACCTTGGTTTCCATAATGTCGATGTGCACTGGCACAATACGTGGGATGAAATGGCTCCATGCGGGTCCTCTTTGTTCCAGTTTGGTGACGCTCGCTCATCCAGACATTATTATTGTTCATTGTAGAGGGAACAGGTTAGGGCATGTTAGTGGCATTTCACTGCAGTTTGCAATGAAGGAGACATTTCGGCAACTCATGAAAGTATTTCCTGAACACACATCATTTTTTCTCACATTGGCCAGAGACAGATGTGGCTGCGTTCTTCCTCATGTGGGCCACAAATGGAGCACGTAAGGCGCAATGTGAACAAGGCTGTTTGCGCTTTTTTGCGCGACGTTGGCATGTTCTCCTTCCACAATGAAAACATTACGTTTCGTAGTACCAACATTATTCATTCAGATGGAGTTCATCTGACTGATGCTGGCAATTAGCTGTCTCTGCGTAGTATCCAAAATGCAGTGCTGCACTTCCTGCAAGTCTAGCAAGTATTTTCCTTCTGGTTGTTCACCACTTCCAACGTTGCAAACACAAACAGCACAAAAAGGCTCTTTTCAGAGCCACCACTTTGTTTTGCAAACGCGTACAATGCTTTTGCCAGAGTCCCGCCGCCCATTGTTGCAATCTCTGTACGCGGCGCTCATAGGCTGAGCCACTGTCTGCATGATTTCTATTAACTTCTATTTTTCAACAGTGCAAGGTGGCTCTGAAAAGAGCCTTTCTGTCCCCCCCTTTCTGGTTCTGTAGCATTTTTCCTGTTGTTATAAAACACGCCACAAAAGCCAGCAATGGAAGGGAGATTTGGCAAAGGGTACCAACCACAGGGATAAGAAATTGTGGCGGAGAGTAGAAGATGTGGGATGCACCTCACTTGGGTAGGGGGCACTCTTCATCATGCTCCCAGACCGAAGCCTCAAATGTCACCCCTACGCAGTACCGCATCACAGTATATGCACAATGCAGTTACCTTTGAAAGGTACAGGTCTGTTGCAGTGCATATGTCCTCCAAGGCTGCTTGTGGGATGATGTGGCCTACTGCAGTGTCCCTAGTGATGGCAGGAGCAGATGCGGAGGATGCGGTAGAGGAAAATAACCTACTGCCTGCTTGGAAGGGGACAACCCTCCGAACAGCTGTCTGGTGGTTAATTTTCAGGGGCCGCCGCAAGGAGGTGGGCCGTAGCTGTACATGCCATGTTTTCCGTGAATGAGTACTGGTTTGCACAGGATTTTGGCACATCTCCAACAGTCCTAAATAGTTTCCACACCCATGACTCACGCTGGCTGCAGGCAATGGGGATTCCTCTACTTTATTCTTGTTCCCTTTTCAATGTTCTTCCACATTATGACACCTGTTCCCTTGCTCAGGACCTTCAGAAGGAGGTGTTGGTGGTGATGGTGTGGGTGCTCCTGAGTCAGAGGTAGTAGTAGAAGCTCTGTTGGCCATTACCTGGAAAGCCAAACAGGGATTGCAGTGCACTTATGGGATTTGCCCTTTTATAGCACTGTTGTGGAGCACGTGCCACCGCAAAGTGGGCCTAAGTCTTTCCCTACAATACCTACATGCAGAAGGAAGAGTGTAGGATCTCTGTAAGGGTGCACTCTCACTGTAACACTCCATACAGTGCAGGAAATTGTCCTCTTTCGATGTGCATGGATTTTTTTTGTGTCCGCCAAATAAGGGAACACGCACAACATTGTTCCGTTACCATGGTGACATCGCCATTGTTCTCCATTTGGACACATGTCGGCGGGATGTATATATGGGCCGTTATACTTTGTGACCATGTGCATAGCTCTCCTACTGTAACTCTTGTCATTCCGGGACTATTTAAGTGTACGGAACACGTGCATTGAGCATTTCTACATAAGCTTGGTGTGTGCACGATACAGTAGGTGGAATGTTTACGTGCAAAGGTACTTGCAGGACGTTGGTGAGCACTTCCACCTACTACAACTACATCACACGTTTCTTCGCATATCATGACCAGGGATGGTGTTGCCAGGTGTCACATGATGGGACACGCATTTGCGCAGTTGTGCAACTGAGAAATGTACGGTCCTGCAACTACTTACAGGTGGTTCTGTGCATGCAAACATGCGGCCCGTACTGGCGTCCTACAGATGCTTTTTATTGTGATTGCGCATAGGGCAGCCAGGTGTGGCAGTCGTATGACTCCTCCATTTTCCTCACTTGCAATCTTCCCCACTAGTGCTGTGCCCTTCACACTTACAATGGCCTTCTTAAAACAAAGGAAAAGGCACATATACAATCAGTACACATTAACATATCAATGTTTATTAGCACACATTAATAGCCACTATTCGAAAAGGGAAGGGGGGCCAGAAACAGATACATATACTGGGGATTTTGCCATTTCAACAATCTGCTGGTGAGGGGAAGAAGGGATTGAGGTCTCATGAAAGCATCTCTCATGACACGCAATTTTTGGGGATGGGGGCTGGGAAATGGGGAAGGCGGGTATGTGCAAGTCGGGCAGTGATATCTTATTTTCCCCACAATATGTTATTCTACAAAAATTTAAAAGCGGCAAATTGGAGGAGCAATTCATCCATTTTGCGTCCAGGCCGTGTGCTTTTATATGTCCAGTGTTTACTTCAGTTTCGTTGGCCCAATTTTGCTGTGCAAAAGCTGCAGCTTATGGTGTACTCCTTTGCATTCCTGTATGTTCTGTTAAAGGACAACACATGTGGTTACTTTACTTAAAGCACTATATTGTAATTGTCTTACTCTTGCCACCGCGTTCCCTACCCATGAGTTTACTATGCTCACTCATTTCTTCATGCAGAAAATTCTTCTCCAGCCATTCTAGGGTGGTAGCCATTGCTACGCACAAACAGAAAACCTCATGCGTTCCTACTATTGTACACTACCGGGCCTGTGCAATTACAACATAAACTTTTGTGTACTCACCACGTTGCAGTGATGTTCTGCTCTCGGTTGCAGACATCTCTACCTCTGCCTCTTCAGCCTTGGTTGGATTGTGAATAAGGTGTGCGGTCACATTGATGAAGGCAAACGTCACTTCTCTTGTTGGTGCTTTCCATTATGCTGTATACCCTATGCCTGTGCGCTCTTTGTTGCGAAAGTACAGAATTTGTACAGCTACTGCATTTTCCCTCCAAATTCACACACTTGCTGCTGTTTCTATATGTTTTTTGTCTTTGCTACATGTTACCACTTTTTATGACCACCCCTCCCTTTCTCGGCACGTTGGACTCCACCCGATGTGCGCAAACAGACGCAGTGTTCCCAACCACTGTGGCTATTAGTATACAGCCACCGGCTTCAGTATGCTGTGCAGTATATCTATACAAACTATTAGCGTATCCTGTTAAAAAGCAATGGAATTTCGTGAAAGAAACATTATTAAAGGGACGCTATGGTTCAGTTCCGTTACTAAAACCCTATCACCTTTCCTGAAAAAACAATGATCAAACAACGTTATGGTTAAAGCGCCTTACTAAAAACAGATGAAATTCACTAACAAAAAACATTATTAAAGGGACGTTATGAAAAAACTTGCCTAAAGCAACATTATGGTTAAAGTGCCCTAATAAAAACCTATGAAATTCACTAACCAAACACGTTGTTAAAGGGATGTTATGGTTAAGTTGGACTACTAAAAAAACCTATGAAATTCAGTGGCAAAACGTTGCTACAGCGATGTTATGGTTACATGTAAAACCGAAAACCCCCAGAAATTCGCCAGTTATGGTAAGGTACGCAACCATAACTTGCGCTACCACTGTGCACTGCAAGGACTAACACCCATGACCTCAAATATGACATCACAAATGTCATTGATGACATCACTGATGCCATCACATGTGCCTTTAGATTTGATAACAATCCTCCACAATGGATTGTCAATATAATGTTGCCACAAAACTATCTGAGGTCATTGGGAGAGTTATCATGAGATACATAAATTAGCACACAATCCATTGCTATACACACCATTTCACTACAGACTTCTTTCCAGTATAGCAACCACCTCAGGCAGAAACGTAGGCATTATCTGCAGCATGCCCCATAGAGGTCCAACATTCAAATGTTTGCCATGTTACATAGTATAATGATTAATGCTTTATTTTCAGAGTTCTGTGTACTGTGAAACATGTAATAAGTAGCTAATACACCCTCACTGACTACATATGTGTACTTCTACACACAAACCATAAAGAGACCACAACACACACAAATATGCCCATATAACGGGAAAGTAAAGTAAGCAAAGAAGCAGCAGTATTACCAGAAAGTGTTCATAACCTGATTATCTTCATGCACAGAAATAATTGCTGTGTTTCAGGCCTGCTTCTTCCCCTATGTACATGTATCACATGATGTGACTTAGGAAAATAGTGTAAGGGCATATGAGAAGGGTAAGGTTGTTAAGGATTTCAATCTGGCAATACACCCGGGTCTCAACCTAGCATGCAATGCACAAATGAAATAGTTATTTATTGTGTCTATAGGTTCAATATTCTGAGTGATATACCACTCATATCACAAGCCTTCTCAAATCGGGCTGGTTGGTAAAGGTAATATTTATTTATTTATTTAGTTATAATTTAAATGAAACATAGGTTTTAATATTTATGGGGCAGCAATCACCCATGTGGTGACAATACAAATCAGAAGGTAGGTAAGGCAGTTGAATTTGCTTTCAGCAACACAGAATATAAAACAGAGAGAAAAGAGAGTTTGGCTTGTTGAAAAGATAGCGCTTATGTTAAGATGTCCCTCTGCAAAATGTTTCTACTCACAAAGAAGCAATTCTACACAGATGTAAGTAAGAAGCAGGTATTCAGGAATAAATACAGAGTACCGTGTATGAATGCAATCTTCCCTCCCCAAACAAGAGAGAAAAACATTTGGAAATTTTACACTTTTAAATTGACACTTGAAAAATGGCTGAGGAAAGCAATGAAAAGTGTGCAAAAATCCTTAAATTGATGTAATCTCTATGGGAGCAACAATGAAAAGATCCTAAAAAAATAAGCTATAATATGAACAACATTACACACTTTGAATCAGAATGGAAATTTGGAAATACTTTGAATGGTAAAACACATGTGTAAAACTTTTGCAAAACTGTGAATTCCCGCCTAATTTTCACTATGTGATTTTGAATAGAAACGGGCCAAATATTTCTGGGAGGCGCTTGTCTGTCAGTCCCATTTTGCCAATTATGTTGAAGTCCACCATCCCTGTGGCCCCTGGTTCATATGAGCCAGTGGACATGAAGGTGGAAGAGTTCATTGCTTTGAAGGGGTTAGAGTCCCTGAGTACAGGGGTCCTGATGTAAGGATCAGGGGTTTCTTTGTCCCTCACTATCGCTTCTCTTTCAGCCCCTATTCCCTGGTGATATGCCAAAATCTGAATCTTTTGTTCCTCTATCAGGGGCTTCCTGGTCTCAATAATTAGCTCTTGATTTGCTATCTGTGTTGGAGCACATCATTAATTTCACAGAGAGCCTCATTGTCTCTCTGCACTTCCTGCCTGGTTTGGAAATACTGGGCCAATTTCTGCTGCAAGAGAGGCACCTGCTGAGTTTTATCATTATTGGTCCGGATGTTCTTTTCCAGAGCATCCTCCACCCTTCTGGTGTGCTCTAGTAGCTTCTCATATTCTGTTTTTAATTCACTCTCCTGACTTAGAGTGCCCCTCTGTTCAGCCAGGTCATCCCTTTGTTTTTTAAATGCACTGGATTTCTGGTGCTCCTCATCAAATTCCTCCTGAGAGTGGAGGTCTTTAATAATTCATTTATTATTTTCCTCTTTCAAGGTTTCTATGTGGTTTTGTAGCGTAACTACCTGCTCTGCGCAGGCTCTATTAAAATGTAATTGTTGTGCCAGCTTTTGCTGACTCTGTTGTAAAGAGTCAACCCTTTCCTGACACTCCTCTTTCAGTGCCTGTAATTGGGTGTCTTGCTCTGCATTCTCTTGCTGTAGGAGGGCCAGATTTTCTTCTAATTTGATGACATACTTTTTGGATTCTGTCTCTGATTCTTAGCTCTTCAGTAGCCTTTGCTCTGCAGAGTCTAGATCAGTTTGGATTTTCTGTAGTGTTTCCACTTGATTCTTTGCCCGAACTATGTTTTCAGCATGCTTTTACTGCATTACTCCTATGTGGAGGTACAGGTAGGCCGCTATTTTGGTAATTTTACTCTGCTCCTCTTTCACTTTTGGGGCCATATACAGTTCACTAAGAGCTTGGTGTAATGGACCCTTGTCCTGCCATGTATCCAGGTCCATGGCAGTGACCTGTTCTTTGATTTCCTGCAGCCAGACCTGGCAGTGACCTGTTCTTTGATTTCCTGCAGCCAGACCTGTTCTTTCTGTTCTGGCCACTCACCACTGACAAACAGTTTCTTCATGAGGTGTTCCCTAGCCATATTGACTTCTACTGTGATCACCATTTTGGAACTATCAATTTCTTTATGAATTATTTTAGGGTTAATTTACTTTTACTTTCACCAACAGGGCTTATTTTGGAATATTTATTTTAAGAGGTGCTTGCACAGTGTAGCAGAGCACACCAGCCAAAGAAGGTGTCTCTACCTCTGAAATTGAGGAAGTCATACGAGTTTGAATGAGAGGTGTTTTTGAAAATAAAGTCACGAAAATGAAAACAGAAATCAGTTTTTACAATGACAATTATGCTCTAAACTAGAGTATTCAGGCTGGTTACCATTTTGAAACACAGTAAGATCCAGAGTGGTCCGTGGAAACCAACCCCAACCCCAGCACCTCTGTGTCCACCTTGGAGGACTCAGTCGGATTACCCGTGGGATGATTTGAAGGGTTTGAAATTTCACAAGACAAAAGGATTTAAAAGAAATTATCATTAGCACAAGAAATCAAAGCAAGGTTTCAAGACTGGTGTGACACTATTACAAGTTCTTAAGATAAAGAGATGATGAGTTATAGATTGGGATAGGACAAGGCAAATATATTATGGGTTACTTGGATTCCTATTGATACTTGCAGTCCACTGTAATTTAAGATTGGACCGTCAGGTTCTGGTCATCACGGATCAGGTCTACAGACAGCAGGGCACTTCTGGTGGAATTGGATCAGCGGGGCGATTCTGGTCAATTGGACTGGCACCTCAGACTTGACTGGACTGGATTGGATCGGCCCTTCTGGTTGCTCGACACTGTAGATCAGTGTGATGGCGAGTTTTAGCAGGCAAGCATGCATGGTAGCAAGCGAGACTGGATCAGAATTAATTCCCTTAAGTTGTGGGATAGTTTCAGTATTTGGGCCTAGCTGAAAAAGAGTTCAGCAAATGCTGATGCCTTGGTTTTGCAAAGTAGTCCGGATTAGGACAAGATGTAGAAGTCAGGAACAGAGCGTCATGCGGAAATCAGGATGGAGTTAGGAATCAGTGTGTGTCTCTGTGTTGTGAAGTTCATTTATTTATCCTGCCAAGTGACATCAACCAGTTTATGGTAGGGGCAGACTTAAAACCCCCACATGGATATGATTGGTCAAAGGCACAGTTCCCACTTGTTTTTTGCTGGTTGGATGACAGAAAAGGTTGTCATATTTTATGATGTGACTTGGGAACCTCCCATAGTTATTTGGACCAAAATGTAACTTTCCCAAAAATACACATTTATATACTTATGCCCTCTAATAAAATCGGACATATACATTACAAATTTTGTGGGTTACAATTACATCTAACTCCCGAATCGGTGAGACCTGGTGTTGTCTTTCTATAAAATGTTGTCAGTTTTGATCATAAAAATGTGGCCTAACAATTCCTAATTTGGTACATACATGTGCAATCAACCCTAGAACATGGGTACACAATGTTAGGTTTACAGCATCAATAGTTCTGGCGCAATTAGTCTTTTTGCGTAACTTCAGTTCCTTACACAGTAAGAAATCCTACCAAGTCTTCAAATGTCTATCATAAATTCAAATTTCAATGTATGTACTTTTCCTTCCTTTACTCATTGTTGCTGCCAAGTTAAATGTCATGAAGTTCTGTGGTAAAATAAGCAAATTAACAGTTTATTTTTCTTCCTTCACAAGTGTGAGCAAATGGCCAGTCGTTTGAAGTTCACAAAGAAGCCTCTCCCAGCATCCTGCCCTTCCTCTGGGAGGATGGGTTTCCAAGCCTTGTATTGTCTTTGCCTGAAGCAAAGACAAATGTCTAATAAGGGAGTATGCGAGGCCTTCCCACAGCAATTAGGCCTTCCTGCCAGCAGTGAAGTGTCCCTGAACTGTCACCCTTTTCCATGCTGAGGACTGTCAAGCAGAATATTTGTTTTTTTAGTGGTTAATTAAATCCAAGCTGGGTTACTTTAAGCTTTCACCTACATCTTTCATCAAAACATATACAAGTGAACTCAGTTTATAGGTGGATTTTTACATTAGCAATCCTTTGACATTCTGAAAGAATTAAACCTTTCAACAAAAACATGCTTTTAAAACAGGCGATTCTGCACTTACTTCATGGAAAACACGTTAAACGGAGTTCTTTTAAATCCGATTGTCCTATGCAGTACATATACATTTGATCGGGCATTATCTATTCCCTTGAGTGATGGGATTGTTTGCAGTTTTTGTAGTACCCTTTTAATATCAGTGATTCAATGGAAATAAATGGATCTAGCGCCAAAAATAGCACTTTTGAAGGTTGCAAAGCTAACATTTTGAAAGGCATTTTCAGTTTTTAACACAATGCTGATGCTTTGTTCCATGTTGAATGTGGCAAAGCCCACTGGCATGCTCC
Organism: Ambystoma mexicanum; assembly: GCF_040938575.1. Classification (NCBI taxonomy): domain Eukaryota; kingdom Metazoa; phylum Chordata; class Amphibia; order Caudata; family Ambystomatidae; genus Ambystoma; species Ambystoma mexicanum. Next base: position 308,762,070 of record NC_090939.1, on the reverse strand, counting down.
TTCAGTGATGACTCTGTTTTCACCCCCACTATGACTGTGTGTGGCAGGGGTGAAGCCTTTCCTTGGTTGTGACCCAAACACGGTTTTGCAGATTTTGGTGCGCACAGAAGTCAGCGCATCCATTTAGGCTGTTTCTTTCCCCATTTGTAAAATGATGCAGTGGGACACATTTGAATGGGTCAACATATCCCACAAGGTGTACAAATATACTACCTTTTGAATGTTCACTTCCTGCCTGTCAGTGAAGAACACCACCTGACCTACATATGTCAGTGAACATAAATAGAGGGAGCCAGGCATGTGATTGCATCAGTGATGTCATCAATGATATTTGTGATGTCACCTTTGAGGTCATGAGTGATAGTCCTTGCAGTGCACAGTTGTAGCGCGAGTTATGGTTGCGTACCTTACCATAACTGGCACATTTCTGGGGGTTTTCGGTTTTTAGTAGTACAACTTAACCATAACGTCCATTAACATTTTTTGTTAATATATATATATATATATATATTGTCAATTCTACCTTAGGGTAGCCAAGTCGAGCTGCACTCTCCATAAAGCCATGCTTGCCCAATTTCCACCAAACAGCAAACAAAGGAGGGGGGGGGGAAGTAAAACTCCACACCAACCGCTTTCCGTTTTGTTAATTTTCTTCTTTTATTGATCCACACGGGAAAAAATATTTAAAAATCATGGAAATCCATTTCAGAAAGTAGAAAGTATGACCCCAATGTGGGTCCTCCCAAGTGCAGCACTCGAGGCGTGACGCGTTTCGCGGCCAACTCGCCGCTTTTTCACAACAAACAACCTCTCCACCATACACCACTTTAAAACATGAGGCTAGGAGGAGTAGAGAGGGAAAGGAGGGGGTGGAACGGCAGGCAACATAGAAATCAAAGAAGGCCTCATTTAGTGATCTGCATTACGTGCCTAAACCATGGCAGACATCTTTGCCTAGTAAGTTTGCCTGACAGACATACATTCATGCGAATGAGCATTTTGATTCTAGAGGTAAATTTAAAGTGCGTTGTGCATTAGCAGCTGGGGGGGGGTATGAAATATTCACCACCCAAGTTTTTTACTTTATTTCTTCCGATTTTGAAGTGACTAGTGCATAATTAAAAACGTCTATAACTACCTTGCTGGGGTATAAATAAGTATCTAAAACCCCAAAACATGGATCTCTGTAGCTCACCCTTAATCTGTTAGGTCTTTTAGTCACTATAATATTAGTGTCCAAGGTATAATCATTTATAGTATTAGATCTCTGCTTGGTCACTTGTTTATCTGTACTTAGTGCAAAACCATGGCAGACATCTTTACCTAGTGAGTTTGCCTAACAGACATACAATCATACGAATGATCATTTTTTTCTTAGAGGTAATTTTAAAGTGCATTGTGCATTAGCAGCTGGGGGGGGTGTGGAATATTCACCACCCAAGTTTTTTACTTTATTTCTTCCGATTTTAAAGTGACTAGTGCATAATTAAAAACATCTATAACTGCCTTAATAGAATATAAATGAGTATCTAAAACCCCAAAATATGGATCTCTGTAGCATACCCTTAATCTGTTAGGTCTTTTAGTCACTGTAATATTGGTGTCCCAGGTATAATTGTTTATATTATTAGATCTCTGCTAGGTCACTTGTTTATCTATTTGTTTAATGAAGTACTTAGTGCAAGGGAAATCCCAATTCCAGCATAATAATCGAAATTGAGATAATATTCTAGATATATCCAACCATAAATGGAAGATTATCCCCAGATGCATAACAGCACTAATAAATCGATATCCAGTTTGCAGACTATGTTTTTCTAGTTAAATCTACTTCCCAGTTAGCCTCTCCTTGCTCTTCTTCTCCCCTTCTCTACTCCCCCATTACCATATGTATAGAAAGAATAGTGCAGAGCAACAAATGTGCTCCGAAACAAACACACCATTACCAACATCATAAAAAATTGTTTAAAACACAGAAACTTTAAAACCAACTATTTGATCTCTTATATCGTTACAGAGCACTAGGAGGAAAGAAAGGGACAAGAATATTCCTTTAGCTGCCCAAAAAGGTGTATAACTCTTCATCAATGTTGTGCCCGTTGGGATGTTTACTTTCAAAATCTAGTATACACCTTGTTTCTTTTTGTCTCAGTTGCTTCTCCCTGTCACCTCCCCGGGGGCCCAATTCTATTTTGTATACCCCAAAGAATTTAAAACTGTCTATTTCTTTGTTGTGACATTCATAGAAATGTTTAGCCATGGGGTAGTTCACATCGTTATGTGTGATGGCTCGCACATGTTGTTGTATTCGAATCTTTAACTTGCATTTTGTGCTGCCAATGTAGTATTTATGGCATGCACAGGTGAGGGCATAGACTACATAGTCTGTTTCACAGGTGATCCGTTGTTTGATCTCTGTTTTGTGTCCTGTCACTGGATGTTTAAAAGTGTCGCCGTCAATTGCAAATTTACATATATTACAGCGTGTGCATTTATGAAAGCCTTTCCTTTTCACTGTTAGCCAGTTTCCTTCTATCTTTTCTTCTTCCTTGGCCATAAAACTGGGAACCAGCATATCTTTGAAGGACCTATTTCTTCTGAAAGTGACTTCGGGATGGGGTTTGAGGCTTTTGGCCAGATCAGGGTCAGTTAGCAAAATGCTCCAATGTTTCTGCAGAATGTGTTTAATATTTTTTGACTGGTTGTCATAAGTAAGAATGCATCGGGTGCTCTTTTCTCCTTCTAATCGATCTTTGTTCTTATTTCCAGCTAATAAGGTGTGTCTCTCAATTGTTCTGGCTTTCAGGAAGGCTCTCTCGATGACTTTTTTGGGGTACATCTGCCTTTTAAAACCTGCTGCCGTCAATTTGCTTTCTCTATCGTAAGACTCCAAAGTGGTGTTGTTTCTTCTGAGTCTCACAAATTCTCCATAGGGCACACTCCAGATCACATGTTTAGGATGTCCACTATGTGCGTGTAAAGGAGTATTAGAGCCAGTCTTCTTTCGATGCAGCTCGCAGGTTATTTTCTCATTCACAATTCTGATATTAACATCTAGAAAGGTAATTAGTGTCCGGCTGTGAGTTTCCGTAAATCTTAAGTTTTTTTTGTTTTGGTTCAATACCGTTACGTACTCTAACCATCCCTTTGCAGTGCCTCTCCAGATAACAAACAGGTCATCGATGTATCTTAACCATAAAACCACATTTTGCGTGTGTACCTGATTCCCATCTGACCAAGCCTCATATATATGTTTTCAAAAGAACTGGCTGAATGTCAGTTAAGCGAGGAGCACTCTCCTTCATACCATGCTTCAAAAATCAGTCCGTCACCAGCAAATCCATGATGGCATCTTCATTAGTTAAAATACAACATTCAAGCTTCCCAGAAAAGTATATATATATATGTCCAGATGACTGTTGTTTCTCCAATCCATTGGAAAGCACTCCCCCAGTCATTCATTGTTAATTTCGGAAACCAGTTTTGAAAAAAGTTTCAAAAGGTAGACTTTATTGAATAAAAACGCCCAGCATGTGGCTCGTACAATCCACTAACATCGTAGTTCTCCCAGAACATATGGCCCTCGCATAGCGAAGTTAACGCTTTGCGGTTTCCTCACCACTTGATATTTTAAGTGACAAAACTTTGTTAAAGGGATGTTATGGTTACAAGTAATACCAAAATAAACCTGAAATACGCAAGCTAACCAACCATAACTCGCGCCACTACCGTGCACTGATAAGACTAATACCCATGACATCACAAATGTAATTAATGACATCACTGATGACATCATATGTCTGACTACCCTTTCTTTTGTTCACTAACATATCTAGGCCAGGTGGTTTTCTTCACTGACCGTCAGGAAGTAAAAATGCAAAAGGCACTATGTTTGTAGACCTTACTCTTCTCATATGTACTTACAAATCTTTCCTTTGAATCCACTCACATCATACAATACATATAAATATGGGAAGAAGCAGCCTTGAGACACAGCAACCATGTCTGTGCATGAACTTAAGTAATTAGGTTATGAACACTTTCTGTTAATGCTGCTGGTGTTTTGCTTACTTTACTTTCCCTGTATATGCTCATATTTATTTGCATTGTGGTCTCTTTGTATTTTGTGTGTAGTAGTAGTATAATTATGCAATAAAGGAGACATTGTTAGGTACTTATTAATTATTTCACAGTATACAAACCTCTGAAACAAATGGATTCATCATTTTACTATCCAACATAGTAAGGTTTTGAATATTGCAGCTCTATGAGGCATGCTGCAGAGAATGCCTACATTTGTATAGGAGTTTGGTCATGTACTGGAATGAAGTCAGTAACACAATGGTGTTTATAGCAATCCATCACCTAATTAACTTTTTGGCGCATGATAGTTCTTCCAATAATTTTTGATATTTTTCTGCCAACATTATAATGAGAATTGCTTGTAGAGGCTGTGCATAAAAACTAAATGCACATGTGATGTCATCAGTGATGTCATGAATGACATTTGCGATGTCATCTTTGATGCCGTGGGTATTAGTTTTAGCAGTGCACGGTGGTGGCGCGATTTATGGTTGCTTAGCTCACCATAGCTGGCATATTTCAGGTTTTTTTTGGTTTTACTTGTAACCATAACGTCCCTCTAACAATGTTTTTTCACTGAATTTGATAGGTTTTTAGTAGCGCAACTCAACCATAATGTCCCTTTAACAACGTTTTTTCACTGGATATAGATATAGATATAATAAATTTCATAGGTTTTTACCAGAATACCCTTAGTTTATATAGATATACCATACAACATACTGAACCCGCCCTGGCCCATGATAATGGCTGCAGTGTCCGCGGACTATGTGACTGTCCGCGGACTCAGGCAACATCCACAATGTCCGAAAGCTCAGGGAGTATCTTACATTGTTGTATCATACAACAAATACACTGAACATGTTCAAAGAGCAGCATATACATGAATTACATTCAAAATAAATAAGAACTCCGAACTGTATATGTAAGAAACCAACAGTGCAATTACATAGGGTATGAAACATAATGGAACACACCAACAACAAAAATAACATTTGCCTCCAGCAGAATTATCTCACTGATGCTTTATACAGAAACTGCAAACCAACTATCAACAGCACACCTACAAAGCACTAACAGCAAAACTCAAAAACAAACTGGTAAGTACACTACATTAATTCCTATAGTTATGCACTTTCTTTATTAGGATGCACTAAAAAATAATGCATCTTTTTTGACACAGAAATGTCTAGCACCCTGGAGTGGCTTGAAGAAAATGTTCCCCAGGATGAAATGAGTGAAGACAGTGATACTAATGGTACATACTGCATTTTTCAAAATAAGTGAAGTAATACACATTATTTCACATGTACCTAACACATTTCTTTTCTTTAACAGTACATACAGAAAATAAGAATAATCATCCAAAAACAGAACATTATATGGAACGACAAACAGACTCTGTGGTTAATCATCTAGTACACTTAGAAGAAAACATGAAACAATTATTGTCCACTTTCCTGTCTCAGTCAACCATCCCCAAAAATTCCTCATCACCAAAAATGTTATGATGAGACCTCAACCCCTTCCTCCCCTAACTCCCTAGCTGTTTAAAACCCTAATTACCCTGTATATGTCTCCATTTCTGCTTCCCCCTCTCTTTCATAATTTCTACATTTTTGTATGTAGATAAAGTGATATGTATACTGTTCCTGTATATGTCTCAGTTTTTTTTTAAAGGCTGTTTATGAGTCTGCGTTCAGTGCGACTGTCCGGATTGTCCACAATTAACCAAAATGGGGGTGAACTACGGACACTTAACCTGTTTGTACTGTCCGCAATCAAAATAGAGGTGTTCGTAGAACACCTGCCCTGTCCGTATATCTGCAAAATTGTGATGCAACTTCAACGAGTTTGTCCGCATGCGCATCCCACCCTCGGGGTCCTAAGAACATTGCGCCTGTCCAGAACTGTCTGCTGCATGTGCAACGCACTTTTAATTAGTTTGGGACTCAAGCCCTGCCCGTAGAACACCCGTACGCATGCATACAACTGATCCCGTGCAATAGGTGTCCTACAGACAACCGTCCCATTCATGAACGTGTCCTCTACGTCATCATGTGACCGCACCCACGCCGAGCAAACGCTCATGACCACAGACAGGGTACTGGCGCCTGTTCACCAAAAAAGCACTTTTTGAGCAATTCAAGATGTTTTTCAATTAAACTTCCCCCGTGTAGAGGTCCTAGACTATGCCCTACCAATCTGGATACTTGTTGGATCTTTTTGAGCTCTTTTTTGGTGTTTAAAGTGTCCATGGACAGCACAGCTGTTCGCAAAGCGCTCCCCAGCATCCCTATAAAAGGCCACACCCCAGAACTGATCCTCATTCTGCTTTTGGATTTCCAAGACAAGCACTGCTTCTCTTTGGGCATTTCCTGGCATTAGCTGTTATTGCTGTCATTTCTGCTGCATTACTTCACAGCTATAGCTCGCCAGGGCGATTAGTGCAGGTTGCTGTTGTGTTCCTGCTGTTCCTGTATCCTGGTTCTTGATAAATGTCCCGATGGCATGCCAGGCTGCTCCTGCTGCTCCTACCTCTACCTCAGCAGCACCCCCACCCCCTCCACCACCACCACCTTCCCTAGGGTCTGGAGAGGGGAACAGGCATGAAGATGTAGAGAGGGATGAAGAGGAAGATGAGGATGAGATAGTGGAAGTTCCCACTACTGCTGGCCAGTGTGAGTCTTGAGTGTGGAGGCTCTTTACCACCATTAGAATCGTACCCAAGGCACGTGCAGACAAGGTCCGCTGCACTGAGTGCAACATTGTGCTCAGTCATGGCAAGCCAGGTCTGTACAGCTATGTGACCACTTCCATGCGGTGACAGCTAAGGTCATTCCACAGGGCGGCAGTTCAGAGGGTCGTCCTCTTCGATCAAAGTAGTAGGTAGAGATCCTCTACAAAATCCTCTGTATCTGCTCCTGCCACCACAAAAGACACTCCTGTGGGGCAGCGCATCCCTGAAACAGCCTTGCAGGTCATACTCAACACAGTAGACCCTTACCTTTCGAGGGTCACTGTATTGTGCATGTACTACAAGGCGGTATTCTGCAGGGGGAGACACTTCAAAGTGCTTTCGAGGCTACGGTCTGGGAGCATGAGAAAGTCTGCCACCTGCCTAAGTGAGGCCCACACAACAACATCCTCTTACCACCTGCCATTTCATATCCCTGTGGTTGGTGCCCCTTCCTTACCCTGCCTTCCCTTCCCTTCCTTTCCTTGTGTGTTGTGTTAAAAAGAATACAAAACAACAAAAAAAGGCCTTTTTCAGAGTCACCTTTCACCGTTCAAAAATAGAAGTGCAAATGAAATGCTGCAGGGCCCTGGGCATTTTTAGAAGTGTGCGGACAGTTGGGGTATTGAGCTATCAAAACCATTGCACTCTTCTCCAGGAGGAAGTGGTGGCTCTGAAAAGAGCCTTTTTGTGGTTTTTGTTGTGTTTCTAAAAGTTCCAGTGGTCCACACCTACTGGAAAAGCATTGCTATACTTCCAAAAAGGGTTGCAATGTATTTTGTATATTTTGCTGAAAAATCTGATTCCAAGCATCAGTAAGATGGACTCCATCTCTGCGAATAATGTTTGTACTACAAAACATAATATTTTCATTTTGAAAAGAGGACATGCCAACATCTCTCAAAAAAAGCACAAACAACCTTTTTGACATTGCGCCTCGCGTTCTCCATTTGCATACCAAATGAAGAAGAACGCAGCCACATTTGGCTCTGCGCAATATAAGAAAAAATTACTCGGGAGTTTGAAAACATGTCTATGGGCCTCATTATGAGGTGGGCGGTAAGGGATCACCGGCACCGGTACTGGCACCGGTGCCGGTAATACCTTACCGCCCTACTACGAGTTCCCTTTGTGGGTCCTTCCTTAACGCTTGGTTTTTTCAGGTGTTAAGGACGGGACCCGCAAAGGGACTCTAGAGCTAATGACGGTACCGCAATTTGCGGTACCATTATTAGCACCTTCCCCATTCCCATTGAGCCCTATGGCTATGCAAACTGCAAGGAGATTCCAGAGATATGTCCTAAACTGTTCCCTCCACAATGAATAATAATAATGTCAGGATGACGGTGTGTCATCAAGGTGGCACAAAGAGGAACCAAATCCAGCCACTTAATTCTGCGCACTCCATGCTAGTGCACATGCACATGAAGGAATCCAAGATGTGCAGCCACTCCACGGCGCTCGGCATGCACCTCCAACCAATTTATCCAGGAGTCGCCCAATATCCAGACACTCGGCCTTCTGAAAGACACAGCCATGGCTATCTGCTCTCCTCTCAGGAAACAGACTTTCTGCCAAAGTCTCTCCTTACACATCACACCCAGTAAACTTTATTGACCAATCCCTTGTCCTGCACAGTCTCATTTGCATGCCTGCCAGCCTCAAAATCCATGTATGTAGCACACACAATCCACAGAATACTGTGGTGTCCGTGGTCAAATTGTAAAATCTGTGAGTGGGGAAAGAAAATTTAAGCAGGATACTCCATTTCCCCTTTGATGGTGGCTATGAAAAGAGCCTTTTTTTAAAGGTGCTTCTAAAGAAACACCTTTCATTTTGTTATTTCTTTTTAGTTTTTTCACTTATTTTCCTCCAGATGTCTTCACATTATCCTCTGTAAAGCATTCCTTATATTTTCAAATAACATGGCATTTACCAGTATGGATAAAGGAATGCCATCTGCTTTGAAATAATGACCATTAACAGAATAAATGTTGTCATTATTACAAGACAAGATCCCAGCTCTAAACAAGAAAACAGACATGCCTTTGTTAGCCAAACACCTTGCACCAATTTGCTGGGGACAGAAAACATTATAATTGTCCCATACTACATTGGATAACATTTCAGAAAAAAATAACCTTGGCATTTGGAATAACAACCTGAACCCATTTTTCAAGAGCACTCAACAAACTAGGAGCATTGATGTATCCCAAATGGACAGCACCCTAATTCAGTACCACTACATCTGGACTGTTCCACATGGAGAAACTTTTACAAACTCCAACCAATGCCTGCATATTGGATCCAGGCACAATTGACCACAAAACCTCCACTCCTTCAAAACCAAAATTGGCAGTCAAATCTTTACACATAGCAAACCTCTCTAAAACATTTACAAACAGATATCCAACTACCAACACCCTCCCTTTCTTCACCTCTGCCATCTTCCCTACACACACAGCCTCTCTTCCTACAAAGAACAACTTCAACACCTGATTGAATAATCCCCACAGTCCACTTTCCATGGCAGGTATGCTGAGAAGCCCTGATGTGGCACGCCCTGTCCCTGAATTACTGCAGTGTCGGTGGACCCCGCAACACAGGGCAGCCCTTTTTACTTTTCCACATCACTGCACCACTCTCTTATTGGCTACATATAAGCAGTCACTCAACCATTTACCAATCACATCCAAGAACTCTACATCTAACTCTGTCATCACAATTCAACACTTTAGATGAACTGTTCACCACACTGAGTACAAGTCTCCTGTGATTGCAAAGCAGCTACAGCTAACACTAATGTAAAACTCTTAAGATTTCTCCTTCCAGATTCATCAACATCTACATACATTGAATACAAATTACAGGTATGAATATTTTGTTTACAGTACATTTGCAACTCTTTTATAAATGCATATGGACAGGATACCTGCCACTTACCCTGTATAATCTGCAAATGAAACACTTACAAATCTGTCTGCTTAACATGTTTTAATGTGCCCATATTAATCATTGTAATGTCCAAACTGTTATTCTCTTATTTCCTTCTGTCCTTTTCACAACCACTTACCCCTTACCACATTATTATGAAATTCCTAGAATGCACACAAAACAGTAAACCAGCTTGTATCTTACCAAAACATTGCAAGTTCATAAAATGCATTTATTTAAACAGAGTGCCTGTCACTTGCCATTCTTGCAAAACTAAACTAATGCATGTGTACATTCAGAACAGTTCTAATAGAAATGTGGATAAATAAGTCAAACAATATAAAGGTTTCGTGCACTCATATAGCAAGCATCTATGCACAGAAAAATTAATGGAATCCCACACACAAAAAACATTCTCCTTTTCTATCTGTACATCTTTACAAGATTTTTTTCTTGCCCTACTGCAACTTCCACTATTCCATTACGACACTAAACAGTGCAAAAGGAACAAACACTTTCAAAACTGCACCTCATATGACACACCTGTAAATACTCCACTAACCCCCTTAGCAATGATGCTGATTCTCCAAAATCCCCATTCATATAAAAAGCTATGCAATTTAACACATACAGTACCTCATCCTGGAAAGAATTCCTTCTGCAAATGTAACTAATCTATTCTTCAAGTGAAATTACTGTGCCATTAACACACATATGTACTCACTTCCTTATTTCACAATTGCAGTGAAGACCACACCCCTGAAAGCCAGTAGTGTCTGAAGTACAAGACAGAACCCAGAGGAAGCCTACTCTTTGCACCCAACAAGGTAAGTGCAATACTGTCATAGGCCCTCATTACGACCCTGGCGGAAAGGGGTTTACGCCGGCATAAACCATGGCGCACCTTTCCGCCTGACAACAAGTTCCCGTAGCGCCATGGTGATTTTTACGCCTGCTTTTTGCAGGCGGAAAAATCCATGGCGCTACGGGACTTGTTGTTAATTACGCCACCGTAATTTACGGTGGCGTAATTAACGCCTTCCCCACTCCCATTATACCCTATGGGGCAAAAATGGGAATGGGGAAGGGTAAATGGGGATTGGGGACTTACCGCCCCGCCAAGGTCGGAATGGGGCGGTAAGTCCGCCAACCACCATGGCGGAGTTGGCAGCTTAGCGCCGTGGACTATGGTGCAAATTGCACCATGGTTCTCCGCCAGGGTCGTAATGAGGGCCATAGTGTTCTAACTGTTTCTCAAACACTGCAGTATTCTTGTATTGTAGAACAAACAATTGTATCAATCCTCCATCATTAGAATCAGTTGGCCTCATTATAAGTTTGGTGGTAGCCTTGCTGGTAAAACCAGCAGGCTACCACCAAACTTCCAAAAGATTATGGCACCCAGGAGTGGGCAATTAATGGGTCATTATGGCCTTGCCGGACCCGGTAATTACCCATCCGCGGGCACTGGAATGTAATGCTCCCCATTCCCATTGAGCCACATCGGGCTCAATGGGAATGGGGAGGTTGGATGCACCATTCCGAATGGTGCTGGTGCATCCGACATGCACTGCTTGCGGGAGCCTCTACGGCCGCCAGGTCAGAGCTGGAAGCCGTAATGTCACCCGTGAGCAGAACTTGTAGTTTGCTGGTTCGGGAACTACGATACCGGCAAGCTTACCGGTACCATAGTTCCCGGACTGGCAAACTTGTAATGAAGCCCAGTATTACTGATTGTACCTCAGCAGGTGCACACTTTGTATTGTCATCTGAACACCAGTATAGTATAACGCAGATACGAGAATAGCCTTCCCAACCTGAAGTAACATCCCATTCCACAATCACGCACCTCTACATACATGCCTACCATCATACTCAGATACTCATGCACAATGCACACATATATTGCACAGCGTCCCAAACCACACTTTCTTTTTTTCTCCAACAGACACCAAAGAATGGCAATCAAAAAGCAACCCCATAGAAAGCAACGCTGAAATAGAGCAAATCAAAATAAAAGTGTACACAATAAACATCCGCAAATGTATACAAAAAGTTCAAACAAAACAGCTAATACAGTCACTAAGCAAAACTAAAGCAGCTTGCAGGAAAGATACTTTGACTCATCTTTTAAAATATAAAACCAAACAGAAAGGTATTAAAAAGATTGCAGCTACCACTACTGCTAACACAGCACCTATAAATCTTGAAGCAGCCACAACTAAGCATACCAAAAAAGTATTTTACAAAAATAAATTCTGCCACAGAGTCCTCCAGAACCTTATAAAAACAGGGGACAAATCATGCTCAACCCTTAAAACCTACCGCAGAAAACGAATCCTGGAAGCTCTCATAGAGAGTGCAATCCTTCTCAAAAGGAAATTATTTATATTAGTTTTAAACAGAATGAAACCACTAACAAAAGTAATTACTAAACTACAAGGACTACTCAACAAATGGAATATCAACAAAGATAGCTTTGCAAAAATCTGTGCAAGTGAGTGGAGTCACACCGCCAGCACAGAAGCACATTTCAATGAAGAAGCATACAAACAAAAACAAACAAACCCAATTGCCATACATAGCAATGGAAGAGGGTATGAAAAGGTTAACATTACCATCATGGAACAAGAAACGCTGCTCACACAAATATCCCCAGCAAATTTAGCATCAGCTTTCCATTCCATTGAACCAAGACGTCCAGTCTACAAATTGCTGTGCACATCAATGTGTAATGTACACAAAAAAAATCGTACACATCTTTATGCCGGTTCCTCAATCAGTATGTGAAAGACAAATACAAATTAAAAATAAAACTATTACAAACTATGGACTCTTGTCCAGTACGCAAATACACAGCACTACGAGGAGATTCATTAGCCTGTATTTCTGGACCTACTTGCAAAGCACCTTCGATCCTATCAAAATGTTAGGAACACACAATTCAACTGTAAGAGATCTCATTCATAAACTGTACTATGCCAAAAGTCCTGCTTTAGCACTGGCCAATTTAAATACCATTCTTCTAAATGGTACAGCCAGACAACTTCTCAAAGAAATAGAACACATCCAAAGAAAATATTTTGGAAGTGAAACCCACTTACAAAATTCAATATCTTTAGAACAGAGTAGCAACAACTTTACAGATGGCAACCTTCTACTACACATACACAAAAAAGAAATACTAAAGTTTAAAAGCACATCTGCTAAAATACCAAACCATGTGTGTGTGTGTGTTGCCACAGGACTTTTTAAAATAAAAATAACACAAAAACTGTAGACATAATGTACATAATAGAAGACAATGAAGAATCCATGTGGTTCCAATTAGCTCTCTATCTTATAGGAGAAAACAAATACGAAATTACTAACGCCTCAATTCTTTGCAGATACTGAACTGTAAAACTTGACAACAACCAAATACCTTTACGTGCTATAACTTGGAAATATTCCCACTGCCAAACCCACTGCAACAATTTAACTTTTATGAGAGCCTTATAATTCAAACAGTGCACCAATTTCAAGCAACAGTATGCCTTCAACCAGAAAAAGCAAAACTACCTACCTTTGAATTACTAAAAGGCATTGGTGGCAAAGTAGTTTATTTGCCATTAGATCTTAAAGAAAATGTAGACACTCTGAAAGTGCAATGTCCAATAGATCAATCTTTGATTATCCTAGTGAATATCATACCTACAAAAGAAAAATAAATGGCAGCAACCAGTCGACCTCCTTAAAGTTATAGAAGACCTGCAATATCTAAAAGACAACAATGAGTACTACAAAGAAATAAACATTGAAGAAAACCTGAGGGAAACCACCAAAATATTTCAAGACTCATCAGGAACTGGCCAATTTCATCTTCTAGATCCTACTACAACATCCAATATTTAAGACCATTATACAATTCACGCTTTGCACTCTAAAGTCACCAAAGATGATGCACTGGAAGCTTACCAAATGCCGCAAGCCAAAGGATCTCCCATCAGCACATGGGAAAAAAGTGTAGAAGCACAAGCCTTTCCTCTACTCTTTCCTACTGGAAAAGGAGTAAGGTATGATGAAAACCCCACACAAATAACAGCATCAGAATATCGCGTTTTACGATTGTATTCTGAAGACCCCAGATTCCGACAAAACATTGAATACATATTCGACCTTCTCTTTGAAAGTGAACTAGCAACTCTATGATATGGAGTTGTACACATATTGAAATCAGGTACCAATTTTCAAAATATGTCTGTAATGCAATTACTACAAACGGTGCAATAAAAAGATAAAGTTGTACACTCAAGCATTACAAATCTTTGAGCAAACATACGTGGTATGAAAGAATAATGGTTCCGATGACACAAAGAAGTACCCTGTATGATAAGAAACCTTGGCCCACCCACATGGTTTGTGACATTAAGTTGTGCAGAGTATGCATGGGAGGATTTGCACGATTTCCTACGCATAGCAAACAAACAAAAAAAACAAATATAGACATAAAAAAACAGGAGAACTGTGCTCTCTTGATCCTGTAAATGTATCACGATATTGCCATCATTGCTTTATTGCCATGCTACACTTCATTTGTAATAAAACAGTTACTCCCCTCGGAGAAGTGCAACACTTCTTTTGGAGAAAATAATACCTAGCCAAAGGAGCACCACACATCCACATGCTTTTGTGGATTAAAGATGCTCCTAAATTTGGTCAGGACAGTGATGCCACTGTTTTGCAGTTCATTCAGAAATAGGTCACTTGAGAAATACCTTCACAAACTACACATTGTGACCTACATGCACAAATTTTACAATTTCAAAGAGACAAGTGTGGCAGTATTGTCAGCGCAAGTATAAAAACAAAGGAAAATACTACACCAAATGCCGCGTTGGTTTCCCTAGACCGGTTTCAACAACAGTACTAGTGAACAAATTCATTTCTTCAGTTACACATAGTGTCAAAGGCAAATCACCTAAGACCACATACTGCATAAAAAGAACAGAAGGATCAAAGTACATCAACGATTACAATGCAATCATTGCCTTCCTATGGAAAATATAGATGTGCAATACATTGCAGACAATTCCACTGCATTTGCACAATATATCACAGCCTACTTAACCAAAGCAGAGAAAATAGAGCTGAAAGACTCTGGGACAACATATCATCTGACAAAACACTGTCGCAGAAATTGTACAGCTTTGGCATAAAAATGCTCTCACATATAGAATGTGGCTGCTACGAAGCCGCAGACTGTTTAACCGCACTGCCTTGTAAGGGAAATCTGAATACAAAGTATAGCTAGGCCTTGGTCCTGCTAAATCCAGAAAAAGAGTTCTCAAATCATATGGAGACATAGAAACAATAGCCAAAAATTATCCCAACATCCAAGACATTTAGAAAAACAACTTATTAAACACATACTACCCAAACAGGAGTACCGCTTTGGAAACCATGTGTCTATACCACGTAGCCCAAAATTTCACATACAAAAATAATATTAAACCAGATGAGAAGAAAGGTAGATACAGAGTCAACAACTGTGAAGGCAGCCTAGTGAAACTTACCAAGTGCAGCCTAATTAATCATATGAAATTGTCATTAAAAACTCCTCAACATAGATAACTGCATTACATCCCTACTACAACTTATGTCCCTGCATTACATACCTACTACAACTTTTTAAGCCATGGAGAAAAGAAGATTTATTAGATACCCATGTCTCCTATGAAGACTCTTTCAAAGCAAATGAACGCACTATAACAGATATAAATTTTACGCAGTACAAAACCATGTTAGACAATGAACAGCAACAAGAAGACAAACTCCACTTACAACTAAATATATAAACTTCTGATAGCAGTCAATCTTCTCTAACAGGAAGCCAATAACCACTTGGACAGCCACGCATAGCAAATGAGGCAGAATTAGTCATGACTGAAGTAGAAAACACCATGTACCAGTGTGAAGGGTTTACAGAAGACTTTGCTATACTCAAATCGTAATTACACAATGTACAGCATTGCATTTTCCTGGAAGTAACTAAACAAATTGAACATGAGATGCAGCACAAAATTAAAACATGTACCTGTCAAGAGTACAAACCTATACTGCTATATGTGGTTCGGTGTGCAGTCATAGGGCCTCATCACGACTTGGGCGGTAACCCATAAAATCGGCGGTAGCGCTCATAGCGCCGATTTTAAGGGTCTGTCGGATCACAACTCCAAATACTGCCGGCGCAATAACAGCCGGCGCAAGGACAGCCGGCTGTACAAGCGCCGGCCACAAGAGTGCAAGGAACCTTTAGCGCTAAAACGTCATCGATCAGGAGTCCGGCGTAAGCGCTATTAGTGCCATTAAAGCCCTGCGGAAAATCCGCCGAAAATACCTCCAGCAAAAAGCTGGAGGTAACAGTACATACGCCACTGCAATGAGGGCCCAGGTGTAAGCAATGCAATCCAGAGGCCTACAAATGACCCACCCATGCACAACACCCCCTCCCCAACCCCATTACACCAGCAGGAGCAGGGAGGAGACAGCAATGAGGGCCCATGTGTAAGCAATGCAATCTAGAGGCCTACAAAGGACCCACTCATGCACAACACCCCCTCCCCAACCCCATTACACCAGCAGGAGCAGGGAGGAGACAGCAATGAGGGCCTAGGTTTAAGCAATGTAATCTAGAGGCCTACAAAGGACCCACCCATGCACAACACCCCCTCCCCAACACCATGCTGCCATTTGGAGCCGGGAGCCTTGATGTCGACTTCTACCTGCTGCGCCTGGATCTACAGAGGCCAGTCAACCACGCCAGGGCCCTGGGAGTGCAGGGGGCAGTGGGGATGAGGAGAAGGAGGAGGAGAGCAGCAGCAGCAAGGCGCCCAGCCATCCCCAGGATCAGGCCAACACCCTGGGCCCTAACACAGTTCAGTTGGTGACAGAATATCGGCTGGACAGGGCAACCATCACCCAGTTGCTGGACAAAATCCAGGGTGACATATGCAGCCGCATAGCCACCAGCACGGCAGTACCTCCCCTAGTGAAGCTCGTGTCTGTGCTTCTCTTACTTGCGACTGGCAGCTACCAACATACCGTTGCCATGATGCATGGAATGGCCCAGTCCACATTCAGTGCCATGCTGGCACAGGTGCTTGATGCACTGTTGAATCATGTGAACGAAAACATTGCAGTGCCAGCCACACAGGCACAGGTGCACCAGCTAAAGGGTCAATCCTATGCCATTGGCCAAGTCCCGAATCTAATAGCAGCCCTGGACTGCACACATGTGGCACTTGTACCACCCCAGGCACATGAGGCTGCCTACAGAAACTGGAAATAGTATAATTCCCTCGATGTGTAGATGACATGTGGCCCTGACCTCACCTTCAGCCACTGCTGTGCCCACTACCCAGTTATCCACCCACGACTCCTTGGTCCTACGCAACAGTACCCTGCCAGCGTACATGGAAAGGCACCGAGGCCAAAACACATGGCTACTGGGTGAGTACAAATGTATACCACAAAGCATGTCAATCCACAACTGATGGTGCCTGTCACAGAATCCATCATTCCCAATGGTCAGCAGCATCACAGCAGCATACACATCCAAGCAGCTTGCAAGATGAACCTTGGACATGTCCAACACAGCAGAACACACCCATGCAGGATGTAAGACATGTGGTGGCACAGTGACATATGGAAGCCCCACCACAACAAGGCATCCTGTGTGAGTAGCACCATGGCTCCCAACACTGACACAGTACAGATATCCCAGCCTGGCCATCTGACAGCAATGAAATACCAAACCATCAGCTGGCACATCCACAAATACTCCACACATAAGTAGGCCGAGTGATGAAAATGCACATCCCACAAACACTGTCCCCAAAATGGCCATGGGAATGCATGGAGAACAGTACAGAATAGTGAAGAGCAGCAAATGCAACTGTAGGCCAATGGATTAGCAATGACACATGAGGCAGCCACTTCTGTCAAGCAGAAGTAGATGGAAAGGCCCCCTCCTCCTGCGACATGTGAATGAGTACTGTTACATATCGAAACATAGCCGTACCAAGTGGAGAGTACGCCATTGATTCAATCGTGCCCATAGGACAGCGTACTCCACAATGTCATAGTCCAAATGACAAATATTGCAAAATCACACTGATGACAGGGCTCTGTACACCCACTGGACTTACCTTGTCCACATACCGGCTTTCTCTCCCCTACAGATGAATCTGGATATCCCCAGTACACGTGGCTCATTACCCCTGTGCGTCACCCACACACGGCTGCGGAGCGGACATACTACCTTGGCCATGCCCGTACACAGATCGACTGCACGGGAGGTGCTATGATGCATGCACCAGAAGAAGTTGTGAAATCTTACTGACATGTGCCATGCTGCACAACATCTGTTGTCGCAGAAATGTGCCACTGCCCCCTGATGCTCATGTGCAGCCACCTGAGGATGGTAGTGAGGGCGATGAAGTGCCAGAAGGTGTAGCACATGCACAAAGGGTGGGCCTGAGGGAAGGGAGGTTGGCCAGACAGGGATTGATTGATGGATTCTTTTCGAAATGGGTAATAGGTAAATGGTGACTTCTACATTAAATTGCATTTGTAACAATCACTACTGTCCATGCATTGTGATTTTTGTAACGTGATTTATTTTCCCTCAAACAATACCCCCTCCCCCCAGTGAACACCAAACAATCACCCCTCCCCCCAGTGAGCATCCAACAATCCACCCCCCCCAGTGAGCACCCAACAATCCCCCCTCCCACCAGTGTACAACCCCCAACTGTGCTGTTGCCTGATCAGGCCCACACCAATGATGCCATGCACCGCTATGATGGGCGCGGGCGCTTCCCTCTCCCAGGACCCTCCGGTGTGTGTGCCCTCAGGTGGCGCAAGGACCGGCGCCTTGGAGATGGATCCAGTGAACCCTCTGTTGGTGTGGTTGAAGTTGAGGGCACGGAAGCGCTGGCCATCATGTGCTGGCGCTTGAGGGCATTTGCCTCTCATTGTTGTTCTGCTAGTGCAGACACAGCCGCCGTGAATTCATGTACCCTTTGGCCAAAGCCTGTCAGGGCAGCAGTGCATTGTTGCACGACATGGCGTGTGCGTGCATTGTCCCGGGCAATGTACTTACAACCATGCCTAATCGAATTGCGCACGGCCTTAATGTGCCGGCTCTGGACTTTGGCCATTGCTTCCACCCGGGCCTGTTTAGCTTCTATTATGTCCAGCCGGCCCATGACTGCTGCCCCAGTGACAAGGCCCTCTCATGGCACGTCAGGTGGTGGACCGTGAATTGGGCGCTGTCGGGGGGGGCTGCATGGTGGCATGCCACCAGACTGGACTGGGCTTCCTGGCTCTGAACGATGGCCCTCTGGGATCCCATACGACGGGGTGTCCACATCAGGCTGGGGTGTGCTGCAGCGACACACAGCCACATGCCGACTCCCTGCCTGCTGTCTGCCTCTGCTTGGCCTTCCATGGGGTGTTGACGCCCCCTCCCCATCACTGCTGCTGTGGGTGTGTACTGCGGTGGCATGATGCCCACGTGGAGGTGTTCCTCCTACATCGGGCTGCGATTCCGGCCTCTCTCCCTCGGCGTCGGTGCTCTGGATGTTGGCTTCGGGTGAGCTGCCGGTAGCCTCCCTGCGGCCATGTGGCTGCTGCTGCTGTCTGGCGGGGCTGAGTCGGGGTGAGGTGGGTGTTCCCCGGTGTTCTCTCCCGTGGGTGCGGCCTCTTGGGGGTTGGTGCTGGTGGAGGCACAGTGTCGTGGGCACATTGCCGGTGTGGCCTCATCGTCATCATCAACGGCCTCTTGGGATCGACGTGTGCCTGTGGGGTACATAGGGGGTGGTTTGAGTACAATGCTACATACATTTGTGTGATGCAGGTCATGCCAACAAGTGTGAATGAAGACAGTGACAATGACACATTCAACTTGCATTCTGTTCAGTCAACATGTGGTGCTTTTTGTGGATGTGCATGAAAGGACACTGCATGGGAAAGTGTGGTTGGGGTGGACTCCGCTCAGGCTTTTGTGGTTGTGTTGATGAACAGTACCACTCTACGTAGCTGTCCTATGGCTATGGGAGTCTATCCCCTGCCCCTGTCATTCATGCACTGCACGTACATGGTCGTCTAGGCAGCACTGACGTTCTAGGGATGTGGCCCTCACTTACGGGTGTATGCAGTGCCTCAGACACATGTCTTCACTCTCATTCAGATGCATGTATTCGGGGATGGGACTCACCTGCCGTTGGATCAATGCCAGTCCCTGCCTCCGCTCCACCGATGCCCTCAATGGTCCCGACATCAATGAGGCCCGTCAGTTTCTCCTCCCATGGTGTGAGGTCGGGGGGGTGGTGGACCTCCTCCTGTGGCCCTGCTTGCACTCCTGTGCTGGGCCAGGATGCCTCTCACTCGAACCCACAGGTCATTCAGCCGCTTGCGGCAGTCTTCCCCATCCCGGGGCACGCGGCCAACTGCACTGACCCTTTGTGCAACACTTTTCCAGATTTGGCCTCTGCACAGTGTGCTTGTTTTACGCTGCTGCAGCTCGTGATGGTGAGTCAGTGCCTCATCCACAAGGACCTCAAGTTCTTGGTCGCTAAACTTGGGTTTTCTGACCCTGTCCATGGCAGACTTGCCCCTGGTGCGCTCCTGACTCATTTTCTGCCTTTGAATCAAGTGGATGGCTTCCAGTGCCTGAGATATCTGACGGATTGTGATTTCCAAAATGGCCTCCGCTTCATTTCCCGTTCCGGCGGTGATGCGTTTCCCGCGCGCTATAAGCGCGCGCTCAGAGCGCGCGCTATTAGCGCGATGTGGCAGTAGCGCACGGTGCGCTGGATTTAAGGGTTCGCGCTAATCTCGCTAACGCCTTGGGCCAGGGCGCATGCACGATTAGTCGTGATCTGGCGGATTATCCGCTGGGTGCCTTGGCGTTAGCGCTATTTAGGTCCGGCGGATAATCCGCCACATTTACCGCCCAAGTCGTGATGAGGCCCACTATGTCAAAAAAAGAATGTCGAATTACAAAAAAGTCAAAAACTTAATGTGGAAAAAAAAATGTGAATGCTTTATTTTTGTATTTATATATTTTTTGAGTTACGCATGTAAAAAAAAGGTCAAAACAAAAAAAAATACAAAAAGGGGTGTTGGGGGAGAACCCCCCATTTTGAATAAAAAACTTAGTAAAAAAGACATTCACATATTTTTTTTCGACATTATTTTTTCAACTTTATGACTTTTGACATTATTTAATTCGACTTTATGACTATAAACCATGTGGTTCCATGTGTTACTGTCCCTGCACTAATATTGCCATACAAAAATATTGCCATATTTTTGCGGCGATATTAAGGCATGGAACCTGCAGGGGACACCGTGGCAACCCCTGCATTATGTTTAAAGGAGCGGGGGACACCCCTGCAGTCCCCACTGTCAAAAACCCCAAGAATTATCCCACTAAAAATATCGCCTATGGCAATCCAAACGACCATATATACCGCAATATTTTTGGTGGGGATAATATGTAGTGATACCCTATATTTGAGTGGTCAAGCTGGTTCAGGGAAAACATTCTTACTAAAAATCATCAGTAAGTTCCTGCAACAATAGACAAACAATAAACTGTCAGCTGTTGTAATTGCCCCACAGGTTAAGCTGCCTAGAACATAGGCAGTGTCACTTTATACTGATTGCTACTCCTTCCAGTAGAACACCAAAAAAATTAGACTACTACAAACTTTCACCAGAAGCTGCAATGGAACTATGCAAAGTTTTGAAACAAATGAAAATGCTCCTAATAGATGAGGTGAGCACGGTCTCCAACCTAATGTTGGCTTTGATTCAACTCAGATTACAAGAGGTCCTCAAAACAGACTACAAAGAACTCTTTGGGGGAAAACCCTTTATTGTTTTCGGAGATCTTCTTCAATTAACACCGTGAAAGTTGGATCTATTTTTAAAACCTTAGGGCACAAACTATGTCGTAAAACTCTTGGCATCATAGGAAATGTAAATCTTTAGCAACATTTCCAATACAAACAATTAAATGAAAACATGTGTCAGTCTGCAGACCTCACCTACCCCAACATTTTGAAAAGTATTAGAGTTGATGATGAAGTACAATCTATATTAAACAAGAGACACATCAATGCACTATACGGGCATAACTCACGTGCTACTGATGTCATGGAACTATTATCACACAAACATGTAAACTGTATGCCCTTCATGTTCACTCTTGCAAGCTGTGCACAATTCAATGAAACAATGTTGAAAAAATAAATGCAACTAATAGTTCAAATGTACTCCATAGACAAACTGGACGTGCACTGTATGACACCCATGTGTGAACAAGCCACAGCACGATTAAATACCTTAGAAAACTCTATCTCTAACACAGCTGGTTTAGAGAAAATATTAACATTGTCTTTAAACAGTAGAGTAATGCTCAAACGTAATCTTGATGTGGAGCAAGGACTAGTTAATGGACGACTTAGTACAGTTCTTGGCTTTCAAACATACCCACGCGACAACATTCAGTTTGTCAATATTCACTTTGACAAACTGTCCGAAGTTAAAAGGATAGGACACTGAACAGCCCAATTCCTTCTTTTCAAAGACATGTTTGTACGCAGAGAACAATTTTCACTCTAGCATACACAGTCACTATTCATAAATCACAAGGACTTACCCTATATCAAGCATTGATAGATATGGGCAGCGCAGTATTTAAAGAAGGCATCAGCTATGTAGCACTGCCACGCATACGTACACTTGAAGGACTATTTCTAGTCTATGTTGATGCAAGTAAAGTAAACGTTAATATGTGCACTCTACGCACCCATCTCAAAACCTACCCTGTTCCGCAAAAAGCAAAACTTTGTAAAAGAAAACTATTTCAGACTCAAATTATACAGGATCGCACAACAATAAATTAATAGCAGCTAATACTTCATCAATTACCACAACCAATTATCACAACCAAATAAGTATCTGCTGCACAAACAAAAGCAACTACCTCTTCAAAGAAGCAACGTGCACTTCCATCAAATGACTTAGACACAGAACTGCCTGGCCCATTCAAATTTTCCAATACAACTTGTGTAAATTGCTATGCAAATGTAGCAATCAATATTCTATTCCAATTGCCACCAATAAACGGGACAGACCAATTATGTTTGTAAATGTTAGTCCTTCAGAGAAATGCAACCAACAATCCTGACTACACTTACAGTGTTTCTGGAATAAGGCAGGAATTGGACTACTGTGCTGGAATGGTTGGTCAGATTCACTATAAACACACAAGAACTTCTAATGTACTTACTACAAGTACTGGAAAACAAAAACATCAAAGCATACCTATAAATGAAGTCTTCCAGATTTCATACATGTGGAAACATACATGCACTCCCTGCAGCCATGTGGCACAGGAGCACGTCCCTAAGAACACGTTGTGTATGTATCAATATCTAACTGTGAATCCATTCCATTTATGCAGCTTGTACCAAATACACACCATGCCATATTGTGTAATACTTTCAATTCCAAAAATCGTTCTAGTAATAGTAATGCTTTTGCTTTACAATGAAGATGGTACCAAAAACAACTGTAAGCTGACTGGATTCACAGATAGATAAGTATCACTTGGCAAGAAAACCTTCACAACAGTAGGCATAATCTACCACGCAGGAGCCACAACCAATGCAGGTCACTACAGTGCATACATAAAAAAGAAATGTGGATGGTTCAAATGTAATGATACTTTCATTACTCTAAAACAGAGATTACCAGCACTTCCTGTAAACGCTTAGTTAATATTCTTAAAACCAAAATGTATTCACTAAT
The DNA here is from genome assembly GCF_040938575.1 of Ambystoma mexicanum. Taxonomy (NCBI): domain Eukaryota; kingdom Metazoa; phylum Chordata; class Amphibia; order Caudata; family Ambystomatidae; genus Ambystoma; species Ambystoma mexicanum. The sequence goes on along the minus strand of NC_090939.1, from coordinate 308,738,450 downwards.
CTGAGTATGCAGCTCTACAAAATGTCCTCTATAACATTCAAATCCATAAACTAATAGAATAAGGCAGCAGCTAACAGTAAAGTATACATTCATCAACAATAGAACACATGCTTGAAAACATACCCTTCAGAAGTGAAAAACTATAAACAGATAGATTTAGCCAACTGGTATCTAAGAACAATCAGAATACTGCAATATACATTTTTCTAAGGAAACCCTGCAACACTCATTACGTATAAAAATACCCTCAACCACTTCAAAACTATCAACAGTTAGAACACGCAACAGGTATCTAATTGCCCCAGAATTCTGCAACAACCAAACAGATAAATGAATACTGCTAAAATGCAACAAGCAATAAACAATTAGAATATGCCATCTGGAATCTAAATGCAACAATAGTACAACCACTTCCAAACAAAAAACCGTACACCTATTCAATTTCTCCTACTGAAATCAACCACCGAAAAAGATTGTACTATAACGTAAAACGTTTTTTTTTAAAAATCCTGCATGGATTTTATTTTCCCACAGACCCAATGATTATATGAACAAACACAGGAACTGAGCAAATTGCACAGTACACTGGTGTGAAGCATAGTATTTGTAAAGTACTAACTATGAGGGTTGACAAAGTACACAAATGTCTGCTATGCAATGCAATAACAAATTACAAACTACCTACCCTAACATGTGATCTTTTCTTTTCTCACAGAGAATGAAAAAACAATGTCTGCTACATTTTCCCATACCATGCAAAAAACTGCATACAGCCTCAACAAAGCAAACAGTAAGTATACAATGATTGGATTCACAACCACTGCAACATAACACACCCATGCAAGTAAACACCTTACCACTAACCACAATCCAAAATGCTTGCTTGCATGGGTGTGTTATGCTGCGGTGGTTGTGGCCAGGGTCTAAAGTCTTGGGTGCATGGCCCGGACAAAAAACTGCATACAGCTGTGATGCTGGAAATGCATCGGAGGGACAGGGCCTCCGTATCCTTGTCCTTTACTGCTTTTTATCGTGTGTTCTGTCGTGTTTTCCACGCAGGAGTTCATGTGGGACTCCTGACGGTGCAGCTCTCTTTCTTTTGGTTTGGTGAACGGACCCGTGGGATACCCTTATGGCACCCATGGGTGGGGGTACAACCCTGTGCCCCTAGTGTATGTTTTTGGGCACCTGTGGGTGGCCCGCAAAGCAGGGTATGGGCTGGTGGCAGCTCCATGCTGAAATTGACAGGTGCGCAGAGTATCCTCCATTTTGGGATACCCCGGCCCTGCCATTGGGATCAGTTGATTCCTGATGGAAAACAAGATAGCCCCTGTGGCCTCTTGCTTTCTATTACCCATTACCTTGTTTTCCCAAAGTCCTGGGAAGCCCTGACTCTGTCCCTTCCCCCTGACTGGCTGTTGGGTGGAAATGCCATGTATGGTGTTGTTGTGAAGGCCCGGCCAGACTAGCTGGAGCCTTCCCGGTGATGTATGTTGTGGGTACCTCCTGTGGGTGGGAGCTGGGTGAATAGAGTGTGTGACGAATATGCATTCTGTGTTGTGGGTGTCTATTATCTGGTGGTTGACACAATGACTGAGACAACCCTGCCCGAAACCGGTATGAATTCAGCTTGGAGTGTTGAATGGCTCGGTACTTGTCCCAATACACATAACTTGTTGTGAGTGTCTAGAGAGAAGTGAATGGCCTGAATATCTCGTGTGCCTGATAGGCTGCCTGCCTGCGTGAATACCCGTAGTCGTGATTGGATGCTTGAGTATGACCCAGTGGAATGAATGGGAGATCAACAGTATATCTGGGGACCTCTCACTGCTAGGAATCGTGTTCTGAAGCTGAAGTCCACTACGACTAGTAACTGGAGTAACTGACCCTTGACCTTGAAACCCTGCTGGACGAGAAGAAGTGCTGTGGCTCACCTTCACAATCTGAAAGCTGCTGTGTTTCCAAGGACTGACCCAGAGAGGACCTGGTAAGGCGCCCTCTTCCCGAGCTACGAGGGACCATCGTGCACAGCTGATCTTTGCCAACGCACTCTGGTAGACAGACCTTCGACAGGCTGCCGACCCGATACGGGGACTGCTGCGGAACTCCAAGGAGAAGCACTCAGACTGCTGTCCGCCACTGTCGACGACCGCCGTTGCCGACCGGAGCCGCCGTGCTCCCGTCTGCCTTCCATTGATCATCGGATGCTCTCGTCTGCATCGTCACCCACTTGTCTCACGCTGGAGAAGGCCCGACCGTCGACGCACCGAGGAGCATCCACCGGTGGGTTTCCCGCCACCTAAGGACCACAGAGACACCGACGACTCGACGCCCTTGCTGGGCCACAGTTCTTCATCATCTCTTTGCGGTCCAGAACTATCGTCACCGAGGTGCCCCGCACGCCTCTTCCTTGCAGGTTGCCAACGCTCTGTCGTCGACGAGCACCACTAGGAACGAAGCTGCCACTTCCCTGCCGTAGTTCACCCTGTTCACCATCAGACGTTCGACGATCCGTGACTCCTGCCTTAAAGGGAGGGCACTCAAGAAGGGCCGTCGATTCCCCGATACCGAACGCCAAGTTCCCCGACACCTCTCGGTGATCCGTGGCTCCCGCCTGAAAGGGAGGCACTCAAGAAGGATCGGTCAGCACATCGTCGGAGAACTCTACTCCACCAGGTACATTGGGGGGGTAAAACCTTAATAGGAAGAAGTGAGACTATTGAACATATGGACTGGGCTTGTGCGATATATCTTTATTTTACAGGTTGCCCGAGTGGGGTGATCTCTACACAGAACTGTGTCTAGGTAATGGGGCCAGCATTCTGCCTATTGGTTCAACCATTTTACGTTCCTGCCTATCTCTATTGCTGGTTTCCTCGTTATTAATCTGTGTGACATTTTAACCGTACAGTTGATGCACTTTAATGAGATTCGATAGCATTAGTGGTACCACTTTAGAATTGTATATATTTATCATTATTGACTTCCGAGTACAAAGTGCGTTATCGTGTACATACCTTTGAATATTAATTATATAAAGACTGTGTTTTCAGTAATACAGTGTGTGGACATTCCTTTGTGGGAGTTCGGGGACTACATTGTACTTAAGAACCAGCCTGCATCACCTCCTGAGAAGCTAGGCCTTGATTGCTCGACCACGTACCAATAATAGAGAATCTTGGCTGTGGTCCTCTGTGCCTCTCCTCTACCATACAGAGAGCGGAAGTACAGACACCCCCTACCAGTCTTTACAACAACCTCAACAAAGCAAAAGTATACAATGATTGGAGTGACAACCATTGCAACATAACACAACCATGCAAGCAAACACCTGCCCACTGACCACAACCCCAAAACATAACACAACCACCTCATGACCTATCCACTTCAATTAACATGCTAAACAGTAATTACAGCCAATGCACAAACTATTCAATACATATCCTCTTCACCCAATCCTCTAGTAACTACCCAAAATCAATACATCAGAGCTTAGTAAAATACCCAACTGTGTGGCCAGTGTGTGGTATGTCCACGGAATACGGTGGTGACCGCGGACACCATGATCACATCACAGACTTTTTCCACCTAAACAAATATAGCATTTGACCCATCTCTCACTCCCCCATCCTCTCCAGCCACTCTTCCACACCAACACACTCCCCAAAATTAGATTTCTGCTCTGTTCCACGCCGCGCTGTCCACGGATATCCACGGATCCAACATGGCGGGCACATCAAGAAAATGAAAAGCTCCTCAGGCTTCACTCCAATCAATCAGCGAACACGTTGTATGTCTGCAGACATGATGGCAACCTACTATTCAATCTGAGTCCTGTCCACAGAGCAAACAGGGAAGTGCGACCACGGACCGGACCCAGATGTCACACATTTTTTTTTAACCTACTTTTTGGTCATAAAAAAAAGATACTGGACGGATTTCCACCAAGTATACAAAAGCACACTTTGGGAACCAAGCCGCCACTCCTGCCACAGATTTGGTGAAAATCCATCCAGCGGTTTGGCTGTAGGCGTAAGCAAAGTTTTTCTCCATAGAGTCTATGGAAAAAAAAATGGGACCCCCCTATAACTTTACCCCCCCTGGAGAAACCTCACCAAACTTTTCAAAAAGAATTCAGAGTAGGCCATATACTTTGTTTCAAAGTTTGGTTAGGATTCGTCCAGTGTGAGCAAAGTTATAAGATGCCCAAAAAGAGGTCTTCCTATGGGTTTACCAATGTAAACATAACTACACGATATATATATCCCTTCCCAAGTACTTACCCTGATGGCCATCCAACATGGTTCACTCCCTCAGTTGAGTAAGAAGCGAGATGGGAATAACATCCTTACTTCATCTTTCCAAGTCTTTCAAGACTTACATAACTAACCTAACATACGGGAAATGTTTAGCAGGAGAACGAGGGGCCACAGCACATGGAGACCTCAACTGAGTTGTGAGGTTTGGGTGAGGAAGAGTAGGAGGATGTCATTGAGCGCTTACCCTCTGTGTCTGGTGGACAATCTGAAAGGGAGTCCATGCTGCAAACATAGGCATGAAACTGGAGTGTGAATAGGATACTGTGGAGGTAATGCTACATGTCTTCTCTTATCCCCCAACCAAACAACTGCCACTTCTTTAGATGAAAACACCATCCAGTCCACATTGCTGCCACTGCTGGTGGGTGGATTGTATGGGACCAACCCTCTATGTGATGCTGCACTGGCCATTCCTGCAGGCTGAACAGTTCACAGACAGGTGGTCATGCTCCTCGCCCACTTGCCAGCAGCACTTGACTGTTGCTGTTTCTAGGGACAGGCTACATCAATGATCCCCTCTTCCACATCCTCTTTTGTGGTTCAGGTTACCATGAGTGTGTCTTCCATGCCTGACATTGGCTCAGGCTCCTCTGCTGCTTTCCCACCATTAGCCACATTCGAAGGGCCTCTGTCCCTAGTAGCGGTGCAGGGACAAGTGAAGCTTCCTCTGCCTCAGCCATTGCCCCGTCACTGGCTTTAGAGTGTGCTGCAACCCTGACAGCAAGTTTCTCCTCCTTTTGATTTCTCTTACGTGAACACCCAGCTATCACCTTACGTGAACACATCTGAATTCTGACGTCCAGTCCCACGTGAACTGTCTGTTTGACAAAAGTGTGCAGTCGGGAGGCATGGTTTCCCGTAAACTGCAAATTTTAATCGTTTTGTGCCAGAACTAAGACAGGGTCTAATGCAATCTTTGTGAATAATTTTGCTTGAAAATCATCTTATTGTATGTAGGAACAGGGTGAGTGTTAACCGCATGTATCCCCCTCATTTAGTCAGTGCAACAGCGCTTTCTAGGGTGAGTAGCATCATGAAGGGCTAGGATAGCGCGTCCTATTTAAGGAGAGTGTTAGGGCTTGCATTGATGGTGCAATAAAAAAATTGGCTCAAGTGAAGCTTTTTGTCCGTTTTCTGTTTTGTGTGTTACAGTTATATTAGATAACAGAAAAGATACAACACGGTTTTTGGGGGTAATATGTATCAAATAATTCCCTGTGTGTTTTATGAGGCAGAGGAAGACATGTATGTGCTTGGGCTGCCATCAATGAGGACTCACTGCGGGCTGAACATTTCATGCAGGAGCAAAGAAGGCTGAACTTTGACATGGAAACTAGACTGAGTGAAGCTGATGTTTCTGCTCAATTCGGTTTGGCCCTCTCAATTGCTAAACTGGAGAAGGAGAGACATTTCAATTTTAATTTTCTATGTGGGCTTACTTTATGTTTGTGAATGTTTGTTCATTGTTTGGTTGTGCTCTTTACAGTTTTCTTCCTTACACATTGTAAAGATGCATTTCTGATATGTTGTACACCTTCATGATATGCTTGTTGTTACTATGCAAATCCATGTTGTTGTGTTGTTATTGCAGGATGCGGTGAAGGTGTTAGCATGCTGTTGAGTGGTTGTCTGAGTTTGTAACTGACAATGGGGGGCGGGTAGCTTACATTTTTCAGCAACTGATGTACAAGTAACCAGGGGATGAAACAGGGGGTATGAGTAGGCCCAAACTCAGTTTGGGTTTGTTCTGAAGAGTGAGTAGATGTAGATGGTGGAAAGAAGCTATTCTTAGAAGATGAGGATATTGTGGTCATTCCTTAGAGGTATAAGTGAGGTGGCAAGTCAGACATTGAGGGTGAGGATTTTGCCAATTGTAGGTGCATAGACAGAGAAGGTCATTATTCTTGTTATTTCCTTGGCACAGCGAAGTGGAAGTCAGTGCATGTCTTTGTTTCTGGTGCATTGTAGTTCTCAAGACATGCAGATGTTATATGCAAGTTCACTTGTTGCTTTGAGGAAGACAGCCTTGTAGATGCTGGTGTGGGTTTTGAAGGTGAATGGTGATGCGGGAGCTGAGGTTTTGCAAATAGGTTGGTGGTTATGTGGTTTGAATTGTATAGGCCTTTGACGTGCAATGCTGCCTCATGAGGACACATTTTACGGGGGCTAGGTTGGTCAGTGGAAGCTCTTCCCGGTCAACATTGGTGGTATCCAGGTGGGAGTGGAGCAGGGTGTGTACCACATACCTGATGTTTTTTGCAGAGATGAGGGATGTGATGGTCTTTAAAACTGCAAGTTGTCTCAAATCATTGCTGTATGCACAGTGAAGGAGAGGTGTCTTTCATTGTTGGACCCAAGGTGTTTTGTGTAGGTGATCACCTGGTGCCAGTGGCTGTCGGTCATCCGACCTCTAAGAGCACAAAAGCAAATAACAAGTATTGCTACTTGATAACCCTATGGTGCACTCCTAGTGGGATATACCATCCCAAAGGCAGAGATGGCCAGAGTCACGACAATGAAGCAGCCTTGGCTGATACCTCTCCCAAATATTTAGGTTATCATACAATTTAACATAGTTTTTTGCAAACACACACATAATCAAAGTAACCCGTAGTGCAGTTTGTTTCATTACTTGTCACACTGACCTGCTTGGCCCTGCCCCTTGCTTTCCATTCTTCAATGTTTAATGACAGGGCATCTCTTAACCAGGCCACTGAAGGGAAGTAGGGACATGCTAAGGTTAATATGTTTCATGTATACAGACCGCTCTTGAAGTTGGTTTGATTGCTCTATGATTTAACATATGGCCTATATTAATGATTTCAAGATTTTCTTTGAAGTGCAGATCCATCCTGTTTGATTTAATCCGATGAATCCCAATAAAGCAAGCAGCATCATGCACAGTGGGATATTGACACGTGGCTCAGTAATTACTATTTATGCTCTCCCTAATATAGCTATAAAGCAACAAATACAAAGTAGCAATGATTGCTTGACATTGGACCAGTGAGGTACAAGCTGGTAAAGTAGGGATGTTTAGGTGCAGATACACAGAAAACGTTGCCTTCAAAGAATTGGATCAGCATCCATGCCCCTCTCTGTGTCAAATATATATGCATGTTACATTTTTGTTTTTATTTGTAGCAACTCATGGCATTGTCATGGTCTCTCTGTCTCATCAGGGAGCATTCCATAGAGTTTTCTTTTTTTATTTTTTACATTCTGGTTTCCTGTCATAATGGTAAATGCAAAACTACAACAGAATGCAAAGGTTAAAAACATGTCGAGCTGGGATACACACGTCGGGCATGTGTCACGTTAGACATCTAATTGGCTTAATTCGATCATCCAGTCTGTCAAAATAACTTTATTTTTGGCAAAGCCCATACACATATTGTTAAACTGTAATCATATAGTGACTCCTTATTATGAATATTGGCCTAAGCCCATTCGCTTTACATGGAAAACCATGTTGCAAAGTTCAGATTTTTGGGTTAACTTTGCTGCCATTTTAAGACTCATCTGCCATTTCGATTTTAACTCACGTTCCATGTTCTAAGATAGTGGACTGTGTTTTCGTCTTGCAGTCGAGCTGAACAACCTTTCAGTTCTGTTAATGTTTAGGTTGACCAAGAGCCGACTGTTCAAAGAAACCTTGTGCTTCTTATAAACTGCCATTCAAGTGTTGTCTGTGCTCACAAGCCTCATCCTTGTATAAACACCGAAACAATACAGGGTAAAAACGGATTGTATGTTTTAGCTGAACTGCATTGAAGTGACTCTTGAAATAAGGCTTACCATGGATCTGAGAACCTACAACACCATTGTTGTACCTGCATGGTGAGGCCGTTGCGTGCTGCCATCAGCCGCATGCATCCCCCGCAGGCGGCCCACACCACAGGGGACCACCCTTCACCCATGACCATGCCCCGTAGGTAGCCCACACCACAAAGGACCCCCATCCCCCGTGACCATGCGCCGCAGGCAGCCCACACCACAGGGGATCCCCATCACCCGTGACCATGCCCCACAGGTGGCCCATCACCATTGACCATGCCCCACAGGCAGCCCACACCACAGGGGACCACTCCTGACCATGCCCACAGGTGGCCCACACCACAGGGGACCCCCCTACACCCATAACCATGCCCCACAGGCAGCCCACCCACAGGGGACCACCCATCACTCCTGACCATGCCCCGCAGGCAGTCCATCACCCGAGACCATGCCCTGCAGGCAGCCCAAACCACAGGACCTCCCCCCATTACCCATGACTATGTGCCGCAGGCAGCCCACATGGCACCGGGCACCTGCAATCAGGCACTGACTCATGACCCCCACCAGAGACGGGCACCTGCAAGCAGGCCAAATCATGATCCCCACCAGTGACGGGCACCTGCAAGCAGGCCCTGACTCATGACCCTGCAAGCATGCCCCGACTCAGGTCCTCACAACCAATACATTGGGGGTCATTCCAACCCTGGCGGTAGGGGGTTAACGGCACCGGTAAGGATGCCAGTGCTGTTAACCCCCTACCGCCCTATTAGAAGGTCCCTTAGCGGGTCCCACCAGGGCCGGCTGGTTTTACCAGCCGGCCTTAACAGGACCCATTAAGGGACCATGGAGCTAATAACAGGCCCGCAATTTGCGGGCCCCTTATTAGCTCCTTCCCATTCCCATTGAGCCCAATGGGGGCTCAAATGGGAATGGGGAATGGTTTTCGAAATGGGGATTTACCGGGTCTGCATAGGTTGGAATGTCCCAGTAAGTTCCCATTTCGACACCACGGACCGGACCAGAGTTTGGAGGCAGCCATGGTGCTAATAGCACCATGGCTGCCTCCAAACTCGGAATGACCCCCATTGTCACAACATAAAATCATGTAGCAAATGTCCACCCAAATGCAACCCCACACTGCCCCCCACACAGTGTAACTCCACACCCATCCATTGACCCCACTTCCCAGTACTGGCCCCATGGCATGTCATTCACAGAAGCACACATGCATGCACCCAAAGACATGCCCAACATCGCCACACAGCAGTGACACATGTCTGAGGCAATGACAACTGACACATGCACCAAACAAATGATAGCAGACAGCACAAATATATGACTTGATGAAAATGTATTTAAAAAATGAAATTTACCAAAGGAAAAGCAACCATGACAATGGAGAATAAATGAATGTGAACTGAAATGAAAATCCCAAAAAATATGACATCCAAAAAAAAGCAAATCCTCAAAGTGGTCAATGTCCATAGTCCAGAAAATCCAAAGGGTAAATAAAAACAAAAATTCCTTCATGGGTTAAAAAATAAGAAGAATAAAATCCACAGTACCATAACTATGTACAATGACATTTTGGGGGTCCATGATCCCAAAACAAAATGAAACTTACCAAAAACCCTACAAAAATACAAATATATACAAACAGTGGAGCAATGTCCGTGGACACCAAAAAAAAATAAAACGAAAGGAAACCTAACCCTAAATAAATATTTACAATGGCGGTGAGCTAGTCCTACGTCTCACTGTTCTTCCCAAGAGTCTTGGCCAGGGCATCATTGAACTCTGAGTCTCTTGCCCGGAGACGGGAATGCGCTCTATCCTCGAGGACTCGCAGGGACACCGCCATGCTCTCCGCCAACTCCCTGCAAGTCTCCTCAAGGAACTCTGCCCGCATCAAACTCACCGCATGGAGTTCTCCTCCCTGAACATGGTGAGCCGTGCCCTCTCTGCCCACTGCTGCTCTGCATCTATCAGCTGGCCCAACTGCTGCCACACAGAATACACACTTTGTCCAGGGTCCTCCTGCCCTTTGGCCGATGCCTGTCCCCGTGATGTAGTCAGCCTCCTACGTCAAGCCTGCTGCCGCCTTGATGCCATCAGCCTGTGCCACCACGACTGCCTCCGGGAACATGGCAACCCCCGAGGTTGTCATGCACATGCTCTGCTTGATGGTGCCTGCACAACCTCCATTGCCAGGGGTCCAGTTGCTGGGGTGACCACCTCTGCTGGACCTCTGACTCCCGACTGTGGCGGGGATGGGATCTCCACCAGCCTGGCCGTGGTGGCTGGGTCAGGTCCAAGGGGGCCCTGATGGCATGTGGGTCGGAAGACAGCATGGAGTACGACTGGCGCATAGTGGGTGAAGAGGAGGAGGGGGTCGCAAGAGCGCCCAGCACATGGAAGAAACCCCTGACAATGAGCCCTCCTAGCCGATTCATGTTGGCACACACCTGTTCATGATGACGTGCGTGGTCTTGCCAGGAAGCATGCACATCATCACAAATCATGCATTTGTGCAACGCGATACCAACTTGGACAGGCTCAACCCTGTCACGGATCACCACATCCACAGGTAGAGGAGTGTCAGTTGAGGTGGAACTCCCACTACCTGTGGACAGGCCTGGGACGGGGCATCCCTGCCTGTGCATGGTGATGCAGTCTCAGTGACAGGGACAGGGTTAGGCACAGGCCCTGCCGCTCTGCTCCACAGCGCTGTCTCCTCCCTCTTCCTCAGTCACCGTTGTAGATAGGGAGAGATTAAAGAGAAGCATCAGGGTACTGAACAATAGTCTGCGAGACACAAAGCAATTGCACATGAGTGTCACTGTCAAACGTCACTTCCATCATCACCCTCCACAACATGGGTCAGTGCAAACAACACACATGCACAAACAAGCATGGCACATGCAATAGACATTTGCATCCATGTCCAAGGCCCTGTTGGAATATCTGATGGGGGCTGAACGTCACATGCATCATGGGACATGTTGATCACATGCACACACACCACCAGACAGTCATTCATCTGGCTATGTCTACCTCCCGTCACAGTGGATTCATGGACAAGTAGGCCACATCAGTCAGTTCATGCATCGTGACGGTCATGTGTCATGCATTCATGCCATTTCCCAGTCACACACACACTACTCAGAAACACGCATGCGTACACCATGCATGACCATGACAGTGACATCAGCATCCATGTCTCACACCCAAAACATGGGCAAGTCCAGACACAGGCATGCAAACGTGTGCGTCTTCACATGCTGGTGCACATCATGCATTGCAACACAGACACCACTGACGTGGAACAGGCTTGAGTGGACTCACATGCAGCACTGTCATGGCCCTGCACACAGACATACATACATGGGGCATGCTAGACATGAGGCCAATGTGCACACTCCTGCCACACCTCAAAATGCAGTATGCTGGATAAGAACACATGGACACTTACCACTCAACTCCAGACAGGTATGCAACTCGAGTACCTGGTGGTGAAGCGCTAGGTGGGTGCACTCCAGGACCTGCATCTAGATGTTGGCCAACTATTCCCGGCACCCCACTTCTCCACGAGCTGCAACGAGTCACCGGGCCTTGCTGTGGGTCCTGGACCTGAAGTCCTCCCAGCACTTCAGGACATGCTTGTAGTCGAGGGATGCCACCCCATCCATGTTGATGGCACCCACTATGTCCGACCAGATCCTCCTACGTCCTTCCTTGTCAAGGGTCAATGTTGAGAAGAGGGCATCATAATGCCCCAGGACTTGCTCAACCAGGATGCAAACTTCATTTGCAGTGAAGCTGACAGCCCTCTGCCTCTCTGCCAGGGGGTTGCCACTGGCCCCGGATGGTGTTTGGTCCGACATGGCAAGCCCCGAGGCAGGTGTGGGTGGGCAACTGGGTCCTGGGACTGGGCTGTGGAGCGATGGTATACCAGTCAGGAGTCTTCTTGGTCAGCAGAGGTGGTCTCAGGAACAGGATCCCTGGCAATGGCTTCTGTGCAGGCACCAAATAGCAGGGCACGTTGGCAGCAGGCAGGCTGACAGCAGGAGATAGCTTGTAGGAGGCTACTGGGGGATCCGGGGGGCAGGTAAATGGCCTTCTTGGCACAAGTGTGGTCTTCTGTGTGTTTTCGCATGGCGAGCTTGATGCAGAGTGACTCCACACGTGAAAAAACAGCATGTTAGCATGGAATTTGAGGAAAGGCCCTTAGCGCATAAGTGCGTAAGTGACATGACACGCGTAGGCATTGCTTTTGGCACGGGTTAAAGATCTGCGTAGGACACCAGTTTGCTGTATGTGCTCTTTGTGGAGAGCGAGCGTGTGATTCTTCTTCTTGTGGTTTCATACGCGATTACTTCACAACGGCTGCCGTGCGTACTTCTTGTTTACTGCGCCAGTGCTTACTTCTTGTTTTGGCAGGGGAGTTGCCAACGCACACACACGCATGTTCTTTTCTTAATTTTTCCAGTCAGACGGTGAGTCGTGCACGTATTAATCCCACTGTGGGTGCCCAAGTGTGTCGCGTACCCCATTCACAAGGACATAGTAGCCTGCGTGTTGCACGCGTATGCATTTTTTGTGTTTTTGGGTGCCATAGCGTACTGTGGGATGTTAATTCCACGCATGTGGGCTACCGAGGGGTCATGTGCACATTTTTTTTTGTTTTTGGAGTGCCTGAGCATTGCGTGACCCGTCATTTTTACCCAGGGGTCACAGACAGCCTTGCAGGAACACAGTATTCCATCTAGTACCCTGCCCCCCTCACCCCAATTGCCCAGGACAATTGTTTTCTGCACCTCCCATTTGCACAAGTACATCAGTGCCATCAAGTGGTAAGGGAGGCAGAGCTAGCTGACATCCCAGAGGTGTCCGCGGTAGGGGACATGGCCAAGATGACCAGGGTGGCCAAGGTGGCAGCGGTGGGCGACGTGGGCAGGGTGGCCCAAGAGGGCAGTGTGTCCAGGGCCATTCAGGGACAGCTATGCCCCCCCAGTGGGTCTGGGAGATGCAGCTGATAACACCCCAGCTCAGGCCCTGCTAGCCCGGCTCGAATTGGTCACCGATCAGGCACGGGATGACACTCAGGCTGACCTCTGTGTCATGTGTCATGAAGTCCAAGCCATGTGTGGCGGTGAAAGTTGCTGTCACCATGCCACGAGGATTTGGGGCAGCAATGTCATCTGCAGCCCCGAGCAGCCAGGTTGTGGAGGCTGCAGGGGCAGCTGCAGCTGACACCACCCCGGCTGTGAGTCACCCAGCCGGGACAGTGTTGGTCCCGGTCACTCACACCGAGGCAGTTGTGATGCTTGGTCCTGGCAACAGCACCCAGCATCAATGCCAGAAGTGAGACCTTTGCTCATCATGCCATTGCCTGCTTCCAGTGGCCAGTCCACCTGCTCTTCAGCCCCTACAGACCAGAGTGGCGTATGTCACTCAGGTTCCACACCACCTCTCAAGAGGAAGAAGCATGCTCTTGTGGAACAGGCTGGGACCCCAGACACAGCTCGGCCCTCCGGCACATCAAGGAAGCTGAGTTTCAATAATGTGGGCTATGTGTCAGAACACGGCTGCGACATGCTGGTGACGCAGGGTGCAAAACTACGCCTGCTCAGCGTAGGGCCCACATGCAGTGCATCGCAGACCGCATTAGTGCCTTGGGATTTGTGAAGCACACAGCTGTTGATTGCTCGAAGCATTGGAATGACCTCAAACACTGAGCTAAAAACAAGCGGGCTTCTAATTACGCCTCTACTCTGGTGACTGGCAGTGGGACACCACCAGAGGATGATGAACTCACAGAACATGAGGCGATCGCAGGAGGGTTCATCACAGAGGATCAGGTCCAAGGCATGGGAGACCTCTTGGATCTTGAGACGATGTCCGGTGAGTGTCCATGCATGTGTTCAGGCCATGTGTGTGTTGCTTGGGTGATGTGTTGTGACTGAGTGCCAGGTCAGGCTATGTAGTCCTAACTGCCATGTGTGACCCATGCACTGCCTCCAAGCCGACCCGCGCTCTTGGGTTTCGGGTTCACTATATCCCTAAAACCCACTGCAAACACTTTGCACATGATGACTGCACTTGCCCTTACACTGCCATCATGACACAACATCGTAATTACGTTTTTTGTCTTTTTATTGACAGTTGAGGACCTACACATGTACTGCACTGCACCCGGTCACATCACAGTCATTTGCATGCACTATTTGATGACATGCATTTTACATGGATATGGGACAGTAGTGATTCACTCCCGTCTGGGCCTGCTTCTCAGTTCTGCCATGGCTATGCTATGTGCCATCTGTGTGCTGGCATCTGTCCTGTTTTTTATTTATTTATTTATTTATTAAAATTTGTTGAGCGCACATCAGCCCAGAGGCATCGTGGCGCTTGTTACAGACATCTTAGTTGCAGAGGAGACCGTAGTTACAAGCAGTACATAAATTACAGGGGAAATATATACAATAGCAAGGCAGTATAATTACATGGCTTCCTGAGAGTTTGCTAGTTATTTAGCAGGAACGAGGTTTTCAGTTTCCTGCGAAAGATGATGGTCCATGTCAGTCACAGGCTTCTGTGTGATGCACGTGCTATGCACCATGCAGCATATGTGTTGCTTTTCCATTTTAGACTAATCAGTGTCTGTTTTCAGGGTCCCCTTCCACTTCATTGGCACTGCGTGCATGGCTGAGTTTTTGTCGTGTGTGACATGTCTGATTAATGTGTTGGATGTCAACATTGTAATGCCTATGTGTGTGGGCTATGCTGTTAACTTGTGTGTTCATGACTTCTTTTTTATTTTGTGCAGGAAATGAGGCACTGGAAGCTGTGGAGGAGGAGGAGATGGCGCAGGGGCAGGAGAATTCAGAGCCCCAACCAGCCACCAGTGGAGGACGTGGGGTGGTGGCGCACGAGAATCCATTGGTCCTACAGACCATCCTGTCCACGGGTGTCTCTGAGTATCTCTATGGCATTGGTGCTGAATTGGATATTGACACATATGTCCCGTCGCAGGTGAGTGATTCTGGCAGGGATGCTGTTCTGTCCAACACACCAGCACTGGGGGTAGACCCCTCAATGGCCCATTCAGTGTTGGAATATCCACCTGTGGTGGTTGCGTATGCAGGGTCACGCTCCACACTATTTGCTCCTGTTCCTGGGGCAGCAAATCAAAGGAGGAATGCAGTCCTGCAGCCACAGGCAGCGCCATCACAGCAAGGTCCATGTCTCCTTGGGTCCGACAGGTGTGGTGTCTGGCAACACGGTGGCCCTGCGCCATCGGGTAATTCTGTGTGGGAGAATTCCATGTATGCCATTGCACAGCAACAGGGGCATCATTTGAGATGATGGCTCAGGCCCTGGAAAGGGTGGCCACTTCCATTCTCAACCCGAAAGGCAGGTGGAGCTCCATTAGCAGGCTACGCACTCCACGTACCACTCACACAGGCAGAACATGTTGGCCACCAACAGGGACCGATGGGCTGAACTGGGGGCTCTGCGCACAGCCATAGCTGCAGAGGCACAGGCCCACAGGGATGCCCTGAGGGAAGATAACTGCTCCCTCAAAGGTAATCTGGGTGCACTTGAGATAGCCCAGAGTAGACGGGCAGAGCAGCAGATGGAGCAGCTAACACACAACATCTCGGCTGAGCTCCAGGCAACCGGTGAGGAGATACATGATTACATGAGAGCTTGCATGCAGATGTCTGTGCAACACGTGAGGCCTTGCAGGCGGAACTACGTGCTACACCTGAGGTGCTGCATGGGGACCTCCAGACCATCATCCTGCAGAACCAAACCTTTCAGACCTGCATGCTTGCTGCCATGGAGGAGCATGCAAGGGCTATGCGTGGTCAGCCTCCTGTACCATGCACAACTTCTCATATTACACCAGAGGGTGACCAGAGCGACAGTTCTTCCACTATTGGCTAGCCGTGCAGGCCATGATCCCATGGTGTTTTTTTACAAAACATCCACGCATGTACCTCCTCCCTCAGGGGTGGGCCCCCGCCCCCTGGTCGACCATGGGCATTTTTTATTTTTTATTTTTATTTGTATTTTTCATTTTTCCCTTTTTTTGTCTATTGTGCATTCATGTAACAGTGTGTTGCTTTGTGTGGCATCAAAAGGCATCAATTGTGTGTTCCAGCTGGGCCCATACAGGCTTGTCTTGTGTTTGAGGCTTGGGGTCCAGACACATATGCCACTCCTGCTTCCCCTTTCCATGGGCTTGCAAGGAGGGCACCGTGTGACAGTAACTTCATTGGGCTTCCATCAGTTGTGTGGCCAGTCTGAAGTCCAAAGTGTGTATACACCCCTAGTGGGGATTCATGATGGTTTCTCCACTGCATGGTTGACATGTATATTGGTTTTAATATTGCTCATTGTGCATATTTACATGTTGCTTCTTCATGTATTACCTTGCCTGTCTCCATTGTAGATGCATGCTGTATGCAGTACCCTGCCATATTTATTAGCTACCAGCAACACACTGAAGAATGGAGGGGTCCATGTGGTGTCTTTGTCAGATTGTGACACTTGGGCTATTGTGATTGGTCACTATATGACGTTAGCACTGTTGGGTCCTGTATTCATGATTTGTTATGCTAGTAAATATATGTTCATGTGTACAGTTTCATTTTTATGTGTGAGAGGGAATTATCTGTGGCCTGTTTCCATTTGTGACTGTGCACTTTGTGACAGTTGTGTCATGTGTTATGCATTTGTTTGGTTGCTTTCACATTGCATGCCATGGCATGGTGTGACAGGCGGGTGACATGGGGTTTGGGAGGGTTTAGTTGACATACCAGTATTTGGATCTGCTGTTTTGCAAGGGGGTAGTGGATTATGCAGCATGAATGTCTGCCTTTTGGTCACACGGCATTGGGTTTGCTTAAGTAGGTATGGATGCACACATTGTAGCACTTCCAGGGACACATTATCAGGGTGGTAAGGTTGTGGCAGTTGACCATCGATTGTCACCTGGTATGTGCCAGGTCTGTGTGCACTCCGCTGCCTTGCCACGTGCCCTTTCCCCTCCCATGCACAGCGGCCGTGCGTGTGGTTGGGGATGTGGGGGAACCACCATGTCCACCGGTACGCCCCGCCGGATTCGCCGTTGTGCAGGACACATGCTGCCACAATGATCCTGCACACTACTGGGGGCGCATATAGTAGCTGGCCACCAGAGCAATCAAGCAAAAACATGACTTAAGCACTCTGAATGTGCGCTCCACTATGCCCGGTTTGCAATATGGACTGCGTTGTATCCTACCTGGGGTGGTGTGGTGGGGTTCTATATTGGCGTCATCATGTAGGTGCTCAGAGGGTAGGCACTGTCCCCTGGGGAGGTGATAATGGTTGTGATTAGTTGGGTTTCTCCATTTCTCTTTGTGTGACATGCATGCATGTGCACAGGCATTTGTACTCACCAATGAGCCATGCGTCGCCATGTCTCCTAGCTTCCAGGACCTGGTTTTAGGGGTGACATTCTAAATATGGTGGGTGGACCCTGGACAGTTTGCGTAGACAGAGGTGATTATTCCCTTGACATTGCATACCACCTGCACGTTGATGGAATTCCAGTGCTTGTGGTTGCAATAGATGGGGTCAGTGGACCTAGGTGGACGTAGAGCCACATGGGTGCAATCAATGGCACCAAGCACTTTGGGAAAGTCACCCCGTAAAAGTCCTGGACCACGGCCTGCATTTCTGCAGGTGTTCTGGGCATGTATATGTGCCTGCGGACTGAGGGGTGTGCAGTCATGATTGCCAACACCTGGTGTAGACTGCGTGACTGCGTGGGCTGTGAGTCTGAAAGGGGCCCCTAAGGTACCGTGACGTCTATGGAAACAAGGCAGGTCACCACACACGATAGAGACGCCAGACACGAGGTTGTATTCCCAAAGCTAGGGTTTTATTGCAAAGCAAAAGTCTCAGTTGGCCAACTCGGTCTCAATGCCCTGCGACGTGTATCTCTAGACCTCGAGGGACGCAAGAGAGTGAATTACGCACATCAGTTACATATATAGAAAATGCATATCAAACAATCAGCTATGACATGGTTAACACCCTCTTCATTGGGTTTCTTTGAACTTGGTGTGATGATGGACATCTCCGACCACTATGACACCTTCAAACATCTATTCTAGTAACAATTTGCAATTTGTGAGTGCGTAGGCATCTTTCGGTTATTGAATAGAACATGACGCTTCTGTTCTTGGAAGCGAACTACATACAGACGGGGTTGCATCCCGGACCTTGCTATCTATCAGGTGCTATTCGCGTCCTGGGAGCCGACATGCTCTAGCGGGCTTGGAAAGGGGGGCCGTTAGAAAAGCATAATTCAAGCCTTTAGCGGTATTATTCTAACATATTCTACCATATAACGAGACTGGCTGGCAGCTGTGAAATGATTAAATGCCCTGCAGCTCTGCTTCAAGGCTACATTAAGGAGGGAGCCGGGCATTCTTCCTGGCGCTGCCTACGTTTGTGTTTCAGGGAAACTCTTGTTATCCTCTCGGCCCTGTGGCCTTGTCCTTTTCATATACAGACAACAATGTTCCACAGTCGAGCAGTGTAAGCAGAAAATATACTGTGAAGCAATAGGAACAGAAAGCAATGAGCAATGGTTAGAAAACAAAATGGCAATTCTTGTTACATCAAAGTGGCTGTTTATTAGAAAACTCGAAAACCTATATTCTGTTGTATCGTGCATGAGACGGTTGGCCCACGGCCACCAAAATGCGTTTGCGGTCCCAAATTAGATTTCTAGACTGACAAACCCTCCTTTGGCCGTATGCCAAACGTCTCATCTATTTATTGAAACCTCCTCTAGTGATGATGAATCTGAAGTACTTATGTCTGAGTCTTGCATGCTATTGTGGTCATCATTGCCTTCATTAATATCTATTGCCATCAACTCTTTCATTACTCTCATCTCATTTGGGTCTGGGCTAGTTCAATCATGAGGTTGTTTTTTCTTTGTTATCATTTGCATGCATCCTTCCCTACATCCCTCAGTTACCTCTGCACAAACTATGGGCAAACAATGTATACAACAACAACACGTTAGGAATATTCCGAACACCACTACTAGCATTGAGATCAGCTTCCATCCCCAAGATCGTAGTATTCCCCAAAACCAAGATCCTATTTACCAGCTCCCTTTTCCCATGGGGAGTTCAGAGCTTAGAACATGCATTTTCTTTATTGCTTCAAAGATCGTGGGGGAATAGTCATCGACATAAACGCAACATGCTGATCCCACTATTTTGCAAATTCCCCCACGATCAACCAGGATTACATTGAGAGCCATTCTATTTTGCAGCATCATTAACCTGATTCCTCTTTCTTCCAACGTCATGTTGAATAATATATCTGTTGTTGTGTTTATTGTATTCTTTAGGATTCTGGACAATTGCCTTATATTATAGGAGTTCCCTATCTGTCCTAAGAATGGAATGAATGATTTTGCTACATCAGTTGCTATTAAAACACCTTCGTCAGTCCTCTTGACTCTAGTTCTGGATAATTTGGCAATGGCTGCTGTTTCTAAGAGGAATACTCCTGGGAACAATAGCCTGAGATAACATATACCTCCCCAGTTTCTGGGCAACCAAAGGTATGCTTTCTCTCCACATATAAAATAAACTGGATCACCTACGTATACTGGTTCTATTTCCCATTTTAGTACCACCGTATTCATACAACCAGTATATGTTCCGACCGAAAAAGATCCTTTCTTTTTCAGGCAAAACGGGACAGTTCTTGGGCTATAATTCACCGTGTAAGATGGGGGAATCGCATCTTTGTTCCCTTCTGTTCTTACACGAAACTTCATTACAGATTTTTTTTCTGGCGGGGACAATCTATCTCGTCTATTTTGTCGTGTTATCTTTCATGTGCTTTTCCTCGTGGGCTCTGGGGCTATTACTTGTGCTTTATGGAAAATGGAACAACCCACAGGCTTCATTATTATCTCCACAAACTCATTCATGTTGGTTCTGTCTAATTGACCCGTATTACTCTCATTCCACTTCCCATAGAAAATTGCACCTAAAGATGCACTACATGCAGAACTTAATGGTAATGGCTGCACATACCACCTTATTCCTTTCCCAGCATGCTGTGGTAAATGGGCACATACCCAGCAGTTTGTTTTCTTCAGGATTGCATGTGTCATGTTCATGATTAATAATAATGTATTATTCCCAAAACCTTCCCTGTGTCTTTCTTCCTTTGGGGGTATAAGTGATCACCTGAACCGGGCTTTCAGTAGTGGATATATTAATTATCGGTAAAAACATTTCTAATGGGTGTATTGTTTCTACCCACCATAATATTAGGGCTGTCGATATTGGTGCTACCACGCTCATAAAGCACATTATTATAGTTAGTGTCAGCATACAATTTGTTTTACCATGTGTTTTTCTTAAACTTGTAGTCTTTATAACTGACTCATTCTCAGCGGTTGTGGTGCAGGAGGAGGCTGGAACCGGTCCCGGCATGTTTCTCGTCGTCCTTCTTCTTCCTTATCACAGTTCGTTGTGGATATCGCTCTTCGTCGCGCTTGCTCTGATGTCTATAAGTTCAATAGAATTCTCACAGTTCAGTTTTGCCTGTCCTTTTTAGCCTGGATTCGATTATTTGTTTTTAGGCGAGATCACTTGTCCCTTCTTATACTGCTCAGAGGACCTTTGATCAGTTTTCGCCTCAGTATCATGTGCGCCCAGCTTGCCCGCTCTGGTTCCGGACACATGTACTGTTAATCAATTATCTCACTTGTACTTTTATGACCGCACCGAGGAGCCACGAGTCTTGAATTGTCCGACTTGCACAATTCTCACGCTTCTCTCCTCTACACCCCTGGTTCCTTCTCAATTCATGAGCTGAACCAGAGGTTGACATAAACACCAAAAGAAAAAGAATGCGGATCACTTTGTCTTCCGAGGCCGCAGGTTGTATCGCCTTGCTCCTGGTATCGTATGATCCGTGAACAGTGCCGGTGCACTTTCAGTTTCAGGCTTGAAGTCAGCCTGCGGCGCTTCTGCAGGTGCTGGTGTGCGCCGCGCCAATGATGCAGATTCGGTCTTTGGCGTGCTGGCAAGTGCTGGTGGGCGCCAAAGGGATACACGATTTAGTTTTGCTGGTATCTGCAAGGCAGATTTCACGTCGGTCAGCAGTGATGTCGATTCTGCTGGGCAACTTTGGGGCACTCTTTGCCCTTCCCCCTCTTTGGCAATCATCTCAGGCTTTGTTTCGAGTTTCACTTCACGTTTTGGCAGATCAGGTGGCTTCACACTGGCAACAGTTTCTTTCGTTTCTGCGACCGCTGTCTCTTTCCGGTCATCGGTGTCAGGCAAGACTTTCAGTGCAGTTGGAATCTTCTTGGCATGGGTGGCATGGATCCACGACTTCCTTCCATCCACCCGGATTGCCATCTGCGTCGCCAAAAGTACTTGATAGGGCCCACGCCACCTGGGTGCTTTTCAAAGTTTTTTAGCAGCACCCAGTCTCCTGGCTCCAGAGCGTGCCCCCGACCGGTATACCGCACGGGTAATGCCTCCTGCACCTGCTGATGAATCAAACGCAATTTCTGCATTAAAAGGCCACAATAAGTACTAAGCACAGGATGTTCTATCTCACTGAGTCGTTTTGGCTGAGGTGCGCACCATATATTTGCCGGCCTCCCCATTATGATCTCGTATGGGGAGAGCCCAGTTTTAGCCTGTACAGACGTACTCATGCATAATAGTGCTATTGGTAATGCATCCACCCAACTCAACTTGCTTCCCGCACAAATCTTGCTAATCTTTGATTTAAGTATCCCGTTGTGCCTCTCCACAAAACCGGCAGAACTCGGATGCCTTGAACTGTGGAATCTCTTATCAATCTGGAGACCTGCACATATCTGTAACACCACTGCACCCACAAAATGTGGTCCATTATCGGACCATAGGACACGGGGCAAGCCAAATCTGTAAAAATACTCTTTCAATATTACTTTTGCCGTAGTCATTGCTGTGCAGTCTTTTAAAGGATATGCCTCCACCCACTTACTGAATGCACAGATTACCACCAAGACGTATTTTAAGTTTTGGCACCTTTCCATCTCTATGAAATCAAAATGAACTACCTCAAACGGCATGGAGGGCGGACCAAAACTTCCTGTTGGTGTCACTGTTCTCTTTCCTACATTGTGTTGTAAACACGTGATACAGTTCTGCACCAACCTTTCTGCATTCATTTTTATGTTTGCATTCTGCCATACTGTAGAAAGGTGCTGTATCATTTTCTTGGCACAGATGTGCATAGGGCTGTGGGCCATTGTGACCATTGCAGTCACATATGAATTTGGCAACATCCAGTTTCTAGTTCCCTTGTCCACCCAACAACCCTCCAAATCCAACTCAGCAGATCCCTCTGCCCATCCCTGTATTTCATTGGCCGTAGCCTCGGCCTGCATTTCTTTGACAGTCGCAACTCCATCTTCTATCATACAGGGTACTTCCTCTGTCTGAACCGTCATCATCTTGGTATTCAAATCAGTGGCAGTTTGTTTCGCAATCCTGTCTGCAAACGCGTTTCCCTCTCCTATTTTGCATGTTACTTTTTTATGTGCCTCCCATTTCACTATTGCTAGGCGCTTTGGAAACGTGAGTGCAGGCAGCAATCGTACAATCAAAGGGCCATGATGAATTCTGGCACCATGTGATGTCAGAAACCCTCTCTCAGCCCAGAGTCATCCAAAGTTATGAACCATTCCAAACGTGTACTGACTATCAGTATATATATTCATATTCAAATTTTCAGAAATCTCGCAGGCTCTGGTTACTGCTATTATTTCCGCAGCTTGTGCTGAATTATAGGGGATTCTTTTACTTTCTACAACACTCTCTAGGGTAGTGATAGCGTATGCGGCAGTTGTCGTGCCATCTGGTCATTTAAAACATGAGCCGTCACAAAATAACTCTCCATCCGGCTCTTTCTGTGGAATATCACTTAAATCAACTCTCCCCTTCGTTTCTTCCTCAGTGACCATTAAGCAATCGTCGGGGGGGTGATTCATTCTTCCCAATTTCTTTTATGGTTCATGGCATTAATTCTGCAGGATTCAAAGCACTACACCTCATAATTAGGATATGGGGCGCGAACAAGATAATCTCATATCTTGTCAATCTAGCAGAGGTGAGGTGTTGCGTCTGTGTCCTATTTAATAGAACGTCTATGGCATGTGGCACCATCAGAATTAAAGTGTGCCCCAATACCATCACTTCCGTTTGTTTCACTGACGCAGCAGTCGCCGCGACAGATCGCAAACATTGTGGTGGTGCGCGTGCTACAGGGTCCAGCTCAGATGAAAAATAGCCGCACTGCCTATTTCTTCCACCTTGTTCCTGTGTCAAAACCGCCAATGCACATCTCTCACTTTCACACACATATAGTCTGAACATTTTCTTATAGTTCGGCGTACCCAAAACTGGAGCCGAGCATAATGCAGTTTTCAATCCATCAAATGCTCTCTGACATTCCTCATCCCACTGCAAAGGCATAACCGCATCTTTTCTAGTCAAATTCACTAATGGTTTCACAATCAACGCAAAATTACCAATCCATTGTCAGCAATATGAAGCCATGCCTATTATGGTTCTGACTCCTTTTTGTGCCTTTGGAATAGGCATACAAGAAATACTTTCTATGCGTTCTGGCGTTAGTCTTCTCCCTCCTTTCGAAAGTAGGTAGCCCAAGTAAACTACCTCCTTTCGATTATACTGAAATTTCTTCAAACTAGCTTTATGGCCATGTGCCGCTAGGTGTGACAGTAGTAATACAGTGCTTTCTTTACAAATCTCCTCTGTGTCTGCAGCTAGCAATAAATCGTCTATGTATTGCAAAAGTACACAACCCATGGGTAATTCCAGCATGTCTAGTTGTTCTTTTAATGCTCTACTGTAAATACTTGGACTTTCCGTATAACTTTGCGGAATCCGCGTAAATGTAAATGATCGTCCTCCTAATGTGAACGCAAACAAGTATCTACTGTCCTTGTCCACTGGAATACTAAAGAATGTGTTCTTCAAATCTATTACACTAAAATATTCTACTGAAACAGGTATCATTGTCAATATTGTAGTGACGTCTGGCACTAAAAGAAATTGCGGATGTACTACCTTATTTAATGCGCGTAGATCAATTATGAAACGGTATGGTACCTCATTACCTCCTTTTTTATAAACCGGAAGGATCAGGCTGTTACATGTACTGCCTGTGATTTCCTCTATTACCCCTAATTTCACCAAATCAGTAACAATACTCTTCAATCCTTTTTCACCTTCAACGGAAATTTTGTATTGGGGTATTCGTGGTAGACTAACACCTTCTTTTAAAATAATCTTTACTGGCTCTATCTTTAAACTTCCCACATCATTGTCATGCATTGCCCATATACAGGTTGGTACTATACTTAGTTCCCCTGGTAACGCTTCGGACATGAATTCTGACACAGGGGCATTGTGTGGCCATATCGTTAGAAACACTCCGTCTACCGTGCAATGTATAACAGAACCTTGTTTTTTCAACAAATTCAATCCCAACAAATTTTCTCCACAATTTTCTGTTAGAAGGAAAGGACAATGTTCGGTGAATGGTCCTATGGTAACGGGGACTGGTTTGGACACTGGGTTTATGACTGGTGTACCTGCGAACCCTACGGAAATATTCTTTTGCCCTGACAGTGGTATATTCGGAACCAAGTGATGGTCTATTGAACACTTCTGTGCTCCTGTATCTACAAGAAAGCGGTGTTCCTCATTCCCGACTCTCATTTCTACGTAGGGTCCTCTCTGATTCACGGGAATAGACACTGGTTCCGACCCCTGTCCTGGGCTGTCCTATTGGGGAAATAACACATCGTCCGATGTGTAATCATTACTATTACTGTAATACGTGTTTGCCTGTTTATCGAAAACATTTCCACTCTTCCCTCTATTTCCCCCACTCTGATTTCCATATTGTTGATTTTGCTGTCCCTGACTCTGATTTGGGGCATTTTTTTGGGTTTTGGCCTTGGCTTTGATTACCTCGATTATTATGATGCTGCTGCATACTATTCCTATTCGGTCCATTCGCTCCTGAGTGTCCTCTATGCTGTCTCCTCTGACCAGACCCATTTCTGTTCTGTAGATGCGGGCATTGCGCTCGCCAATGTCCTTCCTCTTTACAATATGCACACTGATTCGGCCCCACTGTTCCTCCATGCATATTCAAACTAATCCTTACTTGTGCATTCCCTCACCCTATATTATGTCCTGTTACTTGCTGCAATAGTACCTGTGTTCTAATTAGACATTCCTTCAAGTCGGCCCCCACTTGTTTTAGCAACGATAATTCGTTCACCATCTCCTTCTGCCCCGGCGATGGTAACTGCCGTTGTTTATTATGCAACCTCTTTTCCCCCTTCCCAGGTCTCCCGATATCACTACTCCTGTACGTAGGTGTAGTAAACATTTTGGCAGGTGCAGTAAACATTCCGACATAATCATTATCTAATTCATCTCTTAACTCAAAAAGTCTATACACATGTTCTCTTACTTCTTCATCCCTCTCCCTACAGCGTGCTAATGCATTCAAATCTAACAATTGCTGCAGTGGTAATTTCCCAATTAGCTGTTTCCATCTCTAGACCAAATATTCACCCATGCATTCCAACACTACCTGTCTTTCGTTGCTTCTACGAAAGTCATATATCGAAGCCAATGTTGCTGTCCTATCATTCCCGTCTATATACATCTCTGCCTGTTGCTGCAATTCCACCTTCCTTTCCTTGCTGATTGCACTGCGGGTTACCCTCGTGCACTGCCGTTGGTCAGTCCTGCCTCCTGCCCCGTGGTTTCAATTTCAACCCGGGGAGAACGGACGGTACCGAGTCTGTGTCTAAGGGGGGAGGTGCGGATGGGACAATGGGAACAGCGAGTGTCTGTTGTGGGCCTGGTTGTTTAGTAGGCAGTGTTACGGGCCTGATCTTTGGTTGTGGGAGGGCTTAAGCTACCGGAGGGGGAGCTTGAGCTACGGGCGCGGTCTGGGCAATAGTTACTGACGTATCTGGTCTTACTTCTGATCTTGGGCCTTGTTTTCTATGGGTCAATATATTTTCTATCAATTCATCTGCTATGTGTAATTCTCGTTGTGGGTGTATCTTTTCTATATTCAACTGGTCACGCCTGCCTGCCCTTCTTAGACTCTCAGTCCACTCCTCCTCTTCTTTTTCTTCCGCTACCTCACCTTTTGATTTATGCCTGTGCGCATGCTTTGCTCTGCTTTTAAATCGGAGCATTGCTTCCTTTCTCCAGTCTTTAATAGTTTCAAATGCCGCAGGACGCGCTTTCTTTCTTATCAACACCCTTTCCAAGTTATCTATCCTCGCCATCTCAAAACTACCATTAATCGGCCACTGATGGTCTTGTTGCTTTCTGGTTTGCCTATGCCAAGTCTCACAGAATATTATCGCACCCACTCCATACTTCACATACATCTCATACGCCGGCGTTCCCCCAAGTGGTATAATTTGGCCATTTTCCAAAGATTGTCTACCGTAGCAGAAAAACCCTGCTAAGGTGGACAATACCCCAGGCATGTTTCAACCTTCCCCTTGGTTAATCAACCTTACCTATGGCGTTTGATTTTGCAAAGTCAACTCTCAACCAATATCAGGAAGCTTTGAATCGGGGAATGACTCACCTGATAAATCAAGTCGTCCGTATAGTGACGCACCAAAGGACGTTGCGTCTGCGTTTCTTGGCTTCCGCCTTGTTTCGGGACCCTTGCCTCCTTGTTCTCTAGCCAGGCACGTCGATCAGGGATCAGATGTGTGCAGATCTGCAAAGGACTCTCTCAACACTTTTACAGGGCGCCCCGTACACCTCTTGATCCCGGCTCGATCGTCCCGTCCTCGCCGTTCTCTGCCTTTCTCAATTATAACGTTACACGAAGGAACAAGTGGGGGAGGGTCCCCATTCAGGCACCATCTTGAAAGGGGCCCCTAGGGGACCCTGACATCTATGGAAAACAAGGCGGGTCACCACACACGATAGAGACGCCAGACACGAGGTGGTATTCCCAAAGCTAGGGTTTTATTGCAAAGCAAAAGTCTCAGTTGGCCAACTCGGTCTCAACGCCCCGCGACGTGTATCTCTAGACCTCGAGGGATGCAAGAGAGTGAATTACATACATCAGTTACATATATACAAAATGCATATCAAACAATCAGCTATGACATGGTTAACACCCCTCTTCATTGGGTTTTTTTGAACTTGATGTGATGATGGACATCTCCGACCACTATGACACCTTCAAACATCTATTCTAGTAACAATTTGCAATTTGTGAGTGTGTAGGCATCTTTCGGTTATTGAATAGAACATGGCACTTCTGTTCTTGGAAGCAAACTACATACAGAGGGGGTTGCATTCCGGACCTTGCTATCTATCAGGTGCTATTCGCTTCCTGGGAGCCAACATGCTCTAGCGGGCTCGGAAAGGGGGGCTGTTAGAAAAGCATAATTCAAGCCTTTGGCGGTATTATTCTAACCTATTCTACCATATAACGAGACTGGCTGGCAGCTGTGAAATGATTAAATGCCCTGCGGCTCTGCTTCAAGGCTACATTAAGGAGGGAGACGGGCATTCTTCCTGGCGCTGCCTACGTTTCTGTTTCAGCGAAACTCTTGTTATCCTCTCGGCCCTGTGGCCTTGTCCTTTTTAATGTTCCACAGTCGAGCAGTGTAAGCGGAAAATATAATGCGAAGCAATAGGAACAGAAAGCAATGAGCAATGGTTAGAAAACAAAATGGCTATTCTTGTTACATCAAAATGGCTGTTCATTAGAAAACTCGAAAACCTATATTCTGTCATATCGTGCATGAGACGGTTGGCCCACGGCCACCAAAATGCGTTTGCGGTCCCAAATTAGATTTCTAGACTGACAAGACAGTCCCAACTATTTTTGGAGCGCCTGAGCATTGCGTGACCCGTCATTTTTACCCAGGGGTCACAGACAGCCTTGCAGGAGCACAGTATTCCATCTAGTACCCTGCCCCCTTCACCCCAATTGCCCAGGACAATTGTTTTCATCACCTCCCATTTGCACAAGTACATCAGTGCCATCAAGTGGTAAGGGAGGCAGAGCTGGCTGACCTCCCGGAGGTGTCCGCGGTAGGGGACATGGCCAAGATGACCAGGGTGGCCAAGGTGGCACCGGTGGCCGACATGGGCAGGGTGGCCCAAGAGGGCAGTGTGTCCAGGACCATTCAGGGACAGCTATGCCCCCCCAGTGGGTCAGGGAGATGCAACTGATAACATCCCAGCTCAGGCCCTGCTAGCCCGGCTCGAATTGGTCACGGAACAGGCATGGGATGACTCAAAGGCTGACCTCTGTGTACTGAATTCCAAGACATGTGTGGCGGTGAAAGTTGCTGTCACCAGGCCATGTGGATTTGGGGCAGCAATGTCATCTGCAGCCCCGAGCAGCCAGGTTGTGGAGGCTGCAGGGGCAGCTGACACCACCCCGGCTGTGAGTCACCCAGCCGGGACAGTGTTGGTCCCGGTCACTCACACCGAGGCAGTTGTGATGCTTGGTCCTGGCAACAGCACCCAGCATCAATGCCTGAAGTTAGACCTTTGGTCATCATGCCATTGCCTGCTTCCAGTGGCCAGTCCACCTGCTCTTTAGCCCCTACAGACCAGAGTGGCGTAAGTCACTCAGGGTCCACACCACCTCTCAAGAAGAAGAAGCATGCTCTTGTGGAACAGGCTGGGACCCCAGACACAGCTCGGCCCTCCGGTACATCAAGGAAGCAGAGTTTCAATAATGTGGGCTATGTGTCAGAACACGGCTGCGACATGCTGGTGACGCAGGGTGCAAAACTATGCCTGCTCAGCGTAGGGCCCACATGCAGTGCATCACAGACCGCATTAGTGCCTTGGGATTTGTGAAGCGCACAGCTGTTGATTGCTCGAAGCATTGGAATGACCTCAAACACTGAGCTAAAAACAAGCGGGCTTCTAATTACACCTCTACTCTGGTGACTGGCAGTGGGACACCACAAGGGGATGATGAACTCACAGAACATGAGGCAATCGCAGGAGGGTTCAACACAGAGGATCAGATCAAGGCATGGGAGACCTCCTGGATCTTGAGACGATGTCTGGTGAGTGTCCATGCATATGTTCAGGCCATGTGTGTGTTGCTTGGGTGATGTGTTGTGACTGAGTGCCAGGTCAGGCTATGTAGTCCTAAATGCCATGTGTGACCCATGCACTGCCTCCAAGCCGACCCACGCTCTTGGGTTTGGGGTTCACTATATCCCTAAAACCCACTGCAAACACTTTGCAAATGATGACTGCACTTGCCCTTACACTGCCATCATGACACGACATCGTAATTACGTTTTTTGTCTTTTTATTGACAGTTGAGGACCTACACATGTACTGCACTGCACCCGGTCACGTCACAGTCATTTGCATGTACTATTTGATGCCATGCATTTTACAAGGATATGGGACAGTAGTGATTCACTCCCGTCTGGGCCTGCTTCTCAGTTCTGCCATGGTTGTGCTACGTGCCATCTGTGTGCTGGCATCTGTCCTGTTTTTTTGATGGTCCATGTCAGTCACAGGCTTCTGTGTGATGCACGTGCTATGCACCATGCAGCATATGTGTTGCTTTTCCATTTTAGACTAATCAGTGTCTGGTTTCAGGGTCTCCTTCCACTTCATTGGCACTGCGTGCATGGCTGAGTTTTTGTCATGTGTGACATGTCTGATTAATGTGTTGGATGTCAACATTGTAATGCCTATGTGTGTGGGCTATGCTGTTAACTTGTGTGTTCATGACTTTTTATTTTGTGCAGGTGATGAGGCACTGGAAGCTGTGGAGGGGGAGGAGATGGCGCAGGGTCAGGAGAATTCAGAGCCCCAACCAGGCACCAGTGGAGGACGTGGGGTGGTGGCGCACAAGAATCCATTGGTCCTACAGACCATCCTGTCCACAGGTGTCTCTGAGTATCTCTATGGCAGAGGTACTGAATTCGATATTGACACATATGTCCCGTCGCAGGTGAGTGATTCTGGCATGGATGCTGTTCTGTCCAACACACATGCACTGGGGGTAGACCCCTCAATGGCCCATTCAGTGTTGGAATGTCTGCCTGTGGTGGTTGAGTATGCAGGGTCATGCTCCACACTATTTGCTCCTGTTCCTGGGGCAGCACATCAAAGGAGGAATGCAGTCCTGCAGCCACAGGCAGCACCATCACAGCAAGGTTCATGTCTCCTTGGGTCCGACAGGTGTGGTGTCTGGCAACGCGGTGGCCCTGCGCCATCGGGTAATTCTGTGTGGGAGAATTCCATGTATGCCATTGCACAGCAACAGGGGGCATCATGTGAGATGATGGCTCAGGCCGTGGAAAGGGTGGCCACTTCCATTCTCAACCCGAAATGCAGGTGGAGCTCCATTAGCAGTCAACGCACTCCACGTACCACTCACACAGGCAGGCTCTACGCACAGCCATAGCTGCAGAGGCACAGGCCCACAGGGATGCCCTGAGGGAAGATAACTGCTCCCTCAGAGGTACTCTGGGTGCCCTTGAGATAGCCCAGAGTAGACGGGCAGAACAGCAGATGGAGCAGCTAACACACAACATCTCGGCTGAGCTCCTGGCAACCGGTGAGGAGATACATGATTACATGAGGGCTTGCATGCAGAAGTCTGTGCAACACGTGAGGCCTTGCAGGTGGAACTATGTGCTACACGTGAGGTGCTGCATGGGGACCTCCAGACCATCATCCTGCACAACCAAACCTTTCAGACCTGCATGCTTGCTGCCATGGAGGAGCATGCCAGGGCTATGCGTGGTCAGCCTCCGGTACCATGCGCACCTTCTCATATTGCACCAGAGGGTGACAACAGCGACAGTTCTTCCACTATTGGCTAGCCGTGCAGGCCATGAGCCCATGGAGTTTTTTTTATCTCAACATCCACTCATACACCTCCTCCCTCAGGGGTGGTCCTCCCGTCCCCTGGTCGACCATGGGCATTTTTTATTTTTTATTTTTATTTGTATTTTTCATTTTTTCCTTTTTTTGTCTATTGTGCATTCATGTAACAGTGTTTTGCTTTGTGTGGCATCAAAAGGCATCAATTGTGTGTTCCAGCTGGACCCATACAGGCTTGTCTTGTGTTTGTGTTTGAGGCTTGGGGTCCAGACACATATGCCACTCCTGCTTCCCCTTTCCATGGGCTTGCAAGGAGGGCACCGTGTGACAGTAACTTCATTGGGCTTCCATCAGTTGTGTGACCAGTCTGAAGTCCAAAGTGTGTATACACCCCTAGTGGGGATTCATGATGGTTGACATGTATAGTGGTTTTAATATTGCTCATTGTGCATAT
Organism: Ambystoma mexicanum; assembly: GCF_040938575.1. NCBI lineage: Eukaryota > Metazoa > Chordata > Amphibia > Caudata > Ambystomatidae > Ambystoma > Ambystoma mexicanum. The sequence continues at coordinate 308,706,888 of NC_090939.1, read as the reverse complement.
TTACATGTTGCTTCTTCATGCATTACCTTGCCTGTCTCCATTGTAGATGCATGCTGTATGCAGTACCCTGCTATATTTAGCTACCAGCAACACACTGAAGATTGGAGGGGTCCATGTGATGTCTTTGTCAGATTGTGACACTTGGGCTATTGTGATTGGTCACTATATGACGTTGGCACTGTTGGGTCCTGTATTCATGATTTGTTATGCTGGTAAATATATGTTCATGTGTACAGTTTCATTTTTATGTGGGAGTGGGAATTATCTGTGGCCTGTTTCCTTTTGTGACTGTGCACTTTGTGACAGTTGTGACATGGGTTGTCATTTATTTGGTTGCTTTCGCATTGCATGCCATGGCATGGTGTGTTGGGCGGGTGACATGGGATTTGGGAGGGTTTAGTTGACATACCAGTATTTGGATCTGCTGTTTTGCAAGGGGGTAGTGGATTATGCAGCATGAATGTCTGCCTTTTGGTCACACAGCATTGGGTTTGTTTAAGTAGGTATGGATGCACACATTGAAGCACTTCCAGGGACACATTATCAGGGTGGTAAGGTTGTGGCAGTTGACCATCGATTGTCAACTGGTATGTGCCAGGTCTGTGTGCACTCCGCTGACTCGCCACGTGCCCTTTCCCCTCCCATGCACAGCGGCCGTGCGTGTGGTTGGGGATGCGGGGGCACCACCATGTCCACCGGTACGGCCCGCCGGATTTTCAGTTGTGCAGGACACATGCTGCCACAATGATCCTGCACACTACTGGGGGCGCTGTTACGCTCACCTGACTCCCACAGAGGCACCGGTCTGATCTGGGCTGCTGTTGCCTCCTCCAGCGTAATGCATAGGGCCGAGATGTGTCGTTTGTATGGCCGGTAGGAGTACACTTCTGTGAATGGAGAAAGGGGAATTAACCACCCGTGGAGTTGAGTGTAAATTCCCCCCACCCCCTGTTGTTCTCCCCACTGACCACTTCCGATGTCCCTTCTGAAGTCTCACCTTATGTCTTGAAAGGGTGAGCTCTCCATCCTGCTTCGAGCGCAGGGGCGCGTGATGAACCAGTTGCTCCACTGGTCAAAGGAATTGGTGAGTTCCAGGGCTATTTTGACTCTCCCGGAAAGACGCCGTAAGTATCCAGTTCGTAAGAGTTCAAATGCCTGACCATCACTCCTATCCAATCCGGTAATCTGTGGTCTTCTCCTTTATTCAGGTGCTGAGAGAAAACCAGAGTCGAGGAGTTATACCTCCGGCGGTAAAATTAGGTAAGTCTAGGGCGGGAGGTGGCTCCTCTTGATTGTCGTTTTGATTCACCCTGTTGTGCTTTTGTTTCCCCTTAGGGGCCGGGGTACGGCGATGGTGCAGTGGGAGCTGCGCCGACCCGAGGAGAGGAATGGTTCCCCCCCCGGTGGTAAATCAGGTAGGTTTTAGGGTGGTAACGAGTATTCCTCTATATGTTCCCTTGGCTCACCTTGTTGTCTTTATCTCCCCCTAGGTGTCGGAATGCGACGGGAACATGCAGGAGGCTGCGGTGAAACGTGAAGATGCTGCGAGGAACGGTGTCTTTCCTTTGGTTCGATGATGCGATGGCTCTGGAATCAGGTAAGAAGCTGGTAAATGTTCTGGTTCTAACCTTTCTCCTTCCTTCCCTTGTTTCTAGGTGCTCCGGGTTCGAGGCGGGCGTGGCTGAAGTCTGGATGCTGCTGCAGCACGATGAGCGTTACGCTGCTGGATGCAGAATAACGTGAAGCGTGTGCTGCTCTTCGGGCGTGGTTTAAATAGCCTCCAAAGTAGTTCCAGGTAAGTATTCCTCCACCACCACCCTCCGAGTGGCAAAAGAGTCCCTAGGTAAAGTAGTCCCTTCTAGGCCTCTTGGGTGCTTGGATCCCTTGCAGCATGGTCTGCATCAGAAACGTCCAGGTAAGTTTTCCCCTTATGAGCCTAGCGCCTATGGCGCCAGGACTGAAGTCTCATATGAGCCTGGCACCAAAGGCGCCAGGACTGTGTACCAGATGGCCCCTAACAGGGGTCGCTGGGTCTTTCCCCGGGAACGTGATGCCTGCTCCCGGGGCTGCTGGACCATGTCTGGTTCCCCGGGGGTAGGCATCATGACAGGCGCATGTAGTTGCTGGCCACCAGAGCAATCAAGCGAAAACGTGACTTGAGCACTCCGAATGTGCGCTCCACTATGCCGTGGTTTGCAATATGGACTGCGTTGTATCCTACCTGGGGTGGTGTGGTGGGGTTCCATATTGGCGTCATCATGTAGGCGCTCAGAGGGTAGGCACTGTCCCCTGGGGAGGTGATAATGGTTGTGATTATTGGGTTTCTCCATTTCTCATTGTGACATGCATGCATGTGCACAGGCATTTGTACTCACCAATGAGCCATGCGTCGCCATGTCTCCTAGCTTCCAGGACCCGGTTTAGGGGTGACATTCTGAATATGGTTGGTGGACTCTGGACAGTTTGCATAGACAGAGGTGATTATTCCCTTGACATTGCATACCACCTGCACGTTGATGGAATGCCAGTGCTTGTGGTTGCAATAGATGGGCTCAGTGGACCTAGGTGGACGTAGAGCCACATGGGTGCAATCAATGGCACCAAGCACTTTGGGGAAGTCACCCCGTAAAAGTCCTGGACCACGGCCTGCCTTTCTGCAGGTGTTCTGGGCATGTATATGTGCCCGCGGACTGAGGGGTGTGCAGTCATGATTGCCAACACCTGGTGTAGACTGCGTGTCTGCGTGGGCTGTGAGACAGTCCCAACTATGGCAGTTGTCTGCTGAAATGACCCAGTGGCCAAAAAATGCAGTACATTGAGCACCTTTTCCACGGGGCTCAGTGCTTGGGAGCACAAGGTGGGTGATGTGAGGTCATCCTCCCACTCAGCGACCCGGTCTAGGATGATATGGAGTGGAAAATTGTACCTGCCATAGACCTGGTCATCAGGCATCCCAAAAAGGCTGGTCCTGGGTAAAAAAATGTGGGGCCTGGCTATCCTCCTCCTCCTGCGGTGTCCCACGACCCCTGCTGCGAGGACTGGTACATTCATCGTAGCTGTATGAGCTTGTTTGTTGTTTGCGCGCACTTTTATGCAGAGCAGGGGCGCTTACACCAGCTTTCACCAGGCGTACATGTTTCTGGTTTAGCACGTCTTTTAGGGTGCCCGGGTTTTCCCTGTTCGATTCCATGAATACGTTTAGTTAGCGCGTGTGCGGGCGTTTCGAAGATTGTGCAGCGATACTTCCCCCGTAACGCCCACATTTTCAAGTGCTGTTCCCCATTCTGCGTGATCCGCCCTCTTTTTAGGTGTGTGCACTGGGCGGTGTGCGCTTTTATTGGGCGTCTCACACACAGCCTTCGGGATGTCATAATGATGTGTGCGCCACACGCAGATTCGACGCAGGTCCCAGGTAAGCCAAACGCAGCGCCTTCCATGAATGGCGAAAAGGGTGGTTGCGTGGTTTCACAAATGTGCGTTGCGATTTTCACGCTTGCATCCCTGTTTTCGGCGCACATTAATTCCATGAATTACCCTCATTGTATAGCCACTAGTGACAGAAAACAAATTCAGCAAAATCAAGACCAGTTTGTATTATTATTTAATCTACAATACTTTCTCTGCCAATTCCAAGCTCTAATGAGGTCGCTAGAAATGTCATAAACTGTTGAAATACAAGAGCAGCAAATAAAGGGTCAATGTTATTCGCTTTTAAATAGGTACAAGTCATATTCTTCTGAGAGGCATCAATACCAGACAGAAAAAGAGAATGTGATAAACATCCTCCGTTTCTGCACAACACATCGGACAACAAGAATAAGCTTGAATGAACCAATTGCTAGTATGAAAGTTTACAGGTAGGATACCTATATGTAATTTAACATAGTGATTTCTGGGCCCTATTTGAGTGATCCAGTTAAGTTACTGTTCCATTCCTATATTCAATGTAATACTTAAGTAGTAATCAAATGTACTCTTACTCACATTACTATACATGATGTCCGGTAAAACCCAATCCCAAAAGGGAACTTTTAGTTTATTGAGATCTAGAAGAATTAGGGATACTGAAGAGTGCTGTTAGTGCTGCTGTTGGATTCTTGTTTCTGCGCAGAGCACAGGGGAGTGCTGAAGAGTGCGGTTAGCACTGCTGTTGGACACTGCGGTCGCTGGGTAGAGAGCGAGTGCTGATGACAAGATTCTTTCCATTTATGATGTGACCTTTTATGTGTAATCTTAGAAACCAATCCCTCATTGTTTCATGGACTCTGGAAAGTTACTGCTTAATCATGCGTCAGCACTTTCCCTTTTTCTCTCAGTAACAGCACCTGACTGACACACTAACGAGCAGGCCTCTGTTGCTAAAGATGATTCATATTTGAACATGTCAATAATCTTCACTGATAATGAAAGTGGAGATTCAAAAAGTTAATTTCTGCCCTCGCATATTAATTCTCACATAAGTTATTTTACTTATATGCTAAGACACTGCATTGACAGCATTAAACTTTGTTATTTAATCCTTTGTAACTCTATATGAAAATATAAATACAGAGGTAAAAGTGCATACCTTCCTTCTCAACGCCCTGAAAATGTGACTGGATCATTTTAACCCAGTAAAAGATTTTCAGTCTATACTTAAGGCTAACAGGTTAACACCCTAAAAAGTCCGGTTTTGAATAGGAGACCCGTGAATTAGACTATCTGTGAAGTTGTTAACACACTTAGGGCCTGATTCAAAGAAAAAGTGCAAAGTCCCCGCAAAGCGCTCTGCGCATAAAACTACTTTGCGCCTTCCTGCCCGCAAAGGTATCTTTTGTGCTTTTTTGCGTATTCATGGAATTTTTATTAAAAAGTAACCCTAGGCGCAAGTAGAACCCGAAATGTCCACGACACGCTCCCACAGAAAGCGAAACCAGTGCAATATAAAGACCTTTACGCCTACCTTATCCTCACCATCAAGCACCCCGATGATACTGTGTATGAACGCTGTAACCCAAAACTGCTGCCCGATAATCAGCGTACCATTTCACATAACTCAAGGCAGCAGGCGGTAAATCTGTGTGCATCGGTGTGCGATGCCACATAATTCAAGGGTGCACTCTGCTAATCTGCATACGAACACCCTTAACTCCAAGCAGCACTATGTGCTGTTACCCCTAGATTGCTATGTAAACCTTACGGTTGCACATTGGATCCTATTTGCACAGTGTTCTGCGCCTTCTATCATGTGGCGGTGAGTCCACGAGGTTTGCGTGTAACTTTTCCCGATGTCAGGTCGCGCATTGGGTTCCATGAATTCAGTTAGGTTTGTGCTTGACTGGGCATGCGATTTCACTGTGTGGCCTGTCACTTAACATGCCCGCATTATTCCTCATTTTACTGGCAGAATGGAGAATATGCATGTTTTCCCACCTATTTATTTCTCAGCATAGGCCTGTCCCACACACTTTGTGTGGAGTGTTATGTAAAGCGCTCAACAGCACGCAAAGACATGACAGACCTGCACAGAGTCTTGGAAATACACGCCAAGTTCAATCCATGAATCGTTGAAATGAGTTTTGCACACTGAAAAGTGTGCAGTCAATTTTCAGTGTGCAAAATATTGTATGAATCAGACCCTTAATATTTCCATTAATGAACCGATTACTGCAGAAGCATGTTTGTCCCCTCCACGGAAATGCCAACTTTCTAAAGCACTAGTTATTATTATTCTATCTTAAGCCATCAAACACAAACGTAGAAGAAAAAAATGCAAAAGCACGAAAAAGAAATAGATGCATGTAAAGGATTTTTTTTAAAAAGGTCACACTAACGGATTCTCCATCACAAGATGCTTTGCCTCTAGTCGGGGCAAAGAAAGCTAAAGAAAAGAAAAGGAGGAAAGCAGCGGACAACCTCTCAATTAATACCTCTGAGACAATCTCAGTAGAAGGCACAGGGCATGGCAAAGGAATCTTACCCTCTCCCTTCCATAGCATATATTTAAGGCGCCAAACTACTAATCCACAATATTACTGAGAGTCTGACTCTCCCCCTACTGTGGTCACCAATCGGGCGGTTGTGTACAATCTTAAATAGGCAGCCACTTTGCAGCAAGGTTCTACGGTGGTGGGGCCCACCTTCAGTATGTTGAAGGGTACAGGTCCGTCGGTGAAAGGATCATATAGATATGATTCTGACTTAAACCCACCTGACCAGATGCACCAACACATTGATCCGTATAATTCATCATTAAAGGCAGATGTGATCCAGGGTGGAGGTAGTGGTCAGGATTGTGGTGATTTTATACCTTTAAAAATATAGCATCAAGGACCAGTTTATAGCATATGTAAAGCTACAGGGCCTGGTAGGCGTGTTAACCAGTCAACTTACCCATCTCTCCCGCCCACTCTCAATACAGGTTTTTTTGTGTCAGCAGACAACCAAATCACCCACAAACCAACACAGGTAAAAAGAGGATTACCAAGCATGTATTGGAATATGTATTCAGGGGAGACACTCCCCTAATTTTAAATACACAAAACGGGTTGGCTCTATTTTCTGAAGTTCCCAACTTGCACACTATCTCCACTCATGACAAAGAACTAGATGAGTTATTGACCCCACCAGGAATGATGAGTAACATTGGACATACCATCTAAAATTGTGCTCAAAGGTATCATTAAGGAATCTGTAACTGTGTGCCAATGGGCTATGCTATTATGCCTTAAGAGGTCCCTCAGTAATTAAAGAGACGGGTTTATACATTGGGGCAACATCAGGGCCAGGTAGGGATGGTTATAAGTTTGGACGAGGAGGTATAAATGAAAGATTGGTACTTTTGTGAAAAGAAAGTTCCATGTCGTGAAATCATGGGACTCACTGGTCATGGATTTCTGGAGATTAAAACTCTGATTGTCATTTGCCACCCGGAAATCGTTGTGTTTCTTAAGTAGGAGACTCTTTAAAATTAGTCTTTTGGTATACTTGTGGCCTCACACATCATTTTACTAATCCCCTCCTTAGTAATGTATTAATGGTTTATCGAATTATTTTAATTCAAGTAACGTGGATTACGGATCACACTCTGTTGCATGGTTATGTCATTGCCTTTCAAGCTTTGATTCGGGGTGGTAAGGATCATCCATATGTGGGCCTAATTACTGACATGAATCCTGCAGGGACATTAAAAGTAAGAAAGGGGGCAACATATGCAGTTGTGGTTTAGCCACTGAACAAGAACTAGAACTTCTATTGGATTCCTCTATTAAAAATGTATTAGTAATTAATATGTATTGGCATTGCGGAATTAGTGATTTATGTGTATTCTTAGATAATATCTGAGATTATGCTTTCAAATGGTTGGGTACAACCTCTAACAGGAATATAATCATTGCTGATGATTTTAACTCGACTTGTACAAACTGAGGAAGTTTGGTGGATAAAGAGGAATATGTTGTTAATTCTACTGAGCTATGTCAAAAAGTTAGTTATGGGCACATGTGGAATGCATATATGTCATCTGAGGTTGCACATGCTCAATGAAAATATTGATGGGGATATCCCAATGTAATCTACATGGCGCAGAGGTACCAATGAATCTGCGCTCAATTATATTTTTGTTAGTAGCAGCCATTTTGGTTTATGTAAGAAGTTTGAAGTTTCTGGCACAACTGTGAGTGATCATAAGTTGTGATCATGTAAGTTCGACTTGTACATTACATTGATTGAGGAAGTTGGACCAGTTTATCTGGTGGTCAATTCTGGTAATAACTTAATCCAATGGATGGATAACCTAATTAATAAGTTTAATGCTGAAATGATGGAGGTATGTAAATCTTCAACCTTGGAGTGGAAATTTAAAACTTTAAGATGGACTTGTTTTATTACTTTATGAATGATGGAATTAAGGGGTAGATTTTTAATCAGAAGCAACACATTCCGATGCATTTGATGTGCATGTCTATTAAAAAACTGTTGAAGAGAACCATCAACATGATGAAGGGACACCACTTTTATTTGCAGAGCCTCGTTTTATAAATTAAAAGGGCTACTTATACCTATACGAATTGAGTAGGCAATCATCATTATATGTTGTTTCAAAGGGATAGTAAAATAATGCTAGGTATCCTGTTGAGTAGGTCTGATTTGGGATGTTATAGTATAGTTAATGAGCTAAAAGGGAGCCAGGTCAATGAACAAAATAATTCTATATGGGACCAAGCTTGGGTGAACCATTTTGGCGATTTAAATGCCAACTCAGTTGTCTGTGAGGAGATAACCCATTGCTATAAAGACACTAATTGGTCCCTTGACTTTGATCAACAGGTCATTATAAAAATCAACACTAATGCAAGTTCCTCTCGGGCTGCGGGACTAAATAACCACTACAAAAAGCTTTTAAAACTTGCTCCTGATACATGGGTTACAATCTTATTCATCTTTTTTTCTCAATTATTATGGACTCTGTTATTCTTTCTTCATAGGCCACTGTGTATGAAACCCCAATTTTTAAAGAGAGCATTAGCTCCAAACCTAACTATTATAGGCTGATTAATATTATGGATGCTGATAGCAAGATTTCTGCATTTGTTCTCCTGACAGAATTAGCAAAATTAGTGGTTTCAACTGGTAGAATCAAAACACACCAAACAGGTTTTTCCAAAGACATCATCCTCATGCTGAATGATTTTTTACTAAAGTATCTGCAGGAGCTTGCTTGGTTTGGAAAACATAAATTGATATTTGTGGCATCATTTCATCTATCTGCCGCTTTTGACCTGGTAAATAGGAATTTGCTGTGGTCCAAACTTGCAAGATGGGATCTTCCCGAGGGATTATTGAAGATTATTGTTCAACTACATAAGGATTCTAATATTCAAGTATGTCTCAATCACAGTGGTTTGTCAAGAAACAAATCCCATTTACTCGGAAATGAGATAATGATGCATTTTGGTACCTTGCTTCTTTAATTATAATGTTTCAGATATTAACACATTTTTAGATAAAGTGGCATTCATTTCCCCTAAACTTTTAATGTGGACACATTTTATTGCTTATCAAATGCAGACAACATTTTACTTTTTGATTTAACCCAGATAGGTCTTCAGAAATTTTGTAATGCCTTTACTGACAATACCCGGTTTAAATGCCTCAGGATCCATCATTTTTAAACCAAAATCTTGAAATTGGATGGCAATAATGAATCCTCAGGTTTTACTTGGTTTCTGAAGAACATGAAAATAGAAACAATTGACACACTTATATACTTAGGGTTCCCTATTACTACCAAACCTAGAAAATCACGTATTTGGAAGTGTTTTCAACATAAGGCTAGAGCATTAACCTGGCAGATGTGTAAACTAAATGCAAAGTATGGTCATTTCTCATTATCATCTCTTATAAAATATTATGAAGTTCAGGTTACCTCAAAATTCCCTCTCACATTGAGCTTTTGCAACCGTGGGTCATGGATAACTTGGATAATGTTGAGGCAATTATCTGGTGTAAAAGGCTTAAATTACTGAATTGTGTTCCGACTTCTGTAATTTGACTTGAGACAGGTTTTCAAATGAATGAAGGTGAGAGTGTAATGGAAGTTTCTTTTATTCTTTCACAAAATGTTGGATCTGCTTAAGGATTACCTATTTGTAGATCTGAATCCTTTATCCAGTATTTCTCAAGTAAAGTCTATTTTTAATTTTGTTCAACTTGGCAGAATATGATGCTAGAAGCGGATACCTCAGAGGAGGTTTTACTTCAGAACCTGTGCAGTGTTAAACTCGCCTTGCATCATAAGAACTGGATCAAAACGAGTCACACTACACATCGTTATGTGCATTATACCCAACCACTGAATGAACACAAAAAGTTAGGTGTGTTAGAAACTTACCTTCAAAGATTTCCAAATAAGTACATGCTAATTTTATGAGATTTAGGTTTAATTTGTTACCAACCAGAGAAATTGTATCCACCCGTAATTTTATTCCAAAATAATTGTTTTGCAGTTGGATTTCTGGCAACAAAAAGAAAGTGAGACTTTGAAGCATTTGTTGATGACATGTCCTGCTTTAGGTCCGTTATGTATTTTGCATTTTAAAGATTTGTTCATAGTTTGAATTTTTATTGATGTTGAGCATGTTTGGCAATGTATCCTGGCTGGTAATTTTACAACTTTGATTTTGGCCACTGTGAGATGCCTGAGGAGCTAAATCTGTTTTATTAACGTTGAATTTATTGTATGATATGTTGGTTCTGTATATTGCTCAGTAACAATGGTCATTTAACTCTATTTTATATATACATATATATACTGCTATGGGTTCTACATTTGCCCCCTCCTATGCTAATTTGTTGATGGGCTGGTGGGAGAAATTTGTTATATGGGATCCTAGAAACTGTCACCACACATCCAAGATTGCCCTATGGCTTAGATACATAGATGATTTGTTTATCATTTGGGAAGGAACTAGTGCAGAATGGTTGGATTTTGTCGCAGTACTCAACATCAATGATCTTAATCTGCAGTTCACGGAGAGCCACAGCAAGACTGCTATCACACACTTGGATATTCTTGTTACTGTGGCTCAAGGTGAATTGACCACTTGTCTGTTTAGAAAACCTACTAGTTCTAATATCCCTCTTCACGCCAAGAGTAATCACCCTACAGCTTTAAAATGGAGTATCCCCTATGGGGAGTTCATTCGCATACGCAGAAACTGTTCCAAGATCGAAATATTTGATTGCGAATGTACCCTCATGGCCAACAAATTCAAGCAACGGGGTTACCCCAAAAAAGTGTTGGAGAGAGCCTTCCATAAAGCTAGAGCGATTGATCGCTCTCTACTTTTGTCAGCTGACATCCCTGAACATAGAACCACAGACACCAGTGAGACACGTCTTATCTTGACTTATGGTGAGGGTGCCCACAAGATTCGACAAGTCATGCAACGTCATTGGCATATCCTTAAATCAGATGAGCATTTAAATACTATTTTGGGAGATCGCATTAATATTACTTTTCGCATATCTACCTCATTTAGGGATACCTTAGTTCCCAGCTTTATGAGGCCTATTGACAATGCATTGACCGATGGTTGGTTAAACACCAAACCACGAGGCTTTCAGAAGTGTTCCAAATGTAACGCCTGCACTTATGCAGTCAACAAGACGTGTTATATACATCCCATCCTGGGTAACAATGTTCAAACCGCATCCAGAATCACTTGCGATACAGAATTTGGGGTCTATGTTTTGAATTGCCCTTGCAATATGTGGTATGTGGGCAGTACAAAGGGTAAATTGAAGCTGAGAATGCTGCAACACATAAGAGCCATAAGAAATGTTGATCCCAACTATCCGATGGCTCTGCATTTTCAGTCTCAACATGAAGGTAAATTGGAGGGCTTTTCCTTCTTTGGTATTCGGACAGTGCCTAAATCACCCAGAGGTGGTAACCGGGAGTTAATGTTGAGAAAACTGGAAACTAGGTCCATTCTCGACCTTGAAACAAAAAAGCCCAGGGCCCACAATCTTGATGAAGAGTTATATACGTTTTTAGGTACCAATTAAGTATACTTTGTGAATTTTCTTGCACCTTTATGCAATACTAGGCACCTGCAATGTTCAAGAGTGACCCCTTGTGTGTTTAATATTTGAATACTTTTCCATTCCGGTCCACACTCTTATGTATTAATGTACATTAACTCTTCTTTCTTCTTCTTTTTTATTGATGCATCTTACAGGTTCTTTCTCCAAATGATTGTGAAGCATATCTTGCATATACGATTTTTAAGAGGGTATTTTCCATTGATATTTATCACTTTGATCAATATTTTTGTATAGCTTGGTTTTAGGCTTCTCAATTGCTTTTTTACTCTGTCCCCATATCTTGGTTTTTTGTCTCGCATTGTCTCATTGTCGATTGATTATTTGTAGCTTGGTATGTAGTCTTTTTAAGGTAATAATTTCCCAGTGATGTTATTTTCCTTGCTGGGCTCATCGAGCGGAAAGGGTCTTGAGGATTTTTTTATAGGGAATAGTTTACCATTCATGGTAGGTAATTTTAAGTAAAGTTTTTTGCACTTGCACTTTATTGGGGATAAATTTGTTGTCTACTTTACAGCCGTCCATGGATGCACGTTTTTCTGTTGTTCCAGTCGCATTGTTATTTTATCTATTTGTGAGATATATATATATTTATTGACTTTCATTCCTTTATCTATTTGATTGTTAAATCGTATTATGTGACTTAGTATATGCACCACACATTTAGGAACATATTTGCGCATCCATGGACGTAGAGCACTGTGCATTTTATCATTGCTGTTGTCTGGACATTTCCCTCCTTTAAACTTTTTCCCTATTTTGCTGCTAAATATTATGCATTTTAACAACTGCTGCTATTGCACTAAGCACTTTAAATTTGCTGCTAAAGCACTTAGCACTTTACATTGCTGCTAAAGCACTAAGCACTTTATATTGTCTCAAGACTGCATTATTATGTTCGATTTGTATTACACCTTGCATATGTATGCGTAAACTTAGACCTACATGACTATATATCTTTGTTTATTCGAGACTAACGTTGGACACTTAGAATGGCTACATTTTGTATAGTAAACACATCATGTTGTGGGGCTGCTTGGACACAGTTGAGGTAATGGCTGTTTCAGACGTTATAACGTGGACAGACCTACAAGGCAGGGCTCGTCATATTTGGTGGTTGCTCTAGAATGGCATTATTTTTTGACTTTATTTTTGTCTTGGGTACCAGCCTTTGTTGACAGACATATCATTGGAAAACACACGTTTATTTTGAACGATGTGTATTTATATATATTTATATGTCCTTTTTTATATATATTTTTTCCTTAGACACTCGTTATGTACCTGAGGTTTCTTTTTGCCATTTTTCTTTTTGCCATTTTCCTCCACAGTCCTCGCAGCCAGCACATCTGTGCAATTGTTGCTATATTCTTCATCATATAATATTTGGTTGATGTATTGACACCAACAATGTGTTTTTATTTTATTTTATTTTATTTAATACACTGCATGTTGCAGTGCTTTAAATGTTCTAAGATGGCTGCCATGTGTTCATCAATTTGTACCACCTCGTGAATGGGGACATTCTATGCACTTGTATCATAGAGGTTTTTAAAGCATATATAAGAAGTCCTTCTTCCATGAAACACCCTACCTATGTGAACAAGCAGTCAGTGTACCGCGAAACGCGTCGTTTTGTATCCAGGCTTTCCCTTTTTGCTGTACCTTTTTATCAATAAAGAAACATTTGTGCTGCTTGGACTTGCTGTCATGCCTTTTCCTTGCTGAGACTGGATTTCGTTTCTCAGCTGCTTTTTTGAAAAAAAAAATAATTATATATATATATATATATATATATATATATATATCTGTGCTATGTTATTTATTGTAAAAGGTTGATGTAGTATTAACCAAATACAATAACATCAAAATTAAAATTAAAATGAGCGATTCTGGGATATTCCAGAAATAATCTAAACCAATGTTAAGCAGTGCATTGACATGAAGAAACAATGCCTAGGGATTCATGTGCTTATTTCCCAGAACATCTAACCCAGAATAAGAGAGGTTTTCACTGGACATAGTAATATATTCTTCTTTGTCCAAGACAAATTTTAACTGCAGAACGCAGGGTGCCAACGGGTGATCCCAGTAGCTTCTTAAAAGACTTGTTTTCTGCAATTTTCAATATGGAAGTATGCAAATGCCCTCACAGTTCAACGACATATAGAACTGCTGACTGGATGGGTGCCATGTACAGATCTAGGGTCGGTTTAATTACCATACCCCTGAATTGTCCAGAGAAGCTTAGGAGAGCCACGGTTCCTCTAGTCATAATTGTATTACTCTTCGAATATGAGAGTTCCAGTCCCCTTTCTTGTTAATTTTCTAAGCAATGGTGTTATTAGTGAAGGTGTGTTTGTGTGTGTGTGTTTCGGAAACTGGAAAGCATCTTGCAAGTAGAGTCATAATTATCTGAGAGTTCTTGAATTGTTGTAATCCTAAATCCATTGTGTTTGTGATGGGAAATCTAAACAGCAGATGTCCTGCCGGTTGTAAAAATTCACCAAAAATTGCATTTTAAAAACAACATGATATCATATTCAGGATCCATGATTCTTACATTCCCAAATTAATTGAAATGCTCACTTTAGTTTGAAAAGGAACGGAAATTGGTGATGCCTAATGTGCAACAACGTAGACATTATGTGAGCTTTCCCAAGGATTTGCCATCAGATAACTAGACTGTAGATCATATATTTTCTAGACAGAACTTTTAATGCCAAATGCATTCTTTTTCACTGACGTGAGTTCCCCAAATGCAGTTAATGGACCTCAAGTAAATACTTAAAGCATCGAGGAGTTTGGAATGACAATAACTTTCAGGAGACAACTTTGGTACAGAAGGCTGATATCCATTGTAGGGATGCGGGACTCAGAATATCAATAACATGGGATGGTTTTACACTCAGTCTCATTACAAATAGATGAAATTCTTCATACATGAACAATTGAGAAATGCTAACAGTGAACCCAAGGATTAGCAACATGATCATGCCACATCATTTGATATAAACCTTAAGCAAAGAATAAAGTATCTGCATCAATTAATGCATAGTTTAACATTGATGCAAGTATAACAATAACAATAAACTCTAAAATCATCAGAAAAGCAAGGCTGCAACTAAAGATTCAGTTAAAATGTAGTAGAAGTGTAGTTAACATAAACACATGACAGAAATGGCTAATCACTATAAAATCAAAAACAAGCAAAAATGTCTGCTTTTGATGAAAGGTAAGATGGGGCTTAAACAAGACCAGCCAATATACATCTGGATGCCATCTCATAGTTAGCATGGACAGATCATACAACAGCATTATTTTATTTTGTTAATAATGCCCTAGATGTTGGCATGATTATTGCTATAACCAACATGAAGTGTATGACTTTGATCATTGATTTCAACAGATTGAGGGGCCTGAAATGATCAAGGGAACCCAGCGCTGACAGGCTACATAAGTTCCTATTTAAATGGGTACAGAAGTTATGGTTGCGGATACTCCATACCTAATTTTGGGAAATCAGACTAACCCAAGTTATGGCATATCAGTATGTTGATAACAATGTATCAAGCAGAAATTAGTTATATGCAGTGACAACTCTTCTGGACTTTGTGGGACAGCATGGAATGTCATGGGATAAGCCAAGGACATACATTTTTGTCACACAAAATGGCTTCAGTAAAGGACTGTCCGTCCCGGGTAACAACATTATATTATTCCAGCTGGTGTGCATATACAATTCAGTGACCACAATTTGAAATCATGGTGGTCCGTGAATCAACCATTAATGCGGTGGTCAGCCACCTTCTATGGCCCACATTTCAGGCAGACTGCTTCACCTAGGCCTACTAAGAATGTTAGAAGCTTTATATAGAAAAACTAATGATAAAGAGGAAAACAGATAATATTGCAGGAGCTGTTGGAGAAACAGGGACTGACAGGACCATCAACAAGGCCATGTTCTGACCTCAATATGGTTTTACCTCTTCATAACAGACTTCTCCGGTTCCCGCCCGGCAATAAGAGATATTCCACCAAATCTTGGCAAATATTGTATGCAATTCTTATTTTATCTTAATGGCCTAACATTAGTAGGCACTACTGAAGCAGGCATGCAACTACTGCTTTATAATGTTGATCAATATTAAGCATGACATGTCCTTAAAATTCACATTTTGCAATGACAAATTACCTCTATTTCTATGAGTAAATTAAGAAGAGTGCATTGGTCATTGGGTGGTGCCCCTTTGTAGATATTCAGTAAAGTCAAGTATTTAGGGATGACTATAGATCACAACTTAAACTGGGCACCACTGCGAGCGAGAGAATCTTATTGCAACCATTCCCTGATACTACTTTGGTGTTACATACCGGGGGTATACCCTCTGAAGTGAATCATTTTGATATATGGGGCTTAGATCATTTGGAGTGTCCTGTTTGGAGAGTACGTTGTGAGACAGACACAGATTTGGAATGAATAACAGATCAGATGGTCAAACATGGCATAGGGCATCCAAGCAGGCTTACAAATCCATTTTTAATATGAAGATTTTGTGTCTCAGTCATCAAGGTAATGGGCATTCATTCCATTTGCATTGGTTATGTACAAGAACAAATGAAACATATTTAAGGCATACACTGAAGCCCATTCCAAAATCAAACAGCAATACATACATTCAACCATGCATGTTGTTAGAAAAAGAAAAAACTGAAGATGCAATTTCACACTGACAGTTTACTTTGGATTCTAGAACCCTAAACTAGCATTCATTGATAATGTATGTAGCATGGAATGACATCCTTAGCCACTCCCCCCTGTTTACTATTAGTAGATTCGGCAAGAAATTAGGTCATACCCTGGCAAGCACCACAGTTGGTTTATGAAAGCAAACACATTTTAGAACCATACTCAACTCTTATTTACTCTTTGCCCCTTAGCTAAGGTTGGGTTAGACTGAGGTTAGATATAATGGACTCTCTTACATAGTAGAATTCTTCTCATAATAATTTTTAATTCAGACAACTTCTTTAGTCTTCAGGTACCATGGAGAAAGAGTGAGTTGCCTTCTGAATCATATTGAAATGGCCAAATCGCCCCTAGCAAGTTTATATGATCCCTTTAATACTTTAAGTTCACTTGAGACATTTGTGACACCAGCTCCTCTGGCCTGTCTTTAGCTCGGCCTCTCTCAGCACCAGTCACAACCGCCCCACCTTCTGGCTCAGGATCTTTACTTGCACTGTCCTGTTGTGCTGCCAGGCACACACATAACCACTTTCCTCACTGCAGCTTTCAAGGCTCCAGCAAGGCTTGCAAAATGCCTTATGCTCCGACAGAACAGCTACCAAATGACCAGCCTGGCTTTCTCACCCGAGGAAATCCTCCCAAAATTGGAAAAACACACTCCCGGGTAAATCATATCTCAGCCCTGTTCTTTTTTCTTTTAAATCTCAGCAATGTGAGGCCAGGAGCAGGCTCCGACATGCAGCAAAACCCAGGCCTCATACTTAAGCAGAAAGCCCAGGTCAAAAGCACCCCAGCCACAGGCAAAAAGCCACCCAAAAAGCCCTACCTACCAGCTCAGAGTCCATTATATGCCTTTCTCAGAACCCAGCCCAGGACATAAATATTACGCACATTTCTATCCACCTCTCTCTCGATATCACTTCCTTCACTCCAGCCCATTTCTGATGTTACCCCATTTTCAACACATGACACAGCCTTCAGGAAAAATCCAACACTTCCCAGGTTCATCCATCTCATGCCATTTTCCAGCTCAGCTCTCTGGTTTTTGGCAAGCTGCACCCCTGTCAACGATTCCTTCCTGTGCTCGGATAAAAATGCAACATTCCATCATTCATTCCTGCGCCTCAGGCCTGTCATCTTATTACAACGTGTATTTTGCCATGCAAAACAGGCTGTTCACACTTTCATTTCTGTTTTTCTGCTATTTCTGAACCTAACCCTCACAAGCATAGCTGTTTTGCTCATGCAACACTGTATTATCGATGCACTTGCTGTAATGTTAATATATTAATATGTTAAAAACCTACAGAACCCGTGCATTCAAAATTGCCCCATTTCATTTCCTACTGCTGCAACCACCCACATCGCTTTACCCTTGATGTTACACATTAGTACTAACATACTAAAATCACACACAGAGAACGTGCTGCAATGTTAGCATCAGTTGGAACTGGTAGAACACCGTCTCTGTTGAAATTAGTGGCAATGTTAAAACTAGTGCACACCAATTTCGCTACATTCCCTAACCACAGCTTCTCAAATTGCCTTGCCTGAACTTCATTGGCAGAATTGCATTCTCCACAGTCTCCTCTATGCTGACACAGCATCAGGCAGCTATTGTATGTAATACTGCAAGTGAAAATGGATGCATAATATAAGATATGGATTATCGACTGTGAGCTAAACAAGCTTTGTTTCTCTCTCTTGTCATCTTTTTCCAAATACATCTTTTGGCTGAGGATATTTGGATGCATAGCTGTCTTTGTAATTTGCCCAGCCTGAAGGCTGAGGTAACATTTACAGGCCGATTCATGGAATTAATGTGCGCTGAAAACTCCCACGCAAGCGTGCAAAACTGTGCGAATCGCAGTGCAAGTGCGAAAATTGCAGCAAAACCCACGCACATCGATTCATGGAAGTCTGTGCGCGAGTAAAATCTGGGATGTGTGCTGAAAATCTGCGTGGCGCACGCCGGCGCACAGGTCATCTTACGGCATGCGCTACAGCCACAGCGAAAGCGCACATAGCGCGGTGCACATAACAAAAGTAGGCGTTACACGGAGCATGACACGTGGAATGGGGAACAACGCGTGTAAATGTGGACGTCACAGGGGAAGTACAGGAGGCAAGTGCGCGGAACGCCCACATGCTCGCCTACAACACATATTCATGGAATTGAATAGGGCAAACCAGCGCACCGGCGAAGATGCGCACAGGCCTAAACATGTACGCCACACGAAGGCAGGCGGTAGCGTCCCTGTGCATGAAAAAATGTGCGCCAAAATGTGCGCTAACAAAAAGCATGTATATACAGCTCTGATGATTGTCCCATACTGTGGCCCTCTAGGACAAATGACGTGCAAAGGGGTATGCGACAAACACGAACACCCGCTGTGTCAAAAATAGTGTGTGCGTGTATTTCGGGGGTGCACGGGAAGTTTCACAAACGATTGGCCTAGGGCGAGCGGGGTGCGTGTAAATCTGGGGTTGCAGGAAGTTTCACACGCGATAGGCCCTGCGCGAGTGGGGTGCGTGTATTCCTGGGGTTCGCGTGAAGTTTCACACGCGATTGGCCTGGGTACGTGTAAATCTGGGGTGCACGGGAAGTTTCACACGTGATTGGCCTTGGGCAAGCAGGGTACGTGTATTTCGGGGGTGTGCGGGAAGTTTCACACGCGACAGGCCCTGTGCGAGTGGGGTACGTGTATATCTGGGGTGCAGGGGAGTCCTACACGTGAATTGGCAGTGTGGGTCCTCCCAGGTGTTCCCTCTACACCCTCCACGGCCCCTGCAGGCAGCCCACACCACAGGGGACTACCCTGCACCCCTGGTCATGTCCCGCAGGCAGCCCATCCATCATGGGCATGCCCCCCTGCCAAGCCACATGTCACCTTGCACTACTGATCACCAACGCATGACCCCCTCCACCCCCACCTCCCAGCAGTGCAGGGCACCTGCCAGCAGGCCCCACTCATGTCCCACTCATGTCCCTTGCACCCCCACCCCCCAGCAGTGCAGGGCACCTGCCAGCAGGCCCCCACTCATGTCCCACTCATGTCCCCTTGCACCCCCACCCCCCAGCAGTGCAGGGCACCTGCCAGCAGGCCCCCACTCATGTCCCACTCATGTCCCCTTGCAATGCAGGGTGTTAGGGAGAATTCTCTGTTTAGGCTGAATTTCCTAACCTAGTGAGTGAGTCCCCCAGCAGCTTTGCTGGATTTCTGGAGTTTGTTTTTTCATCCTGCCAAGAGTGAGACTCTTTTCCTCCCACTCTTGGACATGAATGTGGTTGATTTCTTTGAATGTCAATGTGTTCTATGGGCTATGGGGTCTTTTACTCCATAGGGTCTCATGTGTTTTTGCTATGTGTGTTACACCGTACCCTCCGTGCCGTAACACAGGGGCATCCTAGAGGATCCCCACCATAGACTCCATACCCTGGGACTGACTACTGTCTCCCAGGGCATGTAAAGTCACCATTGGCTTTACTAGACCTAAATTTACTAACAGAACTAGTGCAAACCATCCTATTGTGGACGTACTAGTAGGTGTAATTCAATTACCCCTGGGTCTGTTATTCGAGGGGGCACTGTCCCGTCCCCCCCCGTCAAGTTTTGGCTGGTGGCAGTGGAAACTACTTGTTATATTCGACCCCGAATACAACTCTATGGGATTCTTCCCATTGTTGGAGGCTAATACTTTTTCCCGTTAGTCTCTAACATACCGCCGGATTATTTGTCTGTTTTTAAAATGGCGTCTGTGTTCACCTCTGTAACTCCGAACCAAAGGTTGAGCCCTTTGTTCCACTTTTGGTGGGCTTCAACACAGAGGCCCTCCAGAGTGGTGCCATTCTGTCTGGGTACTACAGGGGGTGTGGGAGGGGGTTTAGGCACCCTGGACTGAGTTGCCTTGCCAACTCCAGTCGCACTCTGGTGTGATTGGCCCAAGTGGTGAGCCACCCCGCTCACCACTTAGCGTGTTTTGATTGACAGCTAGGCTGAATGAATGGGGGTTTGCTGCATAAAAGCAGGGCTTTTGGGACTGGATCTTCAGAAGGTGCCACAGGACCTAAGAATCCGACGAGGGTAAAGCTGAGCCGACCTGCAACGACGACACCTCCGGTGGAGCCCTGCTGAACCGACTCACTACTTCCCAACGACAGAGGAGATCTCCCGGCTGGAGAGTCTTCTTCCCCTGACTGGTGGGAACAACCAGTCCCTTTGCTTTTTCTTCGCTTCCAGGGTGTAGTGGTCGAATTGCCCGGCAACCGGATAGCCACTAGCCCGTACCGCGACCAAAAGGTGGTGCCTTGTGATGGAGCACTCCGCGGCTGGTCTCTTCCCTGGTGGTGCAACGATCTTCAACTTTCCTTCGACGACGAGATCATCTCATCTCTTGGCAAAGCCCCGACTTGCATCCACCACCGGGAACAACTGCCCCCGCTGGAGCTGTCTCTTCACTTACAAGGTACCATGTCCGCCTGGCTGCCCTTGTGACGGTTAGCGTGAGGTGTCTTAAATCCTTACGTTTCCATTTGGTCGCCTCCAGACCTTCTTAACTGTTTGTTCTAAACTGGTCCAATCTTTCTGTGACAATTTGCTACAAAGACTCGAAGTGCATTTCCACTGTGATACTTTTTTGGGATATATCGCCTTGCCTCTCTCCGAGTGGGCCTGGCCTCTGAACTTTGTGATCCACAGTAGACCCTGCCTTAGTTGCCTTGCATTTGCTTCGTAAAAGAGTTGGTACCGAGTTGGTTTCATACCCTGCCTCTTCCCTCCCATTCTAACGAATATTAGAGTGCCATCTAGGTTAAAGCATTCACCTCTGTCTGCAAATAAGTGGTGCCGTTGAACCTAGACTTGTCGAAATATTGTTAGAGGAGTGAGATACTTATAGTAATTGTTTTCGAAGTTGTTTGCCGTATTAGTGCCAGTGTGTTTTTCATAGATGTGTTTTTATAAATAAATAACTATATATCTTTACACCCAAGCTCTGTTCCGTGTCTGCTTTTTCTACTGTGTAAATCGCCCTATTTTGTATACTCCACATACTGCCTAACTCTTCTTGAGGAAAGTCTGACTGCTCAGCCACAGCTGCCAAGTGAATCTGTGTGGTACAGACTGCTACCAAGTGGGTTTACTGCCAAACACCTGTAGGCCTAAATCTTTTGCAGTGGTCCCAGAGGGAACTGCACAGGTTTCCGCTTAACACCATTGATTGCACCCATGTGGCTCTACGTCCCCCCAGGGCATCAGAGCACATCTATAGAAACCACAAGCACTGGCATTCCATCAACATCCAGGTAGGATGTGATGCCAAGGGAATCATCACCTCAGTATATGCCAACTATCCAGAGTCCACCCACGACAGTTTCATTTACAGAATGTCAACCCTAAACCGGGACCTAGAAGCTGGGCGGCATGGCGATACATGGCTGCTCGGTGAGTATAAATGACACAGCACATGCATGCATGCCAGATACTGAGTAATGTCACAACCCTACTAATGATACCCATCACCACCTCCCCAGGGGACACTGCCTACCCTCTGGGCACCCAGATGATGACGCCAATTCGGAACCCCACCATGCCACCCGAGGTAGGATACAACACAGCCCATATTGCAACCCGGGGCATAGTGGAGCGCACATTCGGAGTGCTCAAGTCACGCTATCGCTCCCTTGAGCGTTCTGGCGGGCAGCTGTTATACGCTCCCCCAGTAGTGTGCAGGATCATAGTGGCAGCATGTGTCCTGCACAACGTTGCAACACGCCGGGGCCTGCCGGTGGACATGGTGGTGCCCCCACATCCCCAACCACATGCATGCCCGCTGCACATGGGAGGGGAAAGGGCACGGGGTGAGGCAGCCCGAACGTAGCTGGTGGCTAATTACTTCACTTAGAATTACACCCCTGTGGAGCGCACACAGCCCTGCCACATACCAGCTGACAATCGATGATGACACAAGGGACAGTGAACTGTCACAACCATACCAGCCTGAGATTGGTCACCTGGAAGTGCCACAATGTGTGCATCCCTACCTACAGTAACACCAGCAATGCTGTGTCAATATGCTCCCAGTAATGTTGAACTAACAACGCACATGACCAAATACTTACCAACAATACAATGCAGCTACACAAGTTCAAACATAACTAAAACATGACAGTACTAAGTTAAAGTAGTCGTAGTCTTACAACCTGAATATGCCACCACATCGCCCCCTTCCAACTGTAGTCTTGCAGGCTTCAAAACTTGTCAGTTTACTACATACAACATGAACTCCATCTCCAAAGTAGACGGCCTTGTGAAGACATGAGGAATGAACCTGCAAATTCAGAGGGAGACATGGAAGCAGAAGCATACAAAATTCCAACATGCAGTGTACAATACAACAACAATATACACAAGGAATGTCTACACAGTATTGACTACAGACTGCCCACATAGCTCATGGGAGCCCAACATCACTGTGTACATCACTGTCACTTGGTCACACCCTTTGCAAGCCCATGGAAAACGGGAAGCAGGAGGGGTGTGTGTCTCACGAACCCAAGTATCAAACCCAAACTCAGGACAAGCCTGCATGTGCCCAGCCGGAATACAGTGGATGCCCACGGGAGCCACACAAGGCAACACACTGTTAAAAAATAATCAAAAATCAAAAATCAAAAAAGCAAAAACTCAAAAATCAAAAATGGCCATGTGGGGGTTTGGGGGGGCCACCCAGGAGGTCCAAGGACAGGGTGTGCACCAACAGCCGCCTGTGTGGATGTTAGGGAAAAAACACCTCCATGGGCTCATGGCCTGCACGGCTATGCCAATGTGGGAGAACTGCTGCTGTTGCTCTGAACACCTTCTGCTGCTGCCACAGGAGGTGGTGGTGCTATGGGAGGCAGCCCACGCAAAGCCCTGGTATGGTCCTCCATGGCAGCAAGCATGCGGGTGTGGAAGGTCTCGTTCTGGAGGATTATAGTGCAGAGATCCCCATGCAGCACCTGACGTGATGCCCGGATCTCCTCCCGAGTTGCCTGCATCTCAGCTGAGAGCGAACGTGTGAGCCGCTCCAGCTGCTGTTCTGTCCTCAAGTTAGTGCAAGTCGCAAGGTCAACAAGAGTCTCCCTGAGGTGATGGATTTCTACCCTCAGAGCTTCCTTGTGGCCCTGGGACTCTATTGATATCGATTGGCGTAGAGTCTCCAGTGCCGCCCGTCTGTCCCTATTGGACGCCAACATGTCCTCCCTGTGTGATTGGCAAATGGAGTCTGTTGCCTGCTGTAGTAGCTCCATCTGCCTTTCAGGGGGGACCATGGAAGTGGCCACCCTCTCCATTGCTTGAGCCATCATCTCAACTGATGCTGCCTGTTGGGTTGCCATACCGAAATGGATTGTTCCCATGCGGTATTGCCTGGTGGCGTACGGCCACCGCGTCGGCGGGCACCAGACCTGTTTGGGGGAAGGCGATCTGTGCCTTGCTGCTCCGGCACTGCCTGAGGCTGCAGGACTGCATTCCCCCTCTGATCTGCTGGCCCAGTAACAGGATCAGATGTTGTGGAGTGTGGCACTGCACCCGTAACCGCCAAAGGCTGACTAACCAACACTGACATCCCCATAGAGGGTTCTACCCCTGATGCAAGTGGGTTGGACAGAACAGAACCCCTTCCAGAAACACTTACCTGCGACGGCACACAGGTCTCATCATCCGGATCAACACCTGAATAGAGGTCTGGGGAGGTGTACCCAGAGACACCCCTTGACAGAATCGTCTGCAGCAAGAGTGGGTTCTCACCCACCACCACACCACGTCCCCCACTGGTGGCCGGTTGTGCCTCAGGTTCCTCCTGGGTCTGCACCATCTCCTCAACCTCACCAGCATCAAGTGCGTCATCTCCTGCAAAAACATGAAAGACAAAAAATGGAAACAGGCATTAGCACCATAGCACACAATTAGGCCTGACAAGCTACAGAACCAGTACATGATTTACACATGTCCCACATGACTATAACCCTCCCATGCATGCACTGTCACAGAGTTGGAAGGGGAGGCAAAAATCTGACACTGATGACACTAAGATGGAAGAGCAACACATTTGCTGCATGCTGGGTAGCACTGCCATCACACATTGGCCTGTGAGTGGCATGACCTATACACATAAATGACACATGCCATCACGCAGATGACATGTACCATAGCCATGGTACATTCCACAAGTACATCCATATGTCAGTGAATGAGTACTGTCACCCATCCATGTGAGATGGACATGAAGAGATGAAAAATGCCACATAGTGTGAAAAGATACGCCAAGTGCCACACTGCAACACATCCAGTGTACAAAAATAAAGTGATTGCAGGGCCATGTACACATCAATGGTTGTGCACTTCAACATAAAAGGAAAAAACTAGCATGTTCCACATTCAAACAGGCCCAAAAACATCATGTGATCCGGACAATACTCATTCAGCCTGAATGGTCAAATATTTCAACTACCAAGGTGACACATGTGGGCCTATGTGGGGTTCTTCACTGACAGAAGCATGTCACATATGTCCCAATAGGGCTGAGGAATGTGCTGCAAAAGTGGGAGAATTGAAACAATCAGCCTGAAAGAACACTGAAAAAGACAAACAATGTTGTTGCATGATGCCACCTCAAGGGCAACAGCCGTAATGTTGCGCTAAATTACTACTGTGGGCAGGCAGAAGGGATAGTGTCACACCCAAATTCAAGGCCGCAGAATGTTTTGTATGAAGCACATGGGTGACCCATACTACTCAGTCACACACACCCTCACCTGGAACTCAATCAGAACCCGTCACCCAAACAACATACACATGCATTACACACAGACGCATGGGCACTGACCGGACAATGTGTCATAATGGGGTAGTTCTCCCACACCTCAGATCTGTTCCTCTGTGACGAAGGTCCCAGCAACAGACTCATGTTCAGTGAGTTTGTTGTCCTCTTGTGGAGACCCACCGCCAGTCACCAGAGAAGCGGCATGACTTGAGGCCAGCTTGTCCTTTGCGCTGCGTTTCAGGTCGTTCCACCACTTGTAGCAATCATCAGCTGAGCGCCTCACAAATCCAAGGGTACTTATGTGGTTGGCGATGGTCTGCCAGTGTGCCTTACGTTGACCAGGTGTGGTCTTGGACCCTGCAGTCACCACCATTTCGTGGCTATGTTGCAACACATAGCTCACAAGTGCATTAAGCTCCACGTCATTAAAGCAAGGCTTCCTTGATGTGCCGGAGTGTGTAGCCGTGCCTGGGGTCTCAGCCTGTCGTGCCAGACCACCCTTCTTCCTCTTTTTAGAAGGTGGAGTGGAGCCAGAGTGGCTAACGCCGCTCTGGTCAGTAGGGGCAGAATCACCGGTGGACTGGGTTGTTGGAGTGTGCAAATGCACATTGACCATAGGACTTGGTGCAGGCATTGTCTGAAGTGTGATGCTGGCAGGGGGAAGATCAGTATGATGGACCAGTACCGACACTGTCCTGGCTGGGAGAGTCAGAGCTGGGGCGGATGGAGCTGCAGCTGCCCCTTCAGCCTCACCAACCTGCATGCTTGGGGCAGCAGATGACATAGCTGCCCCAGATCCACGTGCCTTGGTGACAACTTGCACCGCCACACGTGGCCTAGACTTGCTGACCTGGAAGTCAGCCAGGAAGTCATCCTTTGCCAGGTCAGGTGCCAGAATGGGCTGGTCCAACAGGGGCTGAGCTGGGATGGTCTCAGCCACGTCTCAGCCACGTTTCCCTCAACCATGGGGGTTGAGCATGGGTGTCCCTGATTGGTCCTCCACACATGGGGGTCTAGGGGCACCCTGCAAATCCCGGCCACGTCCCTTACCGCGCCCACCACGCCCACCTGTTGAAGGTCGGCCACCTTTGCCTCCCTTACCGCTTGGTCACCACCCAACCATGGCACTGATGTTCTTGTGCGTATGGGAATTGCAGTAAACTATTGTCTTGGGCAATTGGGGGTCAAAGGGGTAGGGTACTAGCTGGAATTCGTACCCTAGTGCTCTAACAAGGCTGTCTGTGACCCCTGGGGGAAGATGACGGGTCACGCAACGCACCGGCAGCCCAAAAACAAAAATAAACGTGCACACAACCCCTCGTAGACCACGTGCATGGAAAAATGAACCCACACTACGTTGTGGCACCCAGAAACACAAAAATAAGCACACACGTGATACACGCAGCCTACAATGACCTATGAAGGGGTACGCAACACACGGGGCAAGCACAGTTGCTAAGTACGTGCGGAACTCACCGTCTGCCTGGAAAAAGAACGTAAAAAATACGCGCATGTGCGCGTTGGCAACACCACCGCCAAAAGAAGAATTGTACGCGGTCTGAGGAGACAGGACAAAAGGAGAAGTGAACACTGTTTGAGGAAACAGGCCCAAAAAAAGTAGAAAAATCAAAGCTGTCAGAGGTAACAGGGAGTATGAACTTGAAACGCTGTGAAGTAATCGCGTGTGAACCGACAAGAATTACAGAATCCACCCACTCGCTCTCCACAAAAAGCACGTACAAGGAAATGGCGTCATACACGTACCTTTTAAACCAGACCACACATACACGTCACTTACGCGTGTACGCGCCCTTTCCTCCAATTACACGCGCTGACACTCGGACGTGCAGCTTTTCCACATGTGTTTTATCATCACGTGCTATGAGGGAAACACCCGCGCACGTCACAGACGCGCTTACACGCTAAGGTCCTTTGGTCCAATGTAATCGCGTACGTGCGCTGACAAGTTTACGCGCTAAGGGCCTTTTCCTCGAATTACACACTGACGTGCAAGATTTTCACATGCCAAATCACTCCCTATCAAGCTGGCCACGCGTTCACACACGGAAGACCACGCTCCTGCCCAGAAGGCTGAACTACTGCCCCCAGAGCCCCGAGCACGCTCCCACCTGCTGCTGCCTGATTGCCTGCTGCCCACGTGCCCTGCCATTTGCTGCCTGCACGTCAGCCAGGGGTGCTGTTGCTGTGACCACCGCTGCTGGAACCAAAGACTCCCGACTGGGATTCCATCGCTCCATAGCCCAGTCCCAGGACCCAGTTGCCCACCCACTCCTGCCTCTGGGGTTGCCATGTCCAGCACTACACCATCTGGCGGCACTGGCAGCCCCCAGCCAGAGAGGCAGAGGGCCACCAGCTTCACTGCCACCGAAGTTGGTGTCCTGGTGGAGCAAGTCCTGGGGCAGTATGATGCCCTCTTCGGAAGGTCGCGCGCCGACAAGGAAGGACGGACCAGGATCTGGACGGACATCGTGACTGCCATCAACGCGGAGGGGGTGGCAGTCCGCGAATTCCATCATGTCAAGAAGCGCTGGGTGGACTTCAGGTCCAGGACCCTCAACAAGGCCCGGCGCCTCTTGAAGGCAGCGGATGCTAAGGGGCGCCAGGGCCTCCTGTCGGAAGACCAAATGAGGGTCCTGGAAGACGTATGCCCAGTGCTCCACG
Source organism: Ambystoma mexicanum (assembly GCF_040938575.1). Lineage (NCBI taxonomy): Eukaryota > Metazoa > Chordata > Amphibia > Caudata > Ambystomatidae > Ambystoma > Ambystoma mexicanum. Next base: position 308,679,065 of record NC_090939.1, on the reverse strand, counting down.
TCCAGGTCCTTTAGAGGCAGACCCGTCTGGAGTCGAGCAGTAAGTGTACATGCATACTGATTGGAGGCTGTGCGTGTGGTGGTGTGCCAGTAGTGTGCAGGTTGCACATGTGGTTTTGTAGGGCCATGTATGGATGTGTATGTACAGGGCCGTGAGGCTGACACATGCAAGTCCTTTCATGTGTGAGACACATGGATGGTGTATTTGTGGGTAAGCATGCAGGCCAAATGCAGATGTCTGAGCACACATGTTTGAATGACTGTGTATGTCAGTTGTCAAGGTTGTGGTGTCACACATGAATGTTGGTTCCAGCTGCATGTATCTGCACTGTGTACATGTGCATGTATGTGTATCTGACAAGTGTGCAACTGTCATGCAACATGGATGCATGTGAGACTGATATGTAGAAGACTGATTGCCAGATGTGACATGGATGCTGATCTCATCACTGCGACACTTGGTGGAGGTGTACACATGCATGTAAGTGTGGTGGCGTGTGTGCATGTCTAGTGCACTCCCTGTGTCTCATGTGATGTCTGGCTCACCTTTGCCTGCTCATGCTGTTGTATGTGTATGGATGGTGCTGGCTGTTGCGATATGGCTGTGGAATAGCTCATGTGTGTGATTTGAAATGACATGTGTGTTGGGGATTGTGATACCATGTCTGAAGTTTGACAATGACACTCGTGTGCAACTGTCATGTGTGTATGAGTCCATTGTACAGTGCCCTGATGCCTGTGTCCTATCTCTCCCTGTCTGCAGCGTCGACTGATGAAGAGGGCAGAGAGGGTGCTGTGGAGCACAGCGGCAGGGATCACAACGCCAGCCGGAGACGCAAGGCCCGGCTCCCCTCCCAGGTTGTCATCTCATCGGGGAGTGAGGAGTCCGGTGCCGTGTCCCAGGTCACAGCTGCCGAGGGGAGGTCCAAGAGGCGGAGGTTGGAGTTGGACTCCTCGGCAGCCGAAGGGGCAGCTGAGACCCCACAGGGCCCGACGGAGGAAGATGGCACGGAGTCATCCAGGTTGGTGGGGGGTTTAGAGGAGGAGGAGGCCGTGCAAGGGACAGAGACGGGGTCTGGAGGTGGGGATTCCACTGGTGCTAGTGGTGCAGTGAAGGGGCAGGGACAGGAGGCAGCACAGGCTGCCACGGAGGTGCCTGTGTGTAATCCTGTCCCCGATCCTGTGACTGCATCATCTTGCACCAGCAGGGATACCTAAGTCCAGACCCGTTCTCAGGGAGGGGATCGGCTTACACCAACTGGCCTTCCTCTCCCTGCAGATGTTGCTATCCAACACCGGGTTGAGCCTGCCCTGGGTGGGGTGGCGTTCCCTCAACGTGCCATGCGAGCTGACCTGCAGTCTTTTCATGAGGAGACTGCACGTCTTCTCGCATGGCTCGTTGACCGCGTTGACCCACTGGGACAGCTCACCAGGGCCAGACTCTTTTTTTTCTGGACCTTGTTCCGACCCCCTCCTCAACTGGACCCCCTATGCGCCAGTCGTCCTCCGTGCCATCTTCCCACCCATGTGTCACCTGGGTGCCCTGTGGAGCTGCCTCTGACCCTGCGGCCAGGTTAGTGGAGGACACATCCCTGCCACAGTCAGGAATCAGACGTCCAGCAGGGGTGGCCACATCAACAACTGCACCCCAGCCGGAGGAGGGTGTGCAGGCAGTAGGAGCCAGGGCACAGGCAGAGGCACAGCAGCAGCAGCAACAAGGTGGAAGCCATGAGGGCTCGGGGCCTTCAACTTCGGAGAGGCAGGCATCGGCCAGAGGGCAGGAGGACCCAGGACGGGAAGTGTCTTCTGAGTGGCAGCGGTTGGGCCATGCTATAGATGCAGAGCGGCAGCGGGCGGAAGAGGCATGGCTCACGATGGTCAGGGCAGAGAACTCCATGCATAGGGCCCTGAGGCGGGCCGAGTGCCTCGAGGCCATTTGCAGGGACCTGGAGGTCCAGATGTCATCGTCCCTGCGAACCCTCAGGGCCATGGAAGAGGAAAGCCTCTGGGACATCGAGCAGGAGTTCGATGATGCCCTGGCCCGGGAAATCAGAAAGTGAGCCGTTGGACTAGCCCGCTGCCATTGTAAATAGTTATATAGTGTTAGGTTTCCTTTTGTTTTTCTTTTCATTTGGAGCACTTGGACAATGCCCCACCTTTTTGTATATAGTTGTTCATTATGTGGGGTTTTTGTAGGTTTCCTTTCAATGGTTGGGCTCATGGACCCTGGATTTGTACTTTGTATATAGTTCCAAAATGGATTTCACCTCATTTGCCTTTTTTTTTTAACCATGGATCAATGGAATTTTCTTTTTTTTCACTTTGGATTTGATTTGACGGACAGACTCTTTGGACCCATTTGCTTTTGGATTGATTTTTATTCTGGTTTTACACATCTTCTTTTTCATATTTTGGACATGCAGCTTTTTATTTATTATTTACATTATTGTGTGATTTCATTTCATTCCCTTTCTTTTGTGTCTAATACATTTTTATTTGATACTTCATTGTGTGGTATGCTTTCCTTGGTTTCCTGCATGTCACAATGCATGTTTTCTCATTCACTTGCACCCATTGTGTGTGTGTGATGAACATGTATTGATGTGCATACTTGCCATTTGGGATATTTCATGTGATGGGGATTTCAATGTGGGGTGTATGTAATACTTGGTTGTGTGTTTCGACTGGGGTGGCGTGGGTTGGTATTTGGGTGGCCATTAGGCCCATGATTGTGGATCGTGATGACATGTTGTGGGGGACATGAGTGGGGGCCTGCTGGCAGGTGCCCTGCACTGCTGGGGGGTGGGGGTGCAAGGGGACATGAGTGGAACATGTGTGGGGGTCTGCTGGCAGGTGCCTTGCACTGCTGGGGGGTGGGGGTGCAGGGGGACATGAGTGGGACATGAGTGGGGGCCTGCTGGCAGGTGCCCCGCACTGCTGGGGGGGTGGGGATGCAAGGGGACATGAGTGGGGGCCTGCTGGCAGGTGCCCCGCACTGCTGGGGGGTGGGGGTGCAAGGGGACATGAGTGGGTGCCTGCTGGCAGGTGCCCCACACTTCTGGGGGGTGGTGGTGCAAGGGGACATGAGTGGGGGCCTGCTGGCAGGTGCCCCGCACTGCTGGGGGGTGGGGGTGCAAGGGGACATGAGTGGGGGCCTGTTGGCAGGTGCCCCGCACTGCTGGGGGGTGGTGGTGCAAGGGGACATGAGTGGGGGCCTGCTGGAAGGTGCCCCGCACTGCTGGGGGGTGGAGGTGCACGGGGACATGAGTTGGTGATCAGTGGTGCAAGCGAACAGGTGGCTTGGCTGGGGTGCATGCCCATGGTGGATGGGCTGCCTGCGGGATATGACCAGGGGTGCAGGGTAGTCCCCTGTGGTGTGGGCTGCCTGCAGGGGCCGTGGAGGGTGTAAAGGGAACTCCTGGGAGGACCCACACTGGCAATTCACGTGTAGGACTCCCCTGCACCCCCGAAATACACGTACCCCACTCGCACAGGGCCTATCACGTGTGAAACTTCAGGCGCACCCCAGTATTACACCTACCCTGCTGAAATCGCGTGTGGAACTTCCCGCGCACCCCAGAAATACACGTACCCTGCTGAAATTGCGTGTTAAACTTCCCCGCACCCCAGAAATACACATACCCTGCTGAAATCGCGTGTGGAACTTCCCGCGCACCCCAGTAATACACGTACCCTGCGGAAATCGCATGTTAAACTTCCCCGCACCCCAGAAATACACATACCCTGCTGAAATTGCGTGTGGAACTTCCTGCGCACCCCAGTAATACACGTACCCTGCTGAAATTGCGTGTTAAACTTCCCCGCACCCCAGAAATACATGTACCCTGCTGAAATCGCGTGTGGAACTTCCTGCGCACCCCAATAATACACATACCCTGCTGAAATCGCGTGTTAAACTTCCCCGCACCTCAGAAATACACGTACCCTGCTGAAATCGCGTGTGGAACTTCCTGCGCACCCCAGTAATACACGTTCCCCGCTTGGCGTTTGCTGTTTGGCAGCCCTGTATACTGGTCCAGGGTTAGCGCAGCCCTTTGCGCTGAATTGGGAATTTTGATGGCTTTTCCTTGCGCGAGGGCGTTCTTGGGGGCGTAACTGGCGCTGCTGCAGGGTCGCTGCGTCACTCTGCGCCACGGCTGGTTTTGGAGGCTAAAATCCATGAATACGCTTTGCGCGGAAATCGATTTTAGCGCACGCGGCTGGCGCAGACATTTGCACGCGCACACTGTGCGCCAGCCGCGTGCGCCACTTTTGTGCGAAATTCTATGAATTACCCTGTTAGTTGTATCCAATTGGTCACAAATTAAATGCTGGGTCGTTGGCAAATGATACCCTACTATGTGCTAGTCTGTAGACTTCTCATCAAATGCATAAGAGGTTGAAACATTAAAATGCCAAATGATTAGCTACCCGATGCTTAACACGATGAGAATTTAGTTTCACTTTGCCAACGGCCATTATTTTAGAAGCAGGTGAGTTTTGGACAATTACTCTGAGGGGGGAGGATGTGTCATTGAGTTTAGCATTGCCTCGGTTCCTCGACACCATTGCAAATTTCCAAAACAACAAATCCTTCCCAGTGTAGCCTAATATTTTAGTATAGTTTCAATACTGTTTTAGTTTTGATACATTGCATTATGTAATTTTTGTTTACCATTGTGCTTTTTTCCGTGACTAGGCGACTATCAATTCCAGACTTAGTCAAAAAGGGGGGAAATCCACTGAAAAAAAATGCGTAAAATGTTAATTTAATTCACATATGCTGAAAATATTTCTGTTTTAAGGAAAATGCAGCCTTAAAGTTCACAGACATAACAACAGAACTATTCATTTGACGAAAATTAAAGTTGCTTCAAAAACAAATGAGTGGGACAGAAAGCAGTGAATCAATTGAAATGACCAATACATATTTGCATTGAAAACATACTGGGGAAAAATGAGACTTAATATTTGCTAATTAGTTTATTGAATGCTCCAAAACAATCAGAAAATAGTTGCTATTGTTAAATGGATAGATACATTGATGGGGTTTTTAACATACTACACCACTGCTATGTCAATCGCCTCTTGGTGCTTTGCAACTGTACAATCAATGCAGAGGAGTCGGCTAGTTTTAGTTGAATATATCATTGTTTTTTTTTTTTTGGCAACTTCTAACATCCTTAATCACAACAAATGACAACAACCACTGGCAATGTCAACAGTTTGGGCAAAGGCACTTGTCAGGCACTGCTGTATTGGTATTAACTAGCCAGTGATGGTAGCAGATATACATGGTGTTGCGTACCTGGGCAAACAGCAGTGCCTGGCAAATACCTAATAGTTATACAAAAGCCAACATTGCCAGCTTTGTCAAAGCTTGTTTTAAACAGGACTTCAGGGAAAGACACAGATAGTGCTTTTAAATCGAGTGGCTGAGGGCAGATCTGGTTTGGGCATTTTAATTACACCAGCAGCATTATCCTTTGGAAGGCTGCTTTGTAAAAAACACTGGCAGGCACTTCGAGTGCAAAGTTTGTCAGTAATGTTTGATTAAAGCAAGCTGAACGAGTTCCCATGAGGAGATATTTGGGCAGGGAGGTGAAAGAACTGGGTGGGAATGCCCCTAGGGATTATCATGGCCATGGGTAAACGATGGGTGGGCAAATAGCCATCAAACACCTAAACGCTTTGTGTCCCTCCTCATAAGCGATTTCTCCTCATCTGTGCTCTAATGAAATAGTGTGGGCTTATAGCAGCCCAAACTAAAAATGACATCTTGCAGTCGTTTAATGTATATTGCAGGTCCGGTCAATTAATGAATACCCAGTCACAGATTACTGGAACTATGTGTTTAGCGTGGTTTTCGCATACATTAGATTGTACGTCAGTAGAAAAGTGCCCAATGCATAGTCCACGTGGATACAGATTCCGAGCTAATGTTGTGTCACGGCTGATGTCCATGTCTCTTGCTGCCAGACGTAATGGCACTCGCTGGTCAGAGGTGGACTGGTGAGTCTACTTATGAAGGATGAAGGCCCACTCTCCATCAGCACCGTAGCGGCCCTGCGGCTGGTCCATATTTGCGATGCTGAAGAGGCATGTTCTGTTCTGTACTGTCATCATCAAAAGAGCTTAGCAGAATATCCTGAGCGTGTGACTTGGGTGGCCCATTGCACTCAGCGTAGCTACTGTCACTGGTCCCCACTTACTTGTGACAGTAGCTACGCTGACAATGCCGGTTTCCTGGCATTGAAGTGCCAGGAAACCGGGCACGTTGTAGGTTGGGGAGCTCGGTCTGCTCACGTCTATTCCACAGTACCCCGTGACAATACCGTAGAAGTCTTTTATACTGACACTTCTTTGCCGTGAACAAAAGACGTAACAACAACGCAACTATATGTTTATATTTTGGTCCTTCAGAGTTTGCAGAACTTCACTTACGTTCCATTGGGATGTCAAGTAAGTGTTTCCTTGACACTTAAGGAGCACAGGATTACTTTCCACAGACGCAGTGGAACAGAGAGGCGGAAGCAAACCTGATGCCTATCTTTGAAATCACAACCAGTTGGACGTTCCTCGCTGTTTAGAGGGTTTCTTGGGTGGAACATTCCTTTTTGGAGAGTGTTTATGCAATTCCCAGGGATACACAGAAGGAGTGTTTAAGAATAGGGACACTGATTATTACAAGAGTTAGAAGCCGTCTGACTTGATTCTCATTATACATTATATTATTATTATTATTATTATTATTATTATTAACAATCATAATAATAGCATCATCATGTGGAGGGGGTTGTCTTGATTCTCGAGTCCCTAAACCTGAACAGTCCCTTTGTGAGGTAATCCAGGACTCGCTGCTCTTTGTCAGTCAGCATGTGCAGAACACCCTTTTAATTTCCAGTTGAGGACATCTGGATAGACTTTATGTTCTGTCTGGGTGCTGATTGGTTGTTTCAGCACGGTACACTGTGTGCGCTCTTGCTGATAAGCGCCGTCTTGCCCCGTGCACCATTGCACTTTGTCTTTCACCTCGTTAAAGAGGACACATCTTTTTCTACTTTCAGGGTATATGGTGCTTTGCTTCTGTCCAACACATGTTTCTGTTTCTGAAATGTTTCTACATTTGTGTTACTTTGGATATATGTGACATACGTAGGGTGAATGAAAAGATGTAAGACGTCCCAGGCAAATTATTAGGATTGTGTTTCAGTTATATAAAGCTACATTTTTTTGTAAGTATTTGTTTTATTTGTACTGTTGATCAACATGACATTTTCACAATATAAAAATTAAAATAGAATTGTACAATTGTATTCTAAACGTATCAACAGAGATCATGAATTAATTGTTATTACATATTGAAACCATAAGATCCTATTTCTTATTTCCAGGATACCATGCCACAGTTTAATAACAACTATTCTCTCTGAATTGTTATCATCCTTTCTTAGTGAGTTTCTTACTATCTGTTTGGTTATTGAATGCATGTATTAATTTTTACCAAAACTACGTTTCCTCAAATACTCTAATCTTTCACAATGTAATGACGAGCTTCATTGTTTTTACAGTTGTTGTGCATAGACTACATAGTCCGTGTAGCGAAGTTTGTATTCAAGCGGCATGCACTTACATAGTTGTGGTGTGGTGTGGTAGGGAAATATGGGCCGTTTACGAGAAAGAAAGAAAGAAAGAAAGAAAGAAAGAAAGAAAGAAAGAAAGAAAGAGAGAAAGAGAGAAAGAAAGAAAGAAAGAAAGAAAGAAAGAAAGAAAGAAAGAAAGAAAGAAAGAGAGAGAGAAAGCAAGAAAGAAAGAAAGAAAGAAAGAAAGAAAGAAAGAAAGAAAGAAAGACAAAGAAAGAAAGACATTTAGTGCAAACAACACCATGGGCTGATTTACAAAAGAGTTCTACAAGGGCTCAATCCCATTGAAAATCGCTTTGTGAATCCGGCCCCCCTGTGTGTCTGTATTTTTGTGACTGGTTGTAGAGACATAGATGTCAGACAGAAGCACTCGAACACATCCTTGCTTGGAGGTGTTTCATAATATTATTATTCCCGCTGGTGTTCATGATAATGCAAATAAAATCAAGAGCATCTAATTAAATGGCTTTGACTTCAAGAACATTTGGAAGTCTTTTTCAGGGTCAACACATGTTTTAGCTTTAATGTTTTTCTGGTCTCTGTGGTGGCACTGGCGTTTATTTCAATATTTCGAAACATATTGGATGGGATGCTCTTTTAAGCAAACGAAAACAAATATTCAATACCTTAAATTCGGGTGACTGGCAGCTGAGTTCACAACACGCTTTCACAGCTAGATGATGATTTGATAAAGAGCTTGGTTCAGGAGAAATAATAACTACAGAACAAAGCTTTTATATCTAATAAATTATATCATGTCCAAAGAAAACATGAAAAGAGGGAAAAAACAGTTGTTGCTCTTAATAATTCACTCTTAGTGACTGATAACCCTCAATTGATATTTGATTCTCTTACTGGCAAGGGTGGACTGTTCTTTCAGGAGCCAGAGATGACATACGTTTTGGGAGTCAGGAATTATTGCCCATTGATTTTCCGAATGACAGTGCCTCTTGTTGCTATGCAACACAATGTTGTTTTTGCATAAACTCAGAGTAAGAATCTGAGAGATTGAATGGTACATACTGATAGTAGTGGCTAAAAAGCAAGATCTAAGAGGGCATATATACGTTTCCCTGTTTACAGTGCATCAATTGCAACAATTGAAGTAAAGGCAAAATTGTACATCATCCCCGCGCTGGAGAGAAGACCATTTTCCAGGAATTTGCTACGTGTGGAACAGTGAATATTGTATACAATACACAATGCCCTTGTGGCAAGTACTATGTTGGATAATCATCATGTAAGGCAAAAATGAGATGGAATGAGCATTGCTCGAATGTAAGAACTGTGAATTTGAAATCGGTGGTGGTGAGCCATTGGTTGGATAAAAACTTCAGATAACAGAGATGAAGTTCCAAGTTGTAGAGGGAAAAAGACCTGGCACACAGAACAGTAAAATCACGTGCCTACTAGATCAACACAATGATTTTTGGATAGACAACCTTGATTCATTCATACATTGGGGTATGAATGAACAATGTAACTTGAGTTCTTATCTCTAATTCTTCAATGATTTCATAGTTTAGTGCACCATGTCACCAAATGGAAACAGCAACAAGTACACTTCTACTAGCATCAATATTTATTAACAGATTAATTTGAATGAGAGTGATTACAAGATGTCAACACTAAAATCCCTTTTCTAATGATGACTTTGTGATGAAAATGCTCATATTTCATTGTGATGTATCTATGATACTATATGCAAAATATATGTTGATCTTATAGGAAATTATCAAGTGATTTTTTAGTGATGGAACGTTCACATATTGTGACTTATATTTCCTCATTCAAAGGTTGTACCGTAGGTTTCATTATAATGTATCCAAGACACGCTATACCCACGCTCCAGATTATAGGTTCACCATAGATGGGATTATGATGAATCGTATGTGTAATTTAGTATGTAACTTACTTTGCATCACCTTGAGACATACGTTTATTCATAATAGTTGCCAAGTGCCCAGTCATATCAAGTAAGTTGCATGATCATGAATAAACAATACACATTGCCAGTATGTCTGTACGTCAGTATGTAATTGCCATGATGTTGTAATGCCGATGATGTCACTGCCTGTGATGTCACAGAGGGTTGATGTCACTGTGTTCGAACAATATGGCACCTCACAACATGTTTGCTTTAAAGAAAACCCAGCACACTCTATTTTGCTCACAACGTGGCTTGAGGAACGTGTGAAACAAAAACTGGGGTATCATAGATTGAGGTGAGTTAAAGATGGTTTCTTGCTGGGTTAACAACAACCAGAATATTTAATACATTGAGAATACATGTATATGTTTCTATTTTGACTGCTGGTACATTGAAAACTCTTTCTATTTGGACATAATTGGTCAGGACCATTCTACATATGATTGAAATACATAAATTATGATTTTTGTTGTTTTATGGAAGGCAATGTTTGCCAAAAAGTTTATGGTAATTTCTCTCTTCTATATTTCACTTTTCATTTTTTAAATTTCATTTACTGGGATATAGATAAGACCAGTGTATCACAGACATTATGGTTTAAATATTTTGTATTCATTAAAATATGCTCATACATGATCGTAATTCCATATTTTTTTGATCATTTTCAGTCGTTAGACCGATGAAGGTTGGGAACATTCGAAATGCATGGAAATATACATTTCAAATAATATGAAGATGTGTGCACATTTTTGTGAACTGTTTTATATCCAAAACAAGCATTGCACATTTCATCTATGAATACATTTATTGCTTGGATTGGAAAAGATGAAGTGAGTTTTCTCACTAGGGTTCACACAGCATCTAATAAGTGGGTATCCGACTTGTGTTCTATTCAACACATTTTTTAATACCACAAGTCTGAGCCCTGTACATTCCTATTTTCTTTTGTCCAAGAAGTAGCATTGATAGGACATAATATGTGTGAAAGGGTACACACATTGTAAAGAACTCACTTTTGGATGTAAGAGTATTAATTTGCCAATCTGAGGTCTCTCGCCAACTCCCATTATCTCTATGCAGGCATACACCTGAGAGCCTGTTTCACAGTCATGAAGGCCTTCCGCCTCAACTATCACTTCCAAACCTGAAACTCACCCAGCTAAACATTCAACAGATAGACTCTCTTAGCATGGCAATTTACCGCTAACCAATCCCTATCATAGAGATAAGGGAAGTTATATAATTGTAAAAAATGCAACTGTACAACAGGGACTGTTGAGGGGAGTTCCAATTGCTGGAGACAGCAGAGTGGCAACTGCTACCTATCACTCCCATATAAGTACAATACAATACTGTAAGTGACTACAATCAAGCAATCCTACTAAGTCAGTGCCTTGTCTGGGATGCCCAAGGGAAGATCTTATTTATGTATTTTTATGGCAAGTTATAATCTGGATGATGAACCCTTGTATAACACCCCTCTCTTAGAATCCCCCTTGACCCCACTGAGCCAAGAAGTAGGTTTGTTTTGCAAATTTAAAAGGTTTATTTGAAAAATTAAACAATATATATATATATATATCACACTTCTATAAATAAATTAATAATGGATAGTACACACGTGAATATGAGCAGTAATCAACGAGAGGTAATCCTACAGTAGCACAGTTCTTGGTTACTTATGAATAGGAACAGAAGAATGATGTGGGAAGGAATGCTTTATATGGTTCAAGGAAACGCAATGATGAATGAAATGCAGTACAGAAAATAACTTGATATGGCTTCAACAAAAGACAATGTAATCACTTTTCCTTGACAATTCACTCCCCCCCTTTATGCAATGTGAGGAGATGGAAAGAAGACACACAGTTCTCAGGAATGCAATCAAATATAATTCAGTTCCCCCCTAGCAAGCTTAGAGGAAAACAGGTATGAGTTTTAACACAGGCAAGATACTTTGATGTGTTTGCAATTAAGTGAAAAATAAGCTAAAAAGGCTTTTAATTCCCTATAGGGGGTTCAGGGTGAATGATATCTAGTTTATATTAGTTCAGGCTCACTTTAGCAATGCTCTATGAGTAACTAGCAGGTTAAAATGAATTTTAGCAAAGGAAAGCAAGGAGCTGCTGATTTTTACACGTGGCTGAAATTGTGCAAAATGTCAAATCGCTGCAAATTTAATCGTGTGCGTCGAGCATAATTACGGAGGCCCTATAAGGAGTAGCAAGTCGGATCTAGGTTCGTCGGAAAGCCCAGAATCTTATCTTTAAGATGACAGTTAAAACTCGCTGCTAGCACAAACGGTTCCAGAGATACGGCCGATTTAGTAAAGGTAGTTTTTCGGATTTGAAATGTTAAAGCTCAGAATGACAGGTGACAGTTTTCAGTTTTAAAGATGACAGAATGACACGATTCTAGGAGGCAGTTCTAATAGGCTAAAATAGTTTGGATTAGATTATTTTAAACTAAGAGATTGGTTTTGGCACAGTGAATACTCACACTATATTTTTGAAATAAGCCGTCAAGGTCTGGTCAGGTTGGACGGGACTTCCGGCGGGTGGTTCTGAAGTCCCGGCTATCTGGGTCAGCTCTGCTCTCTGGGTCTGTCAAGCACCGGTTCTGCTTACAACAGTCTGGTTTGTGGTTCTCTCTGGTTCCGGATACAGCACTGCTTTCTGGATACTGCTACAGGTGTAACGCTCACCTGATTCCCGCAGAGGCGCCGGTCTTGACTGGGTGAATGCCGTATCTTCAAAGGTGATGTGTAACACACGGTTGGCTCTTTGGGCTGGACCTCTGTGCACTGTATGTCTGACTCGAAGAGTAAGATGTCTGCAGATAGAAAATATGGGATTAATGAACTGGGGTTATTGGGTGCCTCTCTCCTCTTCCCTTTCTCTTCTCCTGTAGAACCCCAAAGGTTAACACCCTCACCTTAGGTAAGTGAACGCCCGAGCTCTCCATCTGCCTCGGGGCAGGGTGCCGTAACCAGTTTCTTCACTGGATAAGGGTGCAGGCCTCTTGACCTCAGAGGACTGCTGTCCGTCGTTAACTGCACGAACGGTAAGTTCTGGGCACTTCAAATGTCTTAAAAGTCTTTTGTAATGATATCTCTTGTTTTGCAGGGTTCCGGCGATGGCGGATGGCGGGCTGATGAGAGTTGAGGATCGAACCCGCGTGAGGAATAGAAGCGCCTGGAAGCACGTAAGTAAGCGCTTGTAGCCTGCTTCACGATGCGCACTAACTGCCCCTTTTATCTTGCAGGTACAAGTTCGGAGCTTTAGAGAAGCTGAAGGGTGCTGGAATACCCACTGGATTCGGCGTGGGAAGGAGTAATGGCACGTGAGTAATAAAGTTGCCCAATGTCTTTAAACGCACCTTCTTTTGTCTTTCAGATGTGGGATGCAGCGCCGAAGGCCTCCGGAGCGTGCGAAGAGCTGGTAAGCTTTTGTCTTTCAGATGCCGGAATGCAGTGCGAAGACCTCTGGAGCATGCGAAGAGTAGGTAAGCCTTTGTCTTTCAGATGCCGGAATGCAGCGCGAGGCGTTGGAGACAGCCGATGGACCAGGTAAGAGATGCGCTGCCACTGAAGACCGTAGTGCTAACCTGTTCTTTCTTTGTCTTTACAGGTGCTGCTGAAGACTGGATTCCAGGATGGTAAGCCTTTGTTCCCTTAGGCCCAGGATCAGAAGCAGAAGATACGATGAGCGTTCTGCTGCAGAGAATGCAGAATAACGCAAAGCAAGATTCATCCATCGGGTGTGGTTTAAATAGCCTCCTGTAGTGCTTAGTTGTCTCCTTCCACAGCCACGCCTAAGAAAAGAGTTCCTGCTTTCCAGAAGAGTTCCAGTGTTCTGAACCTAGGGAGTGGCTCCTGCCCCACCCAACAGGAAAAGTAGTCCCAAACAGAAGAGGATCAGGGGTTCAACTGGCAGGTAAGTAAGCAGCATGGTCTGCTGCAGGTAAGTCCACCCAAGCATTATGAGCCCTTCTCTTCCAGCGCTGGGACTGGGCATCTTTATGAGCCTGGTGCCACTGGCGCCAGGACAGGGTCCAAAAGGTCCCAATTGGGACTGGCTGGCACTCGGAACCGGGGTTATGGGTCTGCTTCCAAGGGAGTCGGGCAAGTCCTGATCTTTTGGAAGCAGAGATCATGACAGCACCCCCCCTCAAGGCCCCTCCCAAACCGGGCTTCTCCGGAGGTTTGGGCTTGTTAGGAAATGTTCGATGAAATCTTTTGATTAGACGAGGCGCGTGGACATATTCTGCAGGTTCCCAGGATCTTTCTTGGGGACCGTAGCCTTTCCAGTCAATCAGGTAAAATAGTTTAGATTTGGAGATCTTGGAATCCAGGATGCTTTTGACTTCAAACTCGAGTTCTCCATCAACTAGAATAGGTTTTGGAGATGTAGTTAGTCGGGTTTGAGGTTGCACAGGTTTTAATAGAGAGACGTGGAAGACCGGATGTATCTTCATGTGAGGGGGCAAGTCCAACTTGACCGCTACTGGATTTACTATGGTAGTGATGGAATAGGGACCAAGGTATCTTGGGTTGAATGTGCGTGGTCCTTTTAGAGGTAGATATTTGGTGGATAACCAGACTTAATCTCCTACTTGATATTGGGGGGCTTCCTTCCGATGTTGGTCTGCTCCTTTCTTGTATTGTTCTTTAGCCCTTTGAAGGTGAGAAACGGCTTCCTTAAAGGCTTGTGTGATTGTAGAATGCAGGTGGTCTACTGCCGGTGTTCCAAGATCTTGGAGTGGATCCAACTCCGAGGTTCGAGGGTGACTACCGTATAAAAGAAAAAACGGGGTCTTCCCAGTTCCCGAGTGGACAGAGTTATTGTAGGCATATTCGGCTATCCAAAGGATATCTTTCCAAGTTTTTTCAGTTTGTTGTAGCATGCAGCGCAAATACTGTTCCAGAGTTTGATTGGTCCTCTCGGTTTGTCCGTCGGTTTGAGGGTGGTGGCTGGTCGAAAGTCTCACATCAATTTGAGCCGACCGACAGCAACTTCGCCAAAAATGAGAAATAAATTGACTACCTCGATCCGAAATTAGAACTGAAGGAAAACCGTGCAGTCGGACGATGTTTTCGAGAAATTCTCGGGCCAGAGTTGCTGCTGTTGGTAAGCCTTTGAGTGGAATGAAATGCGCCATCTTGGAGAATAGGTCCACGATTACTAGGATCGTATTGTATCCGGAGCATGGAGGTAGATCGGTGATGAAGTCCATAGAAAGCGTATGCCAAGGGCGAGGCGGGATGTCAATAGGGCGTAAGAGGCCGGCTGGTTTTTCCTTTTGACTCTTGTTTTGGGCGCATACTCCACAGGACATTATAAAGTCTCTGATATCTTTTTTCAAAGACGGCCACCAGAAGTAGCGCTTGATCTTTTCCGAGGTCTTGGTCATACCGGGATGTCCTTCCATTAAAGAATCGTGATAACAAGAGATTACCTTTTTCTGTAAATCTGTGCTGGGCAGGTATAACCGTTCTTGGAAATGTAATAGGTTGTCCTTCACCGTAAAGTCCTTTCCCTGCAGATGCCAATTCTGTATGTCTGCTGGAGTTACCAATAGCCTGGCTTTATCCTTAACTTCCTCTATGGATTGTGTGGCGATTACACCTAGAATTCTTTGTTCGGGAATGATAGGTACAGGTTTAGGATTGATCAAATGTTCTTCCACTCCCATCCGAGAAAGGGCATCAGCTTTACCGTTTTTTGTACCAGGTCGATAGGTAATTATGAAGTCAAACTCGGCAAACAATAGTGCCCAACGGAGTTGCCTAGAGGATTGAGCTTTTGCGGTTTTCAAATATTGCAGGTTTCGGTGATCTGTAATCACAGTAACGGTGTGTCGGGCCCCCAGAAGATAATGCCGCCAAGCCTTAAAGGCGGACTTGATAGCTAGAAGTTCCTTATCAGTAATAGTGTAATTGATTTCAGGAGGCGAGAATTTGCGGGACCAAAATGCCACGGGATGCAACTGATTGGTTACTGGGTCCTTTTGTGATAGAACTGCCCCCATGGCAAGGCTCGAAGCATCAGTTTCAACGATGTAGGGGAGTTCTGGGCGAGGATGTTTTAAGATCGGTGCAGAGATAAATCTAGTCTTCAAATTCTGGAAAGCTTGTTCCGCCTCGGTAGACCATTCAAAACGTTTGTTTTTCTTTAACAAGGCGGTGATGGGCTGGACTATTCGAGAGAATTCGGGGATAAACCTGCGGTAAAAGTTAGCAAAGCCTAACATGCTTTGAACACCTTTTATGGAGGATGGCGATGGCCATTTGAGAATTGCATCGACCTTCTTTGAATCCATACGCACTCCGCTAGGTGATAATATGAATCCCAAGAATTCAACTTCAGTCACGTTGAAAACACATTTTTCCAACTTAGCGAAAAGTTTGTGTTGACGCAATCTCTCGAGGACCATTTTCACGTGTTTCCGATGTTCAGTTTCCGATGAAGAATAAACGAGGATGTCGTCAATGTAAACAACAACACACACATCTATGAGCTCTCTGAGGACATCGTTCATAAAATATTGAAAGGCGGCCGGGGCATTGCAAAGTCCGAAGGGCATGACCTGATATTCAAATAGCCCATACTTGGTGCGGAAGGCCGTCTTCCATTCATCGCCCTCTTTTACACGTACCAAGTGGTAGGCTCCTCTAAGATCCAGCTTTGTATATATGCATGCTTTTCTGACTTGGTCCAGGAGTTCAGGGATCAAAGGTAACGGATATCTATTCTTAACGGTGATCTGGTTCAGGGCGCGATAATCTATACAAGTTCTAAGGTCCCCTTCTTTTTTTGGAACGAAGAACAAAGCTGAGGAAGCAGGGGACTTGGAAGGACGAATAAACCCATTTGCTAGGTATTGATCCAGGTATTGTCGGAGGTGAAGATTCTCAGGCTCGGTGAGGGCATAAATTCTACTACAAGGAGGAGTAGATCCAGGTATCAGGTCTATCTGGCAGTCATAAGACCTATGAGGAGGTAGAGAGTTAGCCTGATCCTTCCGGAAAACATCTTGGAATTCTAGGTATTCAGGAGGTAACTGAGGAGCCTCCGAGGCAATTGCTGCCAGTGCAACACCAGGTCGAGGGTGACAAGTAGAGACACATTCTGGAAACTGAACCGTTCTTGCTCGCCAATCGATCTGAGGATTGTGCTTCTCTAACCAAGGAATTCCTAGAATAATCTGGAACTGGGGGGCCTTGATCACATCGAACACGATCTTCTCATGGTGTCCATCTTGACTTACTAGCGTCACTTCTTGGGTGGTATGCGTTACTGGTCCGGAGGCTACCTCCGTACCATCCACCGTAGTAATGACGTCCTTTACAGCCTTTGGACAAAGAGTCAGATTCATCCTCAAAACCATTTCATGATCCACATAATTGCCGATGGCACCGCTGTCGACGTAAGCTTCAATCGCATGTAATCGATCCGAATGTTCAGGGCTAATGAGGACCATAGGTATCACGAAATGCGAGGTCACGGAACTGGTTTTAACGCTCGGCAAGAGGACCTCTATTCTTGTCGGGCGAGGTTGTTTCCCTGCTCAGAGTTTGTGACCCTGGTAACTGCAGCTCCTACTGCCTTCTTGGCTGGTTTCACCGGACAGTCTTGAAGAAAGTGCCCCGAGTTTCCGCAATAGAGGCATAATTGCAACTGTTTTCTCCTTTCCCGCTCCTTTTGTGTTAGTGGTCCTTTCAGGCCCCCTATTTGCATGGGTTCCCCGGAGTCTACTCCTTTGGTAGGAGTTGGTGGTTTGGAAAATACTCGAGCATCAAACTTGGAACGATCGGCCTTCCTGTTCTGCAGTCTGTGGTCAATTTGAACGACTAAGTCAATATAGTCCGAACAGTCTTGCGGGGGATTCACTACTTGGGCTAACACATCTTTGAGCTCTCCACGTAGACCTCTATAAAACAGCGTAATCCTTTTGTCCTCAGGCCATCGAGTTTCCACTATCAGTCTGTTGAAAGACGCAATATAAGCCAAAAGGTCTTGATTACCCTGTCGCAATGAAAGGAGCTCATTGTCCAAGGCCTGCGCCTGTGAATGTCTTGCAAACAGTTTTTCCATACTGAGCTGAAAAGCTCGAAAATCATGGAGAACCGTATCATCTTGATTAACTAGAGGGATCGACCAGTCTGCCGCATTGCCACTAAGGTACGAAAGCACGAAAGCTACCTTAGCTTGATCAGTTGGAAAGGCTGCTGGCCGGCATAAGAAGTGCAACCGGCACTGATTAATAAATACTGCAAACCTCTTTGGGTCACCAGAAAATCGTTCGGGGGGAGCCAGAGGTACATTCCCAGGTAGGTTGATCTGCACTGGGTTCGTAGAGGATGTTGAAGGAAGATTTGCCCCTGATGCGGGTAACGGAGTTTGTCCGGCTTGTGACTGTAGCAATTGTCTAGCGAGATTGTTTGTTCGCTCCTTGGAAATAATCAGTTCCCTTCTTAGAGCATTTGTTTCCTGACAGGCTGCATGCACTTCTGCTCTTAGTTCCCCAAGTAACTGGGCTAGCTGGTCGGTATCCGAGGTTTCCATAGCGCCTGGGTGGGAGTTTTGCGATAGGCTTTGCGTTCTGTAACGCTCACCTGATTCCCGCAGAGGCGCCGGTCTTGACTGGGTGAATGCCGTATCTTCAAAGGTGATGTGTAACACACGGTTGGCTCTTTGGGCTGGACCTCTGTGCACTGTATGTCTGACTCGAAGAGTAAGATGTCTGCAGATAGAAAATATGGGATTAATGAACTGGGGTTATTGGGTGCCTCTCTCCTCTTCCCTTTCTCTTCTCCTGTAGAACCCCAAAGGTTAACACCCTCACCTTAGGTAAGTGAACGCCGAGCTCTCCATCTGCCTCGGGGCAGGGTGCCGTAACCAGTTTCTTCACTGGATAAGGGTGCAGGCCTCTTGACCTCAGAGGACTGCTGTCCGTCGTCAACTGCACGCACGGTAAGTTCTGGGCACTTCAAATGTCTTAAAAGTCTTTTGTAATGATATCTCTTGTTTTGCAGGGTTCCGGCGATGGCGGATGGCGGGCTGATGAGAGTTGAGGATCGAACCCGCGTGAGGAATAGAAGCGCCTGGAAGCACGTAAGTAAGCGCTTGTAGCCTGCTTCACGATGCGCACTAACTGTCCCTTTTATCTTGCAGGTACAAGTTCGGAGCTTTAGAGAAGCTGAAGGGTGCTGGAATACCCACTGGATTCGGCGTGGGAAGGAGTAATGGCACGTGAGTAATAAAGTTGCCCAATGTCTTTAAACGCACCTTCTTTTGTCTTTCAGATGTGGGATGCAGCACCGAAGGCCTCCGGAGCATGCGAAGAGCTGGTAAGCTTTTGTCTTTCAGATGCCGGAATGCAGTGCGAAGACCTCCGGAGCATGCGAAGAGTAGGTAAGCCTTTGTCTTTCAGATGCCGGAATGCAGCGCGAGGCGTTGGAGACAGCCGATGGACCAGGTAAGAGATGCGCTGCCACTGAAGACCGTAGTGCTAACCTGTTCTTTCTTTGTCTTTACAGGCGCTGCTGAAGACTGGATTCCAGGATGGTAAGCCTTTGTTCCCTTAGGCCCAGGATCAGAAGCAGAAGACACGATGAGCGTTCTGCTGCAGAGAATGCAGAATAACGCAAAGCAAGATTCATCCATCGGGTGTGGTTTAAATAGCCTCATGTAGTGCTTAGGTGTCTCCTTCCACAGCCACGCCTAAGAAAAGAGTTCCTGCTTTCCAGAAGAGTTCCAGTGTTCTGAACCTAGGGAGTGGCTCCTGCCCCACCCAACAGGAAAAGTAGTCCCAAACAGAAGAGGATCAGGGGTTCAACTGGCAGGTAAGTAAGCAGCATGGTCTGCTGCAGGTAAGTCCACCCAAGCATTATGAGCCCTTCGCTTCCAGCGCTGGGACTGGGCATCTTTATGAGCCTGGTGCCACTGGCGCCAGGACGGGGTCCAAAAGGTCCCAATTGGGACTGGCTGGCACTCGGAACCGGGTTTATGGGTCTGCTTCCAAGGGAGTCCGGCAGGTCCTGATCTTTTGGAAGCAGAGATCATGACAACAGGTTCTTGCAAAAGTTCTTGGCAAAAAATTCAAACAGCTCGCCCCGGCTGTTGAATAGTTTGGTTGGTTTTGAGGCCTGCTGAAGAGGATTCAGCTTGTGGATTCAGGCCTCTCTGCTACAAATTCTGGAGTTAATTTCTGCTACAGGTTCTGGAGATTGATGGATTTGAAGTCTGGATCTCTGGACGTGAAGTCTGAAGTCTCCTGGCAAAGCGTCCCGCAAGAAAGTGGAAAGTGAATGTCCCCACCTGTCCTGCACTGTCTGCTATTATGTGTTTAGAAAGTGGGTGTGTGCGTGGCATAACTGAGCCTGCCCCTCTCTACTTGTCATTGGCCCAATTCTCCCCTCTAACATGATTGGGGGAAGGAAATGGATTGTCATCATGATGAGGTCTGTTTATGGGTCAGAGGATCCTCCCCTGGTCAATTTGCCCACAAATCTATATTTGATTCAAATACATATTTCCCAGATACACAAGTGGTTGACATTACATGTACATATTACAGATGAATTAACACAGGTCTCTGTTCAAGCCCCATGTTCCTGCGAGCTGGGATTCAGAAATGACAACATTTTGCACTTTTTGTTCTGTTTACCAATATCGGACATTTACCAAAAATTACACAAATGTGCGCAAGGAGTATGGACATTAATTGATGAAGTGTCAGATTTTTAACATGCAGACATTTGGAGGAAGACCCTGTTTTCCGCTAGCAACCCCCCAGAATACACCACAGGGTCCTAACACCTCTTTAATCGTGCACAGAAAAATCACAAGAATAATGATATTACTTATATAATTCTGACAAGTCCGTACTATGAATTATCCATTTTTTAAAAAAAATTATGCTCTGGCCCAAAAGGGTGTGGTTTCCCCCAAGCACATGGTGGAGTTTATGGTTTGTCCACATCCCCCAAGCTCAGTTTGCTCTCACAGGCACTGCCCCTCCCAGTTTCTCCCAAGAGGAAGCCATTTACGACCCCCCCAATATAACATTTGCCTGAGTCCAGGACAGGGCTTTGTTCAATTTCCTGCAGTCTGCAGGTACCCCTCCCTTAATTCAATCAGAGAGGTGTGATCTCCTTTTGGTGGGGCAGCAGGATGCAGCCAGGCCTGGGAAGAGTTGTTGAGCCAGTTCAACTCCTGTCGGGGGTAGTTGTCAGGCAGAATTCAATTTCTTTAAGCCAAGCTTCAGCTAAATGTCCTGTTTGTTCCAAGTTTAAATCAAACTTACAATTTTTACACATGCAGCTAGAATGCTGATTCTAAGTTCAAAACCATGACATTTAACAGTTGCAAACTATGTGACACTCAAAAGTAGGTCACTCATTTAATTTAAACATTTCGATTTTAGTGGTTTTAAATCCAATTTCAATTAAGCTGCTGACATCCACAGCTCAGCCAGTTTTGTTATAAACATTGTTTTGGGCTCTTCTTCTTTCCAGATTTAGTATGTACGCAAGAATTCATTCTGCCACATGTCTGCTGGTGTTCAGTGAGATTTTTGGATATCTCGCAATGTTTGAAATGGGCATTTTGAGCTTGCATTCAGAGAAACAAAGGGTGATTTTTAAAGTGATTTTTAGCTAACAGGCACTGCTGTTTTTCTCTTTGGTACCCTATTTCACCCATGGCTCTTCTGACCCAGCACGCTCGCACTGGTGGTTGGCAGGTCAGCCGATTATTTTGGTGTGCGCACACTGCGCAGTTCTCCTGGACTCTGGAATGGAATGATGGGCGGCGACAGCTCATCCCCACATCTACCCAGTCTATTGGTTCAACATGGGTCAAAACCGTTAACAATACCCAGACTTTTTTTAATGCAGACCCAGAGATCGAACCTTTGTTGCTCCACACCGTCTTGCTTCCAAGGCGAGTGTGTTGCCCCTGAGCTATCCTCCCGAGATGTGTACTGCGTCTCATATCTGTTTTTTATGTCCCTCATTTCTGAGACTGTATGTTGCCCCCATTTCTAAGCCTGCTGTTCTGTTACACCTGGCAATACGAAGACTCTTGTTGCTGTTTATTACGCATTTACACTCAATTCAGGGAGTTACTTTCCCCCCAATGAAAGTGGTGCACAATAGAGCACTATTAGTTTGTTAAGGTTCACTTTGGTAAAGTCCCCAACCTATCTCGCACCCAACCCCAACAAAAAGCCGGTGCGACAATGGACTAGGAACCAGGCCGGTGTGCAATAGAAGAATAGATGTATTCATTTATTTAAACAAAATTTGACAAATAGACTAACATCAGCCACCAATGCTGTGGCAGCGCAAGGTCAAAAATGACTTCCATAATGTCACCGACTCAGAGATAATACTGATATATGCAGTCACAATTTCCTGCAGCTTTCTTTTCAAATCCCTCACCAAGGCAGTAAAAGAATAATTTAAAAAACACAGTGATTGCAGATTTGGTTATAATACATTTCTATCAGTGCCCCCAACCCTCAAAGCATAAATTTGACTTGACCCCTCTGAATTGAAGAGAGTGGGAATACAATGGGAAAATCGTTTTGCGATTCTAATAAAATGCACTTTTTGGAAAAAGGAATTCAAGGGGCAAACTCGTTGTTTTACTTATTACCATAGCTGCAATATGAGGGAAAGAAAAACAATGGGAGAATTTGTTTTGCCACACCTAAAAAGAACAGGCAGGGTTTTGTGGTTTAGGTCAGAGCACAATGGGAACAAAGGGGCAATTTTGTTTCGCACCCTGCACAATCGCATGAAACAGCGCTTTGGGATTCTTTCTTTTAGTAAATCTTTAAGTCAATACCAACTCAAAACACACTGCTAACGATCTACACAGACAAACAGGATATTTTGCTATGGGGAAATAACTAAATCAATGCTTTAAAATGCAGGGCCTACACAATATATGGCTTTGGGGCTAGTTGTACTTATAGGAGATACCTTGTAATGAGCATCAGGGAACAGCAGGGCACCTCTGCGAGAGCAAGGATGATATAGTCATCTCTGGCTCCACCAGGGGGTTCCAGTCAGCTTCTATGTCTCCTGATCCCTGTTTCTAAAGCAAGATATGGGGCCTCTCTGCGTGGGTGTTTCCCACAAGAGCTCAGCAGCAGGTTACCTCCCGGAATAAGTGGAAAAAGAACAGTTCTAATGCAAACTGGTTTACTTATGGGACAAATAACATCCGAATGTGTGATGATTCCTGTGAAAGGGATTGGTTGGTTTTCTCTACCCACCTCCCATCTGTGTGCTAATGGGACAAGGAGATAAGGGGGGTGTGTTAGGAAAGCTGTGGGTGGAGAAAGATTTGTCATCCCAAACTGACATGTGGGCTTCGCTTGTTTAAAACTCTGAAAGTCTATCAACATGATAAGTACCCTATTTTTTCTAATCTTTACATGTATGGATATATTTGTAAGAACAACATTTTAATGCAAATCAGATGATGCTAATCTGAAGTCGGCACATCCTTCCTATGCAGACATATGTTTTTTCTTCATTTATCAGTGAAAAATATGCCACTTCATAGTTCCCATGTTAATTGTATCCTTCACCCTCACACCATTTAAAATCTCTCAGAATAAAGGGAAGGCCCAAATAACATTTTCATTAATAACTTTAGTTATGTTTATCACACACACATCATTTTAGCATGGTTCACCTTTAATAAAAGTCTGGAATGAACATTGTGGCATATAGACTGCAATAATATGTATTTTTCTATTAACTACACACCAGTTTTCTTTCTTTATTCACTTTCAGTTTCATTTTCCCTTGAGCATGTGATCAGCCAAAGGGTGGCCCATGTTTATCTTTGCCTCTACCTTCATGGCCTGTAATGGCCCTGGCTGCAACTCTAATTGACATTTCATGGGATTGTGACTGCAAGGTTTCCACTGTGGTTTAAATCTAAGCAGTGTGTTTCTTCTATATTTTTGAGCAATGACCCTGATTAATGGTTGACAACCAAACCTCCCTCTCCAGGATCAGCAGAAGAAAGGAGTTCTGTTTCATCTTTAGGAGAAATGACCACCCGCATATTGCATTCTGCAAGCAATGGCTTTTAAACTCACACACAATACATTTTCCATGACATTTTCTAAAGCACCTGGGCCTTATATCCATGTGTAACATACTTATTTAATCTCACAGTTTCAAAATACATGAATATCACTTCTGGATTGTTCATATGTATAGGGCAGTTATGTGAGAAAACCGCGTTCAAACTCTGAAAGTGTAGTGAGCACTTCTCTCTGCATACTGTCATTTGGATGAGGAAAAATGAAGTTCTTTTATTTCTTAAAATTGCAATGAGCTCGTTTTCACTTGAGATGACTGGAGCACAATCTGGTATTACATTGAAGATAATGTAAACACTGGTATCTGTCTCTTTAAGTAAAAGTGCAGCTCTCCATGGATTCAGTAAAACAGCATTGTCAGCCATATGTCTTTCTTTTCCTTGCTGCAATGCATTGCGCATATCTTCGCACTTTTGAGATTCAAGCTCACTTTCCTTTGAGATTTAGGCTGGTTTTTGGTTCATTAGGCCTCATGTCTGACATCACCATTTCTATGCTGGCCTTATACTTAATGGGACTTCCCAAATCACTGCAGCCTCTTTATTTCTGGCATTCAGTGGCTATATTTCACCCGACACTCTGTCCTCTCATGAAATATTTGGTTCTGTTCCCAGAGAAAATCTTTTCTCCCAATGTTGTTTTGAGACAAAGTAAATCTGCTTGTTCTCAGTTCTCCCTACATACATTTTGATCCCCGTCCTTTGCATTCTATTCTTTTATTTTTGTGTGTGCACAACAGACGCAAATGTCATGTGCTAGGGATCATAAGGGTTGCTTCATTTGATTGGGTATGAAGATGAAGTTAATGCCTAAAATAATGGCATCAATCACACAGAAGAGACATGTTTGTATTTAATTTAAGATGGCAATGCATATGTTTTAATCATATCGAAGACAAATGTGAAAACAACAAATACCTTGGCATTTGGAATAAAATCTTAAACATGAAAAATGGAAATCACGTTTGAAAAATACTATATTACATTCACTAAGGGAAGCTAAAAACTAAAAAGCATTGCTCAAATCTGGGATAACATTAGGTGGATAAAAAAAAAAAAAAAAATGGCATGGAGTTATGGCATTAAATGTCACGAGTGTTTCCAAAACGTCCCAATTTCCCATCACTCAAATGATAGCGACACACAAACAGCTAGCTGTACATGTAATATACAGAATCTCAATACATATTACACTACTTATGTATGTGCAATGAAAGGTTTGATGCTGTTTTAGTCCAGTTTTAAACTCATACAAAGTGTAGGTTTTTTATAACTCGTATCGGACTGACTAAAACATGTTCTCAAAAGGTACATGGTGTTAGCTCTCAAAGTCCCACAGAAGTCTTCAGTCGCAGAGTGAATTAGTAACAACAACAAAAAAACTGGACATTTCTTTGTTGTGCTTTTTTCGTTTTCATGTTAAGCCTCATTGCGTGAAGCAAGTGTTTGCATGAACTGCAGGCATATGTCAGCCAGAATGTCTGAGGCGGAATATGTCAGGCAGCTGGCTTGGTACACACCAGCGGGCCGGCGCATGCGCGCTAGTTAATAAAGGCGGTGCCCCGGGAGTTCGCGCCGGAGCGCCGGAACAAGCAGACGTCTCCGGCGTGTGTTCTTGCGCGCTGCCAACGCGCTGAAGTGGGAGAATGGAAGACCAGGCTCCCGTCCTTTACCTCTCGCGCTTGGCCTAAAGGGTCACGGGCCAGACACCCGCCACGAGAAGAGTTTGTCCATTTACCAGACGACCAGATACCCTGGTACAGGAACATACGGATGTGTCCATCTGCCTGCCCAGCAGCCCGCACTAGCCATGCCGACACCTGCGGCACGGACCAACTAGACTAAAACCTACACGTCGTTAGAGATGCCATGACGGCCTAGCCAACGGATAGCACACCTGTACAAATATACACACTGGACACTCCCGCACCAATCTACACGAAGAATATACCCAGTGCTATGACGCAGGCGACAGACATACTCACGGACGTGCATATTTATTATTTTCTATATAGGCTTTCAAAATACAGCAACGCAAGACGCGTCATGAACTCATCTAAAAAGCTTGCTCACGCTTCTCCTAACACCAGTTGCCACAATGAGAGATATAATGAAGACACGATACTGGTCATGAAACTATATGGTACTGTAACCTAAAAAGCACCTATGCACCAGACGGACCCACTTATACACCAGGCCTAAGTAGGCCGCAAGCAAGAGCTTCCATGGACGTTAAAAGAACAAAAGCCAGATTGCTGATCCTGCAGAATGAGCCCGGCGAAGCAACCAGCCAAGGTCGCACTGTTGCAAACCCACATTCCAAAAGCCAATCATCAAGGGCACGATGTTGCAACCCGCACGCCGCGCACCAACGTTAAAGTCACACCTGCAAATTAAACCAGACACACAGTGGAAAAACAATATTAATTGTGCAGAATTATGCCTCAAACACGGTCTCACCTCACGTGACCAAGCCGAACCTGACATGATGCCAAGCCCAGGAGAAAGAAAGCGTCTGGATCTCTCGTTACAAGACATAAGCAGATACAACTAAAAAGGCTCAATGGACATCTGCGACAGTGGGAGCAGTCAGCCCTCCAGCTATGAATAAATCCTCACATTGTCTGCACGTACCCATAGTGAAACATTGTTGCAAATGACAGGTACACCGAGAGCTGGGAACAGCGATGGTCCCAGGCTGGGAAGCTCGCGGGCGCACCAATCAGAACATGGGGCTCCTATCACTGACGCCATTAGCTTTAACCAATCATCAGGGGTCTCCATGTAACAATTCTCATGTATCTAATTGTAGGGACAACCCAGATATATCACCTGACTAACCCTTGACCACTAACATTGTTCTCTATACGTGTGCTATACTAACCCTACCACTCGAGTAACCAATTAAGAGTGGCAATAGGTTTTTTACTAACTTTTCAATGTGACGCAAGTAGCGCGTCATATCAAGGTAAAAAGGGCCTGCGAGCCCTACGATTGTGTGTGTGTCAGGACGGACGCGTACGCTCCTTGACCCATCCCTGCCGTTTTTGTCTAATAAACAGCAGAGTCACCTTGCTTCTTGCGTGTGTTTCATACTCTGTCTCATCTGGGATATACGGGAGGAGTTGGGGCCTCCCTGCCCGGAGGTCTGCGGACGGCCCGGCCGACCCCGGCAGAATTTCCCCCCGACAAGTTGGAGGCACTGCTGAGATCTGTTTAAGATCGACTTTTTATTTTTTACTTTTTCCAGGCACTCCCGTTGCGAGGAGGCCCGGTGGCGCGGCCCCCTCTGCCGTTGCCCCCTTCTGAGGACTACAGGACCATCGCGGAGCTGCGAGAAGACCGGACAGCGCAATCCGGATATTGGCCCTCGGGAGCCGGTTGAGAAGTATCCCGCACGCGGTTGGCGAGTGTCCAGACGTGGTCCAGACGAGGGGAGGTGGCGAGCCGCTTGGAGGGGTGCACGCAGTCGAGCGGCCCTGCATCGAGAGAACTTGGTGAGCAGGACACGCACAACAAGCAATGCGAAATTGTGAAGGAGGGGGGAGGAATTAAATAAGGGAGGAGGGAGGTGTTGCAAAGGTGCGCGGCGAAGGTTTGACAATTTAGTGTTGGCAATGAAATGAATGGTAGCGAAACGAGTGCGAGAGCAGTCGGCTACGTCACGCGAAAGAGGGGGGCGGAGCACGAAAACATCACGTGCGGCCGCTCGTAGACACTGATTGACCTAGGTCGCGACTACGTGTAAGGGTGGGTGTGTGTGGTTTCCTACGATTTGGCATTTATTGATCAATGAGTAGATGAGGATCCCTATTGTTCGAGCAAGAAACTCGATAGGTAGATGACGTTTCCCTGTAGGCGGTAGCTAGCTAGTTGCCCAATACGGAAGATAATTGGCTGGTTAAGCCCTCCTGTTGAGGGGCGTATCACACGCGAGGCGACGCAGCGTCCGCTGTCCGATTATATTATTGATTTGATTACCTTGTTCCAGGAGTGACAGGAAGACAGCTGTAGGGTTAACGGGGGTAGATTGCAAGTGTATTTTGAACTTAAAGAATATATGAAGAACTTACCAGTAGCTCGAAGAGATCGGTGACGTCACCAGTAGGGCTTTAATAGGATATCGCGAGCACAAGGCACATTGGTTTTGAGAGTGGTGGGGAAGAGAAATATGATAAGGCTGCGGACACGGAGATAAAAGGTAAACGAGTGGATCGGGGAAAGGAGAAGGGGAGAGGGGCGTGGCTGCGCACGGAGAACGCCAGCCACGGCAAGTGTAAAAGGGGGAGGAGAACGCGGAAACAGGACGACTGTATAAGAGCGTCGTAAGGGGTACGCAGCCGCAGGGGGCTGCGTGCGCTTCGGCCGCAGGGGGCCGTAAGGATATTGTATAAAGAAAGAAAGACAGAAGGGAATATACAAATGTAAAACCCTATATATATATATTTTTTTTTTATTATTGTATAATTTTGTCAAAGGATTGGCGTAAGTCCCCAAACTTACGGGGCCAGGTAAACAATATAAGGTTGTATATTGTAAACGGCTAGTGAGATACACTGCTACCAGATAGGGGAAGGGGGGCGCTGCTATGTCATATGGGACAGGGTCGGGAGGGTGGGGGAACACCCTCACTACCCCACTACAACACATATGCACCACACTGCCAACCCATAGGGAGAAACTAATTAAGTACAGCATAGAATGGACCCAGGGGACGGATAACAAAATGCTAACACCATGGCCGCCTAATGGTAGCTTCGATCCATATGCCCAACATTCACTGCTAAACCATCTGCACAATACATACAAGGGGAAGAAGTTGGCAACCCATGTGGAGGTGTTTAACTTATGGAGGATGTTCCAGGGGTCTAGACCAGGACCAAATGGAATGTTCACTATGGGGGAAACACCGGAAGGAAAAGAGATTAAGGAGGAAGGAGAGGATGGGAAAAAGGGGAGTGAAAGCACAAAG
The DNA here is from genome assembly GCF_040938575.1 of Ambystoma mexicanum. Taxonomy (NCBI): domain Eukaryota; kingdom Metazoa; phylum Chordata; class Amphibia; order Caudata; family Ambystomatidae; genus Ambystoma; species Ambystoma mexicanum. The sequence continues at coordinate 308,650,389 of NC_090939.1, read as the reverse complement.
AACACGGGGAACGGAGGAGAGGGAGGAGAAAAGAATAATAAATCAGATGACATAAAAAAGGAACCAAGCAACGAGATACCCATAACACAGGGAGTGAAAACAGAGGGAGGGGGGTTGTACCCTTTAAGAGAATTAGGCGAAATAGAAAGAGGACAGTTAAGGGCGGCTGAAGGATACTCGAACCCGGCATACAGCCCTCCACCATATGTGGCTCATAGGAAGATGCCAGTGGGGGAGGGGAGGATTGGAGAAGAACAGACTGTAGAGATAGGAAATGATGAGTGGGTAGCTGCACAGATATTATTAAAATTACGAGGTTCACTAACTGGGGAAGAGAGGGAGGTAGTAAAGAAAACAGACGGGGATAGTGCCAGAGAGAGTGAAATGAGGGGGGAAGAGCTATTACGGCAAAAGGAAGAGATTTTGGAGGAACGATTAGCAAAGCTAAGGGATGAGCAGAATGAATTGATCAAACAGCTCGAGAGGGAGGAAAGAGAGAGAGCAAGGAAAAGGAAAGAAGTGGAAAAATTAAGGGAACGGAATGAGGAGCAAAGGAGAGAAGCTGAAAGGGTAAAAGCAGCAGCAGATAGGGTATCAAGAGTAGTGCTGCGAGAGAAGAAGAGGGAAGAAGAAGAAAAAGAAAAAGAAATGGCAATATGGAAGAGGAGGTTACTATCAGAGTCAGCTAAGAAATATGAAGAAGGGAAGGTAATAGAGAGTATAGTAGAAAGAGAAAGGGTGAAATGGGAAAGGAAGAAAGAGGATGAAAGAATATTGGAACAGATGAGCAATGAAGTGATGGAGGAATTGAAAAGGAAAAGGGAGGAAAATAGTAGGGAGATGGAGGAGAGAAGTGAAGGAGGAAGAGAAGATAGGAGTAGGGAGAGTGAAAGATGGGGGGATGTATATAGAAGCAGAGAAGTAGCGACAACATCAGCATTAGGGGGAGCAGTTGGTAACGGAGAAAAAGGAGAGTTAGACCTAATAGACTTACAAACAGTAACAATAAAAGGGAAAAAGACAGAGTGGGGGATGCCGTTTATGAATGATTTTTGTAGTGAGGAGGAAGAAGGAGTGGAGAGGGAAGGAAGAAAAAGTGAAAGGGAAAGCTTAGATAAGCTATACCTCACCCGAACCAATATAGACTCGCCATGGATCAGTAGGAGAAAGGAGGAGCTGGAGAGAAGTGAGGAGGGAGAGCAAGGACTAGCGGGAAGACAAACACATGAAACCACACCATCCCCATCACCATCACACCCTCCCCCATCGCACCCTACATGCTCAACCACCTCACGCTCGCTGCGCAAAATAAAACTCGCGCCCTTCATAGATGAACTGACACCCTATGCATGTCGGCTTAGAGACCTCCCTAGTCGCAGGCAGGACAGACGAATACACATGCCCACACTAAACACAGGAAATGATGAAAGGAGGGGAAAGGATGGAGAAGAAGGAGTTAAGAGCAGGGGTAATAAGGACGAAATTGAAGATGTAAAAGAAACGGAAGAGGAGGACGGGTGTGAGGACTCGATAGTATGGAACATAAAGGGTGAAACGAGACACAACTTAATGCCACTTTTGGAGAGAGGAGGGGTTAGACCACAGTATGTCCCTTGGAAGCATACAGATAAAGAAAATATAAAATGTAGACTTCCATCATTAAGTGGAGGTGCGGGTAAGTGGATATATGAAATGGAAAAACACACCGCAGGACAGAAACTAGCAGTAGGAGATGTAAAGGGCCTGTTAATATCAATATTGGGGGATAGAGCGGATGACATTTGGAAAAGAGCGGGATTTCATGGGGTAACAATAACAAACACATCGCATGATGGGACACCATTCGCAAACTGCAGACATGCACTATGGCAGGCACTGAGGGTACAGTACCCAGACACATCAGACATAGGAGCAATGACTTCCCGTAAGATGCGTGAGAATGAGGATCCTGTTGATTATATCCAGGAGATCCAAGAGAAGTGGCGCATGGAAACTAGAGAGCAATGGGACAAAACACCAGCAATATTCTATCATATACTAGTACAAGGGCTCCCAGAAGGAGTTCAGAAACAACTAAAGAAAGTAGTGGGAATGGAAGCAAAACCATGGCCAGAAATACAACTGACTATAGTACATCACTGCAGGACATGGCAAGGAAAAATGAAACAAAAGGAAGAGGACAGGAAAACAGAAGAGGCTAAACTAGTACAGAAAAAACTTACTAAATATACAATGGAAGGGGCACTAATAACTACGCCCACAACCATGGCCCAAAGCCCCACACAAGTAGTGGCTGCACAGGATCCCGCCCAAATACCACCTCCACAGACTATAACACAACAAGCGCCGCCACTGCAATTACACACACCCAACATGGGAGGAGGGTACCCAATGCAAGGAGCTGGGTATTATAATTATAACAGGGGGAGAGGAGGATTTATGAGAGGGAGAGGATACGGATATAACACCCAACAGCAGGTGGGAGGACTTAGAAATTCCTACCCCACAGGGCAACCAGTATACCAGGACAACACAGGGAGCTTCCCATGGCAGAGCAGGGAACCACCCGTGTGTTGGAGTTGTGGATTATTAGGACACATGTCACGCACGTGTAGGGTTAGGCCAGGAACACCAGCATGGAATGAACAGGGACAACCTAGGATCTCACACGAACAGCAGGGCATACAACAACAGCAGACGTTGCAACAGGGAAGTGAACAACAACAACAAATAACACAACAACAGCCACAGACATATTCACTGCCACAACAACAGGTAGCGATAACACAACAACCCCAAACACAACAAACACAATTGGGTAGGGTGACGGTGTTGGGACACAACCCTTACACAGGAAATGGCCAATCATTGTACCCTCAATAGGACAGCCCACAGACGGCCTTGGTGTGTCCCATCCTGTCAGTAACACCTAATAGTGCGGAGGAGCCACGCATAGAGGTAACGATAGGTGACAAAAAATTATCATTCCTTGTTGACACCGGGGCAACCCGGTCTTGCATAAGGGAAGGTAAATTTAAGATGTCAGGCGAAGCCATGAACACCCAAGGATTCTCTGGGGCTAAAGGGTTGGTTCCCTTTACTGATAACATTCCCTTATCTATTGGAGATTATGATCTGTCAGTTCCACTTTTATATTATAGTGCCTCACCAGTAAATATATTGGGGAGAGATATAATGAACAGGTTGAATATGACGATCTCCTTTACAGAGGACGGCATAATTTGCTCTACTCCAGGGATTAACATGCTCGCAGCACGACAGATTATGCAAGCATACTGCGGACAGACAGCGATTAGGGCAGAGCCAGTAGATGGCGAGCTATTTCAATATGTAACAGATATGGCATTTGCATGGATGCCAGGGATAGAAGGGAAAATATGGAGGAGGCCAGCAGCCTATCTGTTCCGACCAGAAACACCTGTTAAGGAACCAGAAGGAAAGGTGGTTTTAATGGACATTGAGAGCATTATTGCAACAGCTGATTATATTGCTGTGCACGCCCAAGATAAAGAAGGAAGAGCATGGAGGGCAGTGATAGCACTAGCAGAAGGATGTAGGTTAAGCCAGGTGTCAGATGAGGAGCTGTTTTCAGAAGAAAAGGAGGAAGGTGAAATGGTGTTCATGATGAGTGTAGGAATATGGTTAAGAGTGGCTCACAAACAAGTAGCACAGAAAATTGCGATGGCACTTGAGGCACCCGCATGCACCCCAGTCCCCTTCTTTAAGGAGGATATGTCAAAAGTACCCAAATCATTGTGGACTATTAGCCCTTATGACGTGGGGTGCATAAAAAGCATAGGGGGAGTAAGGATCAAATTGAAAAAAGGTGCCATACTACCCACAGTGAAACAGTACCCACTGTCAAAAGAGGCAGATGAGGACATATATGAAACCATAACGGCCCTTATAAACAATGGCATATTGGTCCCCTCAGAATCACCGTGCAACACGGCTGTGTACCCAGTGCGCAAGGCTAAAGGGGGGTCTTGTCGCTTCATACAGGATCTCAGGCCCTTGAACAACATAGTAGAAGCAGAATATCCCGTTACAGCAAACCCGGCCACAATATTGTGTGGCATTCCAGCGGAAGCATCACGATTTACAGTGATCGACCTTAAAAATGCTTTTTTCTCAATACCATTACACCCAGACTCACAAGATCTGACAAGCTTCACTTACCGAAATACAAAGTGGAAACATACCAGATTGCCACAGGGGTATTGCGAATCACCCTCAATTTTCAATAGAGTAATACAGATGGATTTGGGTAACATTGAAGTGGAAAGCACAGTGTTGCAGTATGTGGATGACATAATAATTTGCAGTAAAAACGAAAGTAAATGCAGAGAGGACTCCTTAAAGATGTTGACAATATTGGCTGAAAAAGGGTACAAGGTAGACATGGAAAAGATACATTACTGTCAAGAACAGGTACTTTACATTGGCCAACTCATATCCCAACATGGAAGAAAGATTGCACCACAAAGAACACAGGCCATTTCAAGCACTCCAATGCCACAAACTGTGAGGGAATGCAGCAATTCCTGGGGCTGTGTAACTACTGTAGAGCATGGGTATTTGATTACAGTTCATACATAGGACCCCTGCTTGAGGCTTTAAGGGAAGCTAATAAGGGGGAGAAAAAGTTGGGGTGGACTATGGAAATGAAAGAGGCCTTTGATGAATTGAAAGATGCAATATCAACTGCTCCAGTACTGGCACCCCCAGACTATGAGCGACGATTTTTTATATTTTCACATTGCGATTCAGCAGTAATGAAAGCAGTATTGGCCCAAAAAACAAGCATGGGCTATAAACCAGTAGCATTTTACAGCGGTCACTTGGACCCTGTGATGTTAGGTCACTTCCCTTGCGAACAAGGTCTCGCTGCAGCTGCTTTTGCAGTGGAAAAAGCATCAGCAATAACCATGGGGTGTCCAACTACACTGTTTGTGGAACATGCACTATTTGCAATATTGAATAAACCTAAGTCCACCCTAACCACGCAGAGGGCATCAGGTTATGAGATCATCCTGTCTAGAGCTGAACTAGCAATTGTTAGATGTAGCACGGTTAACCCTGCAAGGTTCTTAGGAGAAGTAATTGAGGAGGGAGACTATGCCCATGACTGTACACAAATAACTGAAATATACTCATGTACTAGAAAAGTTGAAGAAAACGCACTAGAGGGAGGTGAGCTTTTGTTTATTGATGGGTCATCAACTATTGATCAAGGAGATGGGATACGGAGAACTGGGGCGGCAGTGGTAAAAATGATGGAGGCGCCGGTGTGTGTGGCTATGAAATGTGTACAATTACCACAGCATTACTCCGCTCAAGCCGCAGAACTGGTTGCACTAATATTGGCATTGAAGGAAAGCTTTGACAAACGAGTAACCATATACTCCGACAGTGCATATGTTACATCCACTGTCCACTCAGGGCTGTCGAAATGGAGAAGAAGAGGGTTTAGGAGAGCTGATGGCACTCCAGTGCAACATGCCCTCTTATTGGCTGAACTAATTGAAGTAATAAATAACCCCCAAGAATTAGCCCTAGTAAAATGCACCGCACACACCAATGGTGAAGACCACGTCTCAAAAGGGAATGCAGCAGCAGACGCACATGCGAAATATGCTGCATACTTTGGTGAGATATGGAACCCCCCAGAATCACAGAGAGGGAGAGGGAGGGGAATGGCTAAGGAGATGTTGATAAGAGAAGGGTACACCCATCTCCCAGCCACGCAGATTATGGAGCTACAAGCGGCTGCACCAATGGCCGAAAAAGAAATATGGGTAAAAAGAGGATGTACAATGTCACCAACCGACGCACTATGGCGCCAGAGTGGCACTGGAAAGGTTGTAATACCATTGGCACTTTTGAACACTGCCCTGAGCCAATTACATCACCCAGCCCACACAGGCAAGGAAGTAATTGCAGCACGAATTAGAGAAGATTGGTTCTGCCCCGAGTTAAATTCTCATGTGTCGAATTTTATCAGCAATTGCCTCACATGTCAACAGTTTACGGCCGGTCATACCCTAAAAGTAATAAGAGGTACTATACCCCGGCCAGAGGGACCTTTTCGGCATCTTCATATTGACTATGTTGATATGATCAACATATGTCAAGGTAATAGGTATATGATTGTAGTAGTATGCCCATTTTCTAGGTGGATTGAAGCAGGGCCCTGTTCACACCCAGATGCATTTAGAGCAGCCAAATTCCTAGTGAGGGAGGTCTTCCCCAGGTGGGGAGTGTGCGAGGTGTTAAGGTCAGACAATGGCCCACATTTCGCAAACGAAATGTTCCAGCATATCACATCCTTGCTGAACATAAAACACAAATTCGCATGTGCATACCACCCACAGGCCAACGGTGTATGTGAACGCCTGAATGGCCTATTAAAGGAGGCAATTGCAAAGATACAACAAACGACAAAGAAAAGCTGGTTATATTGCCTTCCATTAGCCCTATTTGAACTAAGGAATAGGCCAGGGTCCGACCACCACCTCACCCCACACGAGGTGGTTACCGGACGTCAAATGCGCCTTCCCCTATCGCCAACGTCAAGAGCATTCACTGACCATGAAAGCACAGCGAGTGTTCTAGGTGATGAAATGTACCAATATGTGTCTTCTTTGATTACTAGTGTTGTGTTTGTGTCTCAACAGCTCGAGCGCACACGGGGCGGGTCTAACAGCAATCAACAAGAAGGCTCGAATACAGAAGTGGAAAAGGAAAACCTGTGTAAACTTGCTAAAGGTGACCACGTACTACTTCGCAATTTCAACAGGAAATGGAATGATGAACGATTTACTGGCCCCCATCTGGTAGAGGAGGTATCAACAAGAGCAGTAAAGCTAAAGGACAAGCGTGCCTGGAACCACCTACATGATGTAAAGATCTACAAACTACAGACCCGCCCCAGCGCCACCGACAGGTCCATTGGGAGAACAACAACAACATCACCAACGGCGGAAGAGAGTTCTACCACAGCCAACGACCCAATTGTTCCCATACCCTGTCACTCCCCAGCTTCCCCGGAGACAATAATTGACGAAGAAAGGGGTGATCCCCATACTGCCCACCCCATGGTCACACGCTCAAAGAGCAAAAATACTTCCGCCAGCTGAGCCCAAACCCCCTGCCCATTGACCCCCAAATATAATAATACCCGAACTGAAGGACATTGTCTGCACAAGTACACATGTAAACACGTGAATGTTCTCTTTTCTCTTCTCTCGCACATACAGGAACTGCGTATTATTGTATTGTTAAGAAAATAGATAAATAACAAATTCACTGCCCAGGAGTAGATGGTACTCCCAGACGATAACTACCCGGAAGAATTGTCACACCAATTTGTATACGAAATAAAAAGGCCAACTTACCTGAAAAGGAGAAGGGTACCTGTGTACTACACAGCATTCCTCTTGGCCATAGAATATTCAATGTCCCACCTCCACCCATACTTGCCAGTCCTAAGAGATAGATCACTTAGAGTAGCGTGGGAGCAGCTCTTCGCCTGGGCACTGAATGACTATTTGATAGGGAGAGCTTAAAGAAAAATAACAACTAACATTTAATAACCAGCATTTTGAGAATTTTCAGGCGGGCAACTTTAATGTCGCAAGAATACGCTGCCAGGACTGCAGCAAGGTAAGAGCAAAATGCCGGTGAAATTAGCATATGTAATAAAACTAATAGGGATTTTGATGATCACCGGGTTCTTGGCTGCCTCTGTATGGCAGTACAGCTATGCTATTCATTTTATTGCTGCACCCAAACCTAATACACCCCCGTCCCCTGCTGCAACAGGTGTTACGTCAGGTGATAGTAGTAAAATTGCACCCAAGCAAAATAGAGTTAAACGCAGCACATACTCAGACAATAAAGGTATTGATAATTATATACAAGATTCAGCACACGTCTCAAACAACATATGGTACCAACACATGACCCGCATTGGTAAGCAGACAACAGAGGACAGCTGCTACGTTTGCTCATTAATACCATACGCCATGAGTGCTTCTCGAACATTTGTTGCCACAGAAATAGATGAAAAGACAGCACGGTGCATAATATACTTGGCACTGTTCCAAACGAAAGGAAGATTTCAAGGGACAGTGGTGCATATGACATGGAAAACACGAGACTCATACCCATATGAAAACAACTTCCTCAAGAACTATTTGAGTTACCACAAGAGCAGTTTACATGCTGAAGCATTCAGATACATAACAAGTGGTCCTGCAAAAGGAGAAACAAAGAAAGTAACACTGCAGTACCTACCATGTGATTGGTACGCCACTGAAGTTCCGGGTAAACAAGGATGTTGGGAGAGGCCACTGGTGACGATAACCGGGAAGGTGTACCTGGATAACAACTGGGAGATAGGAGTGATTGGAAGTAACATGGTAACAAAAGAAACTATCTCAACTATCGAGGTACACAACCACCGATGTTGGACGACGTGGATAAAGTACGTACCAATGCTCACCTGGGTGGAGACGGATGAAGACCCAATAACAATACTGCCGCTGACTGCGCCCAAGGTGTGCTACCAGCATAAAGGAGAGGTGGACGTAGGATACAACACCAACTGTGCAAGCGTGATGGAGTTACCTGAGGGGGGAGCAGGAACAGCAGTAATAATGGACCATTATTGGGCCTGTGGAGAAAAGGCATATTATACACTGCCTCCCCTGTGGAATGGTGTGTGCACAATGGTGCACGTCAATGTACCATCACTAGTGGTACCCAAGAAGCATGTCAATGTGGCAAACTTTCCCAAAATGGATGAAGGGGACAAGAGAAAAAAGAGATCTGCACCACTCCAGGAGGAGCAAAGGAACAGGACCAACAGCAATGATACTGTCCTAAATAGAAGGAAAAGACAAGGAGAACCTCTGACAGGAAATTACCTGTGGGGAAGGTCGGAAACGGCACTCACTTCAATACCGCCAGAACACAGACTATTTAGCAGAGCAGCAATGTTCTTCTCCTCAATAATACATCCGGGACTGCAGGCTTACGCAAACGCAAAATGGCTCCAGATAACTAGATGGGAACTAATGATGACCATCAATTCTACAGTAAATGGATTCAACGCAATAAAAGAGGAGCTGCGAGCTATAAGGATGGTAGCACTCCAGAACAGATATGTATTGGACCTTCTCACAGCCATGGAAGGAGGAGTTTGTGCAAAGATAGGACAATCATGCTGCACGTTCATTCCTGCCAACGATGCTGACAATGGTACACTGACAGAAGCAGTTTCACAATTGGCCCAGATGCACTCCAAAATGATGGATGAAAGTAACGGTGTAAACAAGGATAAGAGCTGGTTTTCACTATTATGGTAATGGATGCCATCATGGCTGTCAGATGGACTGAAAATTATAGTTGGTTGTACTATTTTGGCTGGAGCTACACTGATCATAATAAGATTTTGGAAGGCCCGGAAGGCACGTACCACTGACGAGTTGCTTGAAATGGTGGGTATGCACCCCTTGATGCCAGCAGATGACGGCCAACACACAAGCGTAATAATACAGGAGAGGGAGAAGTTGCGCAACCAGATCATCACCAACCATCTAGACCCACCATCGGTGAAGATCGAGAACCCAAGAAACCCCAGGAGCTACATAGGGAAATGGGTATACTGTACTCCTGGAGGAACCTGTGAATATATGTATTGGTCATTTGAAGATCATGTGAACCACTATGGACATTTAGGAGGAATAACTAAGGTATGGAGAGTGAGAGGAGACAACGAAAAGGATATGTTTGTGGTCGACAAGTCGACCAGAGGGGGGACTGAAGTGGGAGAATGGAAGACCAGGCTCCCGTCCTTTACCTCTCGCGCTTGGCCTAAAGGGTCACGGCCCAGACACCCGCCACGAGAAGAGTTTGTCCATTTACCAGACGACCAGATACCCTGGTACAGGAACATACGGATGTGTCCATCTGCCTGCCCAGCAGCCCGCACTAGCCATGCCGACACCTGCGGCACGGACCAACTAGACTAAAACCTACACGTCGTTAGAGATGCCATGACGACCTAGCCAACGGATAGCACACCTGTACAAATATACACACTGGACACTCCCGCACCAATCTACACAAAGAATATACCCAGTGCTATGACGCAGGCGACAGACATACTCACGGACGTGCATCTTTATTATTTTCTATATAGGCTTTCAAAATACAGCAACGCAAGACGCGTCATGAACTCATCTAAAAAGCTTGCTCACGCTTCTCCTAACACCAGTTGCCACAATGAGAGATATAATGAAGACACGATACTGGTCATGCAACTATATGGTACTGTAACCTAAAAAGCACCTATGCACCAGACGGACCCACTTATACACCAGGCCTAAGTAGGCCGCAAGCAAGAGCTTCCATGGACGTTAAAAGAACAGAAGCCAGATTGCTGATCCTGCAGAATGAGCCCGGCGAAGCAACCAGCCAAGGTCGCACTGTTGCAAACCCACATTCCAAAAGCCAATCATCAAGGGCACGATGTTGCAACCCGCATGCCGCGCACCAACGTTAAAGTCACACCTGCAAATTAAACCAGACACACAGTGGAAAAACAATATTAATTGTGCAGAATTATGCCTCAAACACGGTCTCACCTCACGTGACCAAGCCGAACCTGACATGATGCCAAGCCCAGGAGAAAGAAAGCGTCTGGATCTCTCGTTACAAGACATAAGCAGATACAACTAAAAAGGCTCAATGGACATCTGCGACAGTGGGAGCAGTCAGCCCTCCTGCTATGAATAAATCCTCACATTGTCTGCACGTACCCATAGTGAAACATTGTTGCAAATGACAGGTACACCGAGAGCTGGGAACAGCGATGGTCCCAGGCTGGGAAGCTCGCGGGCGCACCAATCAGAACATGGGGCTCCTATCACTGACGCCATTAGCTTTAACCAATCATCAGGGGTCTCCATGTAACAATTCTCATGTATCTAATTGTAGGGACAACCCAGATATATCACCTGACTAACCCTCGACCACTAACATTGTTCTCTATACGTGTGCTATACTAACCCTACCACTCGAGTAACCAATTAAGAGTGGCGATAGGTTTTTTACTAACTTTTCAATGTGACGCAAGTAGCGCGTCATATCAAGGTAAAAAGGGCCTGCGAGCCCTACGATTGTGTGTGTGTCAGGACGGACGCGTACGCTCCTTGACCCATCCCTGCCGTTTTTGTCTAATAAACAGCAGAGTCACCTTGCTTCTTGCGTGTGTCTCATACTCTGTCTCATCTGGGATATACGGGAGGAGTTGGGGCCTCCCTGCCCGGAGGTCTGCGGACGGCCCGGCCGACCCCGGCAGAATTTCCCCCCGACAGCGCGCTGGTGTCCCGACCCAGGGAGGCCTGCACACCACCACAGGGCCTCCCCCAGGGCACAACACTGGCGACGAGGAGGTACGGTCTGCTTCCGTGCCCCGACAACATCGGAGAGACGGAAAGTCTTCCGTATTACGGACCCGCGGAGCGCCGGCGGCCATCTTCTTTTCACTCGCTCCACCTTCACACGTGGCGGCCGTGGTTGCGGCCCGAAAGGGTGCTCGTGCGCCACTCGCCAGCTGTGTTGAAGGACACAGTCAATTTTTGGAAAGCCCACAGTCCTGCAGGCGCAGGGCTGTGGCAATTAAGAAGAAAGAAGTGGGTTTTTACACCCCAACACTGCCACGAGACCAGGACAAGCCGCCCTTCTCTCAAGACAGACAACTGTGAGTACGTGGCGCAGAAATGGGTGAAGAGGCTGACGATGAGGGTGCCGCCGCCCCAATCCCCCGCAGAGCTCGCAACTCCCTAGCCCCCATGCCGGAATTCGATACTACTCGGCCCCCTTCCAAGCTGGGCCCGAAATGGCTATTGTGGGTCAAAAGACTAGATATGTTCTTCAGGGCATCTGGAGTGGACGATGATGACACCAAAATTGCGACCATGATCTACTCGGCAGGCGCAGAAGTCCACAAGATCTACGACTCTCTCGTCATCCCGTGGTCACGTATGACGCAGTCAAGCAGGCACTCAAAGACCATTTTCTCCCCATGGCTAACGTGGACTTTGATAGGTTTGTCATGGGCGCTGAAAGACAGCTGGACGACGAGCCCCTAGACAAATTTTGCACCCGCCTGAGACACCTGGCGACCTCCTGCAGATGGGTCAATGAGGAAGAAATGGTCCGCAACCAATTGCTGCAGGGGTGCAGCTCCAGAAAACTTCGAAGGCAGGTATTGAGAGAACCTGGCCTGACCCTCCAGCAAATTTTGGACCTGGGTAGAACACATGAGCTGGCGGAAGCCAGAGGTGCGAAATTGGACGCTGCCACGCGACCGAAGAATGACGAGGATGCATTTGCAGTGGGACGGTCAGCAGCGGGAAGGTCAAGATGGGCGCCGAGAAGGCCCGATACCACGCCCACGCCAGGCAACGCCCCATCATGCTCATACTGTGGATATGACCTCCCCCACAGTGGTGACTGCCCGGCAAAGTCGAGAACATGCGCCCGGTGTGGCACACCGGGGCACTATGCCAGGATGTGCCGAGCCGCCTCCCCCGTTGCAGCAGGAAGGGGACCGGAGAGAGTTGGACGAGGAGGCGCTCACAGAGTGAGAGGCATCTCTTCGATCGATCAGGGCCTGCAGGACCTGGACATCGCGGAAGAAGAAGAGGAGGAGGAAGAGATTTTCTTCATCTCCAGCATCGCAAAAGGTCCGGGCACGAGGCGCCAACCCACATGCACTGTCAACATCGATGACGTTCCCACCCCCATTCTCATCGACACCGGGGCTTCGGTCTGCGTGCTAGCCACCAAACATTATGAAGCCCTGCCTGGCCCACCGGAACTGTCAGCGTCCACGGCACGAATATATGCATTCGGGGGGGAAACACCCCTACCCATCCAAGGTGTGTTTGTTGCCCCGGTTTCTCATGGACAAAACACCATCAAAGCAAGGTTCTTTGTCACCAGCGTCAGCCCACATTCCCTGTTGAGCTGTGCGGCGTCGGAAGCACTCGACATTGTCCATTTCACGTTTGGGGTATACCACGCCGATCTGAAAAGCATGCTACACAGGTTTGAAACTCTCTTCAAGGGCATTGGTAAACTGAACGCAGAGCCCATTCGCCTACACATCGACAAGTCTGTGAGGCCGACAGCCCTCAAACACCACCAGATTCCTTTTCACTTAAGAGCCCAAGTGGAGGAGGAGCTGCAACAGCTAGTCGACCGGGACATCATTGAAAGAGTGGAAGGCCCCACCCCTTGGGTTTCGCCCATCGTAGTAGCCCCAAAGCCGAAACAGCCGGGGGCAGTACGCATCTGCGTGGACATGAGGCTCCCAAATGCCGCCATCAAAAGGGAGCGTCACCTCACACCCACTCTAGACGACATCGTCGGAGAACTTCAAGGCGTCAAAGTCTTCTCCAAACTGGACCTCAGGTCCCGGTACCACCAGTTGGAACTGCACCCCGAGTCGAGGTACATTACGACATTCACTACTCACGAGGGGTTGTACCAGTACAAGAGACTTAACTTCGGAATCTCGTCCGCGGCAGAGGTCTTCCAGAATGCCATCAGAGGAGCCCTGTCCGGACTGAAGGGTGTCATTAACATGTCCGACGACATCTTAGTCTTCGCCAGGTCGGAAAGTGAACACCTTAAACGGCTAGAGAACACGTTTGAGAGACTGCAGGCGGTAGGCCTAACTCTGCACCAAGAAAAGTGCGAATTCCTCAAAGACCGGCTAGAATTCTTTGGGTTCACCTTCCATGCGGCGGGCATATCCCCGGACCCTGGAAAAGTGAAGGACATAAGGGATGCGCCTCCACCCACATCACCGGCGGAGGTTCAGAGCTTTTTGGGGATGGTCAACTACTGCGGCCGCTTCATCAAAGACCTGGCCTCTCTGTCCGAACCACTGAGGGCACTTACGAGAAATGACGTGGCTTGGCAGTGGACTGAGATTGAACAACGATCCTTCAATGCCATCAAGGAAGCCCTGTCAGAGCAGGAGACAATGGCCTACTTCAACCCCGGCCGGGAATCGGAGGTCGTGGTCGATGCCAGCCCGGTGGGACTGGGGGCAGTCCTCATGCAAGCAGACGAACTAGGGGTCATGAGGCCCATAGCATATGCCAGCAAAGCCCTCACCGACACGGAAAGGCGGTACTCCCAGATAGAAAGGGAAGCCCTTGTCATCCTGTGGGGGTGCAAACACTTTAGAATTTACATCCTCGGCAAACCCGTCGTCGTGGTTACGGACCACAAACCCCTGATTCCTATCCTGTCCGGAACGTCTTCCAAGCCGCCTCCCCGCATCGAAAGATGGATGCTGTCCCTCATTGAATACGGCGTCAAGCTAGTATACCGCCCAGGTACTCATAACCCCGCCGACTAACTTTCTCGCCACCCAAGCACGGGGAACGCCCAGAGTCCCGTAGAGATGACAGACGCTGGGGACGCTGTGCATCTCGTCATCGAATCAGCCCTGCCAGTAGCCGAGGGAGGACATCGCGGACGACTCGAACTCTGACGAGGCGTTCCTAAGAGTGAAAAGGGCGGTGGCCACAGGAGAGTGGCGGGACATCCTCCTAAACAATGCCAGGAGGAACCCGGAGGTACAAAGGGACCTACAACTGCTGTGGAAAGCTCGACACGAGCTCTCAGTGTCCACGGACGGCCTGTTGCTGCGAGGGAACCAGATCGTGATTCCCAGGGCGTTGGTCATGAGAGTCCTCCAGTTGGCCCACACAGGGCACCAAGGCATGGCGAGGATGAAGGCGCGCCTCAGGCTGAAGGTCTGGTTCCCCGATCTGGAACACAGGGTAGCCGAATTTGTGAGGACCTGCATCCCCTGCCAGGCCACGAGTCCTGCGGAGAGGGGTCCACCCATTCAGGCCATGGAACGGAGCGACGTGCCATGGGGAACAGTGCACGCAGATTTCGGCTCGACCGGAAGAGGTCTATATTTCTTGGTGGTCACAGACCAGTGGTCGAGGTACCCGGAAGTGGAACTCGTGCAATCCACCGCCAGCGATCACACCATCCTGGCCATGGACAAAATCTTCGCCACCCATGGGTTCCCACTTGAGATCTGCTCAGATAATGGAGCGCCGTTCCAAGGGCAGCGGTTTGCCAGGTACTGCGCGGAACAAGGCATCAAGCACCGGAAGGTGACCGCGCTGTGGCCAAGGGCCAATGGAGAGGTTGAGCGTTTCATGCGGACGCTTAACAAAATTTTTCTTATTTCTGTCAATGGAGGGGAGGACCTGCGACACAACCTAATCGACTTTCTCCGTGAGTACCGGTCCACCCCACATCGGTCCACCGGAATCGCACCCGCCGAGGCGCTGTTCAGGCGAATACCCAGAGGGCTGATACCCGAAGCGGGAGACCGACGCCCAGGAGTGATTGACAGTGCACAGGTGACAGCAGACAGAGCCGCGAGAAACGAGAGCGAAACAACAAGGCGGAGGCTGCCGGGAAAAGAGATAGCAGTAGGAGACACCGTCCTAGTCCGGAACAGGAAACCGGAAGGAAAACTCTCGATGACTTACGAAACCCAACCAATGGGAGTAACTCATGTCAAAGGTTCGATGGTCACAGCTGCGAACGCGCGAGGAACGGTGACCAGAAACGTGTCCTTCTTCAAGCGCATAGGACCCGTGGCAGCGGAGGAAGAAACCGATCCCGACCAAGGACAAGCAGCAGAGGCGCCGCAGGAAGGCGGTGAACCGCCCGAAGACCCTGGGGGACCAGAGAACCTCGAGAGAGGCTCGCCCAGGTACCCGCGCAGAGAAGGGCGCCGCCCTCCGCAAAGGTTCCAAGACGTCATCATGGACTCGGCAGCCTGAGTAACGAAGTCTGTTAAGTACCGTTTGTTTTGAGCCATGTTGGCTCCCCATGTTTAATGTGTTTGTTGTTTGAGGGGGAAAAGGAGGGATGTTGTGTACGTGGTACTAGTACTAGTTAATAAAGGCGGTGCCCCGGGAGTTCGCGCCGGAGCGCCGGAACAAGCAGACGTCTCCGGCGTGTGTTCTTGCGCGCCGCCAACGCGCGCTGGTGTCCCGACCCAGGGAGGCCTGCACACCACCACAGGGCCTCCCCCAGGGCACAACAACACTGACGCCAATTAGGCAGTTCTAGCAGTGCTTGGGGGTCACACTTCAAGAAGATATACATTCTTTTAAAACTATGCACACAGAATATGTTCCATTAGTTCAGCTCTTGTATCCCGATGGTGGAACCCATTATGTTACCCTAAAGACACATTCAAAAAATAAAGATTAAAAAACGCGCAATTTTAAAGCAGGTGTGCTGTTAATATCTACGCCACACATCATCCGGAGTTGTTAAGAGATGTGCTTAAAAGGTTGTTTCTGTCTGCATCTCTCCATGGCAGACCAAGCCATACAATCGCTTGTGACAGCAATCTGCAATCAAACTTCCGAATGGCACTTTACAGCATCGTGCATTACATTAGTTGTAAGCAATTGTTCTCGGGACTCCATGCTGTATCAGAGCTGTGCATTGACCTCTAAGCCTGGATGAACTCTCTCAAAAGGTATCTGTGGGCTCGCACAAATCTCCTAATGAGATTCAGGTAGATACCTGCATGTCCACACATGTGCTTTCCAACCCAAATCTGTCTACATCTCCCTTCACATCTTCAGGGAATTTCGGGAGAAGTTTGGGCAGGATTGCACTTATTCCCGGGGGACAAAACATCATACAGAAATTGACAAAAAGTTTCAGTAAGTGAGATACATATTAGGGGAAGGGAGGAGTCGGGTGAGGGTGGGAGAGGGGGGTCTTAGCAAGAAGCAATGGAGTTCTATGCATTTGTGTATGTTATTCAAGTAAGAAATAAATAATGGATCTAGGTATAATTGAGGCTAGCGACAATACTTTCACAATTACAAACCGTTCTTGCAATAGAAAAATATATTTTTATTTTCATATATAATTTTCAAGTTCTTAAGTCAGAACATACTTACAAAACATAAATTATTTGACATCATACTCTCTTCTCTCATACTTTCACACATACACAAAATATACATTGTTTTTTTCTCTTTCACAGAAAAGTGAGACCTAAGTCGTCACAAAGGAACATAAAACAATCCTGCCCGTATCAGTATTATTTTTTCTGTATCTTAATACACATTTAGGGGGTAATTCATAGAATTCAGCGCACAAGTGGCGCACACAGCTGGCGCACAGTGTGCGTGTGAGACAGTCTGCGCCAGCCGCGTGCGCCAAAATCCTTTTCAGCGCACAGCGTATTCATAGATTTTAACATCCATTACCAGCTGTGGTGCAGAGTGGCGCAGCGACCCTGCAGCAGCGCCAGTTACGCCCCCAACCCCTCCCTGTGTGCCATGCACAGCACACAAATCCCATACAATGCGCACAGGCCAGTGGACCAGCATACAGGCCCCCAACCACGAAAACGCCTGTAAAACTCCCCGCGCACCCCTCCGAATACACATACACCCCTGCGCAGGGAGAATCACACGCGATTGGGCCTCTGTGAGCGGGGTACGTGTATTACTGGGGTGCACAGGGAGTTCCACATGCGATTGGCCCTGTGCGAGTGGGGCAAGTGTATTACTGGGGTGCGCGGGGAGTTCCATACGCGATTGGCCCTGTGCGAGCGGGGTACATGTATTTTGGGGCTGCACGGGGAGTTTCACACGCGATTGGCCCTGTGCGAGTGGGGCAAGTGTATTACTGGGGTGCGCAGGGAGTTCCATACGCGATTGGCCCTGTGCGAGCGGGGTACATGTATTTCGGGGGTACGCGGGAAGATTCACACGCGATTGGGCCTGTGCGAGTGGGGTACGTGCATTTCAGGGGTGCGCAGGGAGTTTCACATGTGATTGGCCCTGTGCGAGCGGGGTACGTGTATTACTGGGGTGCGCAGAGAGATCCACACGCGATTGGGCCTGTGCGAGCGGAGTAAGTGTATTTCGGGGGTGCACAGGAAGTTTCACATGCGATTGGCCCTGTGCGAGCTGGGTACGTGTATTTCGGGGGTACGAAGGAAGATTCACACGCGATTGGGCCTGTGCGAGTGGGGTACGTGTATTTTGGGGTACGCGGGAAGATTCACACGCAATTGGGCCTGTGCGAGTGGGGTACGTGTATTTTGGGGGTGCGCGCAGAGTTCACACGCGATTGGCCCTGTGCGAGCGGGGCAAGTGTATTACTGGGGTGCGCGGGGAGTTCCATACACGATTGGCCCTGTGCGAGCGGGGTACATGTATTTCGGGGGTACGCGGGAAGATTCACACGCGATTGGGCCAGTGCAAGTGGGGTACGTGCATTTCGGGGGTGTGCGGGGAGTTGCACACGCGATTGGCCCTGTGCGAGCGGGGTACGTGTATTTCGGGGGTACGCGGGAAGATTCACACTCGATTGGGCCTGTGCGAGTGGGGTATGTGTATTTTGGGGGTACGCGGGAAGATTCACATACGATTGGGCCTGGGCGAGTGGGGTACATGTATTTTGGGGGTGCGCGGGGAGTTTCACACACGATTGGCCCTGTGCGACCGGGGCAAGTGTATTACTGGGGTGCGCGGGGAGTTCCATACACGATTGACCCTGTGCGAGCGGGGTACATGTATTTTGGGGGTACGCGGGAAGATTCACACACGATTGGGCCTGTGCGAGTGGGGTACATGCATTTCGGGGGTGCGCGGGGAGTTTCACATGCGATTGGCCCTGTGCGAGCGCAGTACGTGTATTACTGGGGTGCGCAGGGAGTCCCACACACGATTGGCCCTGTGCGAGCGGGGTACGTGTATTTCGGGGTTCGCGGGAAGTTTCACATGCGATTGGCCCTGTGCGAGTGGGGTATCTGTATTTCGGGGTGCGTGGGAAGTTTCACACGCGATTGGCCCTGTGCGAGCGGGGTACATGTATTTCGGGGGTGCGTGAGAAGTTTCACACACGATTGGCCCTGTGCGAGTGGGATATGTGTATTACTCGGGTGTGTGGGGAGTTCCACACACGATTGGCCCTGTGCGAGTGGGGTACGTGTATTTCGGGGGTACGCGGGAAGATTCACACACGATTGGGCCTGTGCGAGCGGGGTATGTGTATTTCGGGGGTGCGCGGGAAGTTTCACACGTGATTGGCCCTGTGCGAGCGGGGTACGTGTATTTCGAGGGTGCGCGGGAAATGTCACACGCGATTGGCCCTGTGCGAGCGGGGTACGTGTATTTCAGGGGTGCGCAGGGAGTTTCACACGCGATTGTGCCTGTGCAAACGGGGTACATGTATTACTGGGGTGCGCGGGAAGTTTCACATGCAATTGGCCCTGTGCGAGCCCAACCTTTCAGCTGAAAACTAGAAAAAACCCTACCTATTGACGAACTATATACAAAAACGTGGGGCATTGTCCAAGCACCCCAAAATAAATAATAACAGAAAGGAAACCTAACACTATCTAACTATATACAATGGCGGCGGGCAAGTCCTGCGGCTCACTCTGTGATGTCCCGGGCCAGGGCATCATCGAACTCCATGTCGATGTCCCGGAGGCGGGACTCTGCCCTGGCCCCGAAGTCTCGCAGGGATGCACTCATGGCCTGTTCCAACTCCCTGCGAGTTGCCTCGAGGCACTCTGCCCGCCTCAACGCCCGACGCATGGAGAACTCCGCCCTGACCATGGTGAGCTGTGCCTCTTCTGCCCGCCGCCGCTCTGCATCTATATGCTGGCCCAACCGCAGCCACACAGAAGGCACACCCATTCCAGGGACCTCCTGCCCTCTGGCTGATGCCTGCCCCTCTGATGTTGATGGCCCCGAGCCATCATTGCTCTCACCTAGAGCCTGCTGCTGTTGCTGCTGTCCATGTGCCCTGTTGGATGATGCCTGCACATCCTCCATCTGCTGGTCTCCAGTTGTTGGGGTGTCCACCCCTGCTGGACCGCCAACTCCCGACCGTGGCAGGGATGGGATCTCCACCAAGCTGGCTGTGTTGGTTGGGCCAGGTCCACAGGGGGCCCTGGTGGAATCTGGGCCAAAAGACGGCAGGGAGAACTTCTGGCGCATATTCTCCACAGAGGAGGAGAGGTCCGCCAGAGTGCGCGACACATGTAGAAACCCACCGACCAGGGCCCTTCCCAACAGTGCCACGTCGCGATGCTGCTCTTCATGATGGCGTGCGTGCTCCGCCCAGGAAGCACGCACGTCATCACGAAAGTCACGCATGCGCAACGTGACACCAACCAGGACGGAGCCCATACGGTCGTGGGACCCCTCGTCCGCAGGTAGTGGAGAGGCAGATGATGTGGCACTCCCCCTTTACCTGCGGATGGGCCTGGGACGGGGCATCCCTGCTGGTGCATGGTTGTGCAGTCAAAGGGTCAAGGACAGCGACATGCACAGGCCCCTCCGCGGTGACCTGTGCTGCCTCCTGACCCTGGCCCTGGACTGCATCACTTGCACCAGTGGTACTACCCCCACCAGGCCCCATGTGCGGCTCAGTAGCAGGCTCCTCCTCCTCTGTGGAGACCACCAACCTGGATGTCTCCACACCATCTTCTGCCATTGCAAGCTCCTGTGCGGGCTCACCCGGCCCTTCCGCTACAGCCGTGGTGGCAGACGCGGCACCACCCGCCTCGCTCCCGGATTATGGCAATTCCTGGGAGGGTGGCTGGGCCTTGCGTCACCGCCCGGTGGAGGCATCCCCGCCACTTGGGTCCACAGCGCCATCTCCGCCCTCTTCTTCACTTGACGCTGCATAGAGTGATACATAGAACACAAGCATCAGGGTATAGTACAATATTCCCCTAGGCAGGAAGCAATAAGACATAAGTGGCACTGTCAAATGTCACTTCCATCCTGACCCTCCACAATACATGGGTGAATGCATGCAACACACATGCACAAACAGGCACGGCGCCTGCAATCAACATCAGCATCCATGTACAATGGCCTCTTTTAACCAAAAAGTTGCCTTCAAACTCACATGCCTCATGGCTCACACTGATCCCATGCACACACATCACTGGAGGGTCATGCATCATGGCTTGTACACCGCAGACACAGTGGATAGACACAGTGGATACAACGGTGACGGCACTGCATGAGTGAATCTACACATCATCACGGATATGTGTCATGCATCTATGGCGTTTCAAAGTCTCACACACACTTCTCAGACACACACACATGTGCACCATACATGTACATGAGAGCAGCACCCATCCCTCACCCCCCCTCCATGTCCAAGAACAGAGACAGGCATGCATTCATGTGTGAATTCCGCATACAGCTATCCATGTTGCACTGGAACACATGAACCATCCATGTGGTTCACACATTACTGGTCTCACATGCATGACCATGATGTCCTTGCACACACACATCCATACATAGCCTATGTCACACATACAGGCAAGTATCAGACTACCCGCACACTGCAACATGCCCTGTCTCTCACAGCAATGCTTGGCCACTTACTGTTCAAATCCAGATGGGTCTGCCTTTGAAGGATCTGGGCGTGGGGCACTGGGCCTACGCGTTTCAGGATCCTCATCTGGATGTTGATCATGCTGACCCGGCCCCCCTCCACGAGGCGCCTTGCCTTGTAGAGGGTCCTGGACCTGAAGTCCTCCCAGCGCTTCTGGACGTGCTTGATGTCGCGGGTTGCCACCCCCTCCGCATTGATGGTAACCACTGGATCCTCCCAGATCCTCTCCCGTCCTTCCTTGTTGGCGCGTGATGTTCCGAAGATGGCATCATAATGGCCCAGGACATGTTCCACCAGGACACCAACTTCCTTCTCACTGAAGCTGGTGGCCCTCTGCCTCTCTGGCTGGGGGTCACCAGTGGTCTCAGATGGTGTTTGCCCCGACATGGCGACCCCCAAGGCAGGCGCGTGTGGGCAACTGGGTCCTGGGCTGTGGAGCGATGGTATCCCAGTCGGGAGTCTCCTGTTCCAGCAGGGGTGGACACAGCAACTGGACCCCTGCAGATGGCTGACGTGCAGGCACCAAATAGCAGGGCACGTGGACAGCAGGCAGGCAGCAGCAGATGGCTGGTGGGAGCGTGCTTGCGGTTCTTGGGGACAGGAAAATTGCCTTTTTGGCAGGAGCGTGGTCTTCCGTGTGTTTTTGCATGGCCAGCTTGATACGGAGTGATTTGGTACGTGAAAAAAGTGCACATCAGCGTGAAATCCGAGGAAAGGCCCTTAGCGCGTAAGCACGTAAGTGACGTTATGCGCGCGGGCGTTCCCCACAACACGGGTGCATTGTGATTCAGCACGTGAGAAAAATGCATGTCACCCGTGCTATTGGAGGAAAGGGCCTTAGCGCGTAAGCGCGTAAGTGACGTTGCACGTGTGGGCTGGCTTAAAAGATACGAGTATCACGCTATTTTCTTGTACGTGCTTTTTGTGGAGAGCGAGCGTGTGTTTCTTGTACTTCTTGTCGGTTCACACGCGATTACTTCACAACATTTCCAGTTCGTACTCCCTGTTTCCTCAGACTGCGTTCTTTTCTTCTTTTGGCGGGGGTGTTGCCAATGCGCACACGCGCATCTTTTTCACGTTCTTTTTCAAGGCAGACGGTGAGTCGTGCACGTATTTTCCAACTGTGGTTGCCCCCGTGTGTCGCGTACCCCAGGCTGCGTGTAACACGTGTACGCTTATTTTTGTGTTTCTGGGTGCCACAGCGTAGTGCGGGTTCATTTTCCCACGCACGTGGTCTACCAGGGATCGCGTGCACGTGTACTTTTGTTTTTGGGGTGCCTGTGCGTTGCGTGACCCGTCATCTTCCCCCAGGGGTCACATACAGCCTTGCTAGAGCACTACGGTACGAATTCCATCTAGTACCCTACCCCTTTCACCCCAATTGCCCAGGACAATTGTTTACTGCAACTCCCATACGCACAACAACATCAGTGCCATGGTTGGGAGGCGACCAAGCAGCAAGGGAGGCAAAGGTGGCAGACCTCCAAAAGGTGGGCGTGGTGGGCGCGATAGGGTATGTGGCCAGGATTTGCAGGGTGCCCCTAGAGCCCCGTGTGTGGAGGACCAATCGGGGACACCTATGCCCCCCCAATGGTTGTGGGAAACGTAGCTGACACCATCCCAGCTCAGCCCTTGTTGGACCAGCCCATTTTGTCACCTGAACCGGCACAGCATGACTCGCAGGCTGACTTCCAGGTCAGCAAGTCTAATCCACGCGTGGCGGTGAAAGTTGCTGTCACCAGGCCACATGGATCTGGGGCAGCAATGTCATCTGCTGCAGAAAGTAGCCAGGGTGGGGAGGCTGCATGGGAAGCTGCAGCTCAATCCACCCCAGCTCCGAGTCTCCCAGCCCGGACAGTGTCGGTCCAGGTCCATCACATCGACGTTGGCCCTGCTGACATCACCCTGCAGCCAATGTCTGCACCAAGACCTATGGTCATTGTGCCTTTACAGGCTTCTAGTACCCAGTCCACCTGCGTTTCTGCCACCTACTGACCAGAGCGGCGTAAGCCACTCAGGATCCGCACCACCTTATAAGAAGAAGAAGAAGGGTGCTCTTGCACTACAGGCTGAGACCCCAGACACGGCTACACACTCCGGCACGTCAAGGAAGCCTAGCTTCAATGACACAGAACTTGATGCACTTGTGGCCTATGTGTCGGCACATAGCCACGAAATGTTGGTGACTGCAGGCTGTAAGACTACGCCTGCTCAACATAGGGCCCACTGGGAGACCATCGCAGACCACATTAGTGCCCTTGGATTTGTGAGGTGCACAGCTGATGATTGCTACAAGCGGTGGAATGACCTGAAACGCAGAGCAAAGAACAAGCTGGCTTCCAATCATGCCTCTACTCTGGTGACTGGCGGTGGGTCTCCACCAGAGGACGACCAACTCACTGAACATGAGTCTGTTGCTGGAACCTTCATCACAGAGGAACAGATCCAACATGTGGGAGACCTACCAGATTAGGAGGCATTGTCCGGTGAGTGCCCATGCAAGTGTGTGTAATCCATGTGTATGTTTCTTGGGTGATGTGTAATGATTGAGTGCCAGGTGAGGGTGTGTACTCCTGAGTGGTATCGGTTACCCATGTGCTTCCTCCAAACCATTTACCAGCCTTTGCTTTGGGTATGACAGTATCCCTTCTGACCACAGTAGCCAATTAGCGCCACATTACTGCAGTTGCCCTTGAACTGTCATCTTGCAACAACATTGTTCTGATTTTTCAGTGTTCATTCAGCCTGATCGTTTCAATCCTCCCATTTTTGCAACACATTTTTCTGCCCTAATGCCACATATGTGACATGCTTCTGTCATAGATTACAACCCACATTGGCCCACATTTATTACCTTGTTATGGGAATGATTTGACCATTCAGGCTGATTGAGTAAGGGCCTGCTCACATTAATTTGTGGGCCCTGTTTGATTGTTGAACATGATTGTTGTGTTCTGTCATGTTGAAGTGACCAACCATTAATGTATCCATCTGCCTGCCATCAATGTATTATTGCACACTGGATGTGTTGCAGTGTGTGGCACATGCATATTTTGTCACACTATTTTGCATTTTTCATCTCATCATGTCCATCTCACATGGATGGGTGACAGTACTCATTCACTGACATATGGCTGTACTTGTCAAATGTACCATGGCTATGCTATGTGCCATCTGTTTGCTGGCATGTGCCATGTATGTGGATTGACCATGCCACTCACAGGCTAATATGTGATGATAGTGCTATCCAGCATGCAGCACCTGTGTTCATTTTCCATCTGGGAGTCCTCAGTGTCTGCTTTTTGCCTCTCCTTCCAAATCATTGACAGTGCATGCATGCCAAGGTTATGGTCATGTGGGACATGTGTTGTTCATGTACTGGATCTCTGGCTTGTCAGGCCTATGTGTGTGCTATGGTGCTCATGCCTGTTTCCATTTGTTGTCTTTCATGTTTTTGCAGGTGATGATGCACTTGATGCTGTAGAGGTGGAGGAGATGGTGCAGACCCAGGAGGAATCTCAGCCACGACCGGGCACTAGTGGAGGACGTGGTGTGGTGGTGGGTGAAAACCCAATCTCCTGCAGACCATACTGTCCAGGGGTGTCTCTGGGTGCACCTCCCCAGACCTCCATGATTCAGGTGCTGAATCCGATGATGGGATTTATGTGCTGTTGCAGGTGAGTGTTTCTGGCAGGGATGTTGTTCTGTCTAACCCACCTGCACCAGGGGTAGACCCCTCTATGGGGATGTTAGTGTTGGTAACTCTGCCTTTGGTGGTTATGGATGCAGGGTCACACTCCACAACATCTGGTCCTGTTTCTGGGCCAGCAGATCAGAGGGGGAATGCAGTCCTGCAGCCTCAGGCAGTGCCAGCACAGCAAGGTTCAGATCGCCTTGCCCCAAACAGGTGTGGTGCCCGTCGACGCGGTGGCCATGCGCCACCAGGCTATACTGTATGGGAACACTCCATGTATGGTATAGCTGCACAACAGGGAGCATCTGTTGAAATGATGGCTCAGGCAATGGAGAGGGCGGCCACTTCCATTCTCCCCCTTGAAAGGCAGATGGAGTTCCAACAGTAGGCAACAGAGTCCATTTTCCAATCACACAGGGAGGACATGTTGGCGTCCAACAGGGACCGACGGGCGGCACTGGAGACTCTGCGCAAAGCTATATCTGTAGAGTCCCAGGGCCACAGGGAAGCCCTGAGGTTAGAACTTCATTTCCTCAGGGAGAATCTGGTTGAACTTGAGGCTTCCCAAAATTTTAGGGCAGAACTGCAGCTGGAGAAGCTCACACGTTCGTCCTCAGCTGAGCTGCAGGCAACTCGTGAGTTGATCCGGGCATCATGCGAGGCCATGCATGCAGAAATGCGTGCTACCCGTGAGGTGCTGCATGGGGATCTCCGTACTATCATCCTCCAGAACGAGACCTTCCACACCCGCATGCATGCTGCCACGGAGGACCATACCAGGGCTTTGCGTGGGCACCACCACCTCCTGATGTAGCAGCAGAGGGTGAAGAGAGCAACAGCAGTTCTCCCACATTGGCGTAGCCATGCAGGCCATGAGCCCATGGAGGTATTTTTTTTTTCTCGCAACATCCACACAGGTGGGTGTTGGTGTGCACCCTGTCCTCGAACCTCCTGGGTGCCCCCCCCGGCCCACACATGGCCATTTTTTTATTTTTTATTGTATTTACAGTGTGCTGCCTTATGTGGCTCCCGTGGGCATCCACTGTGTATTCCAGCTGGGCACACGCAGGCTTGTCCTGTGTTTGGGTTAGATGCTTGGGTTCCTGACACACACAGCCCTCCTGCTTCCCCTTTTCATGGGCTTGCAAAGGGTGTGACCAAGTAACAGTGACTTACACAGTGACATTGGGCTCCCATGAGCTGTGTGGGCAGTCTGTGGTCAAAACTGTGTGGACATCCCTAGTGGGGATTGTTGTTGTATTGAAAACTGCATGGTGTATTGCTATGTGCTTGTGCATCCATGTATTCCTCCTTATTCACAGGTACCTTCTTCATGTCTTCACAAGGCTGTCTCCTTTGCAGATGCAGTTCATGTTGTATGCAGTATGCTGACACATTTGCCTGACAGCAACCCTCTGCAGTTGGAAGGGGTCGATGTGCTGGCTTATTCAGGTTGTAAGACTTGCACTACTTTGATTTTGTACTGTCATATTTTGGCCCTGTTTCATCCTGTGTTGCTGTATTGTGTTGCTGGTAAGTATTTGTTCATGTGTGCTGTTTGTTATTGATTACTGGGAGCCTATTGTCTGTGGCCTGTTTCCATTTGGAACAGTGCACTCTGTGACACTTGTGTCATGTGTTGTGCATTCATTTGTTTGTTTTCACATTGCATGACATGCCATCGTGTGTTGGGTAGCTGAGATGGGCAGGGGTTGGGTGACATGGCACTATTTTCATGTTGTATTTTGCAAGGGTGTAGTCATTCATGCAGCATAAATGTGTGTCTTTTTGTGACACAGCATTGGTTGTCTTTCAGTAGGTAGGGATGCACACAATGTAGCACTTCCAGGTGACCAATCTCAGGGTGGTAGGGTTGTGACAGTTGACTGTCCCTTATGTCATCATCATTGATTGTCAGCTGGTATGTGCCAGGGCTGTGTGCACTCTAGGGGGTGTGATTTTAGGTGAAGTAATTAGCCACCAGCTGCGTACGGGCTGCCTCACCACGTGCCCTTTCCCCTCCCATGCGCAGCGGACGTGCATGTGGTTGGGGATGTGGGGGCACCACCATGTCCACCCGCAGGCCCCGGCGTGTTGCAATGTTATGCAGAACACATGCTGCCACTATGATCCTGCACACTACTGGGGGCGCGTATAGCAGCTGCCCACCAGAGTGGTCAAGGGAGCAAAAGCGTGACTTGAGCACTCCGAATGTGCGCTCCACTATGCCCCGAGTTGCAATATGGGCTGTGTTATATCTTACCTCGGGTGGTGTGGTGGGGTTCCGAATTGGCGTCATCATGTGGGTGATCAGAGGGTAGGCATTGTCCCCTGGGGAGGTGATGATGGGTATCATTAGGGGGGTTGTGACATTACTCAGTATCTGACATGCATGCATGTGCAGAGGCATTTATACTCACCAAGCAGCCATGTATCACCATGCCGCCCAGCTTCTATGTCCCGGTTTAGGGGTGACATTCTGAAAATGAAACTGTCATGGGTGGACCCTGGATAGTTGGCATATACTGAGGTGATGATTCCCTTGGCATCACATACTACCTGCACATTGATGCAATGCCAGTGCTTGTGGTTTCAATAGATATGCTCAGTTGCCCTGGGAGGACGTAGAGCCACATGGGTGCAATCAATGGCACCTAGCACTTTGGGGAAGTGTGCCACCCCATAAAAGTCCTGGACGGCAGCTTGCCTTTCTGCCGGTGTTCTGGGCATGTATATGTGCCAGCGGACTGAAGAGCATGCAATCATGATGGCCAACACCTGGTGTAGGCAGCGTGACTGCATGGCCTGTGAGACCCCCCCCACTATGGCACTTGTCCGCTGAAATGAACCAGTGGCCAAGAAGTGCAGTACATTGAGCACCTTTTCCAAGGGGCTCAGTGCTTGGGAGCACAGGGTGGGTGATGTGAGGTAATCGCCCTACTCCCTCACCAGGTCCAGTGTTATGTGTGGTGGGAACCTGTACCTCCCATACACCTGGTAATCAGGCATCCCAAAAAGGCTGGTCCTGGGTGTAAAAATTGTGGGCCTTACTATCCTCCTCCTCCTGCGGTGTCCCACGACCACTGCCATGAGGAATGGTATATTCATCGTAGCGTCTGAGCTTGTTTGTTGTTTGCGCGCACTTTTATGCTGCGCGGGGCCACGTACGCCTGCTTCCTGCTCGCGTACGTGTTGCCGGATTAGTGCGTCTTTTTTGGTGCACACGTTTCCCCTGTTCGATTCCATGAATACGTGTTGTGGGCGCCTGTGGGCATTCCGCACATTTGCCTCCTGTACTTCCCCCGTGACACCCACATTTTCACGTGTTGTTCCCCATCCCGCTGGTTATGCAAAATGTTCCGCCTACTTTTGTTGTGTGCGCTACACTATGCGTGCTTATGCTGTGCGTGTAGCGCACGCCGTTTGACGACATGTGTGCCCGCGTGCGCCACGCAGGATTTTAGCACACATCCCAGGATTTACACATGCACAGACTTCCATGAATCGATGTGCGTGGCTTTCGCACGCTTTTTGCTGCGATTTTCGCGCTTGCGCTGCAATTCGCACGCTTTCGCACACTTGTGCGGCGCACATTAATTCCATGAATTGGTCTCTTAGATGTTCACAGAGTAGTTATAATTCCTTTCTCTTGGATCTACATATGTTTCGGTCGATCTTGGACCCCACTGTGTCCGCTATTTATCCGACCTTCTTCAGCATCTAGGAACCACTCGTCAGGTTTCCCCATATAACAGGAAGAGTGATGTTTTCTGTGATATATCTCTAGAAATCAATACACAACACAACCAATTAGACTCTAGCCTCTTCAGTTTTTTGCGACACAATTAACTAGTGTTCTATCTCTCTTCACTGATTATACTCATCCGCACTCACCTCTAACCAAAATAGTGTCAGGGGTAGTGTTGATGCCGGAAATAAATCCTCCAGGTCACTGAATTAAATCACATGCACCTAGAAATATCCAACAGAATAGATATATAAATATACTGTCATCGTATCTTACTTCTACACATATTTATTTACCAACAAGTTCTGCACTTACATGTATCTTCTATTGATGTCAGGCACATAAGTCGTCTCCCTCGATGGAGCTGTACTGAATAGGATTCTAATAGATGATGCACAAAAGATCTACCCAATCCACTGTCACTGCAGAAAAAAAAGTAAAGGGCGCCAGTTAGTCTACTATCACTGTGTGCCCCACAGTAGCAGAACAAGAACACATCTATCAATCACTAATTCCACGCACCCCCTCTCTATAGTTAAGAGGATTGTAGGGTAGTCACAGAACCCCCTTCCACTGTCTCTTAGTGCACTGGAAAGATTTTCAAAGAATAACCATGTTTTAGAAGCACACATTTTTAATGTGCTCTCCATATATGTAGAATCAAGATAGTATAAGTGTACCCACTAGGCATACATTACAGTGGGCGTATAGCCTTATGTGCTCACAGTGCGCTCGTCTGATCACCTCTTCACATGTACAACCTCCCTGGTCACATTACCCTTTAGGTACAATATCATCACATATCCGCGTATGTGTAATATGTGGCGACACCCACTTTATACCTAATGTGCTCCTTCTTGTGGGGTGCGCCTACCTCCTAGTCAGTCACGTGCATACGTATCCCAGTGGGCTAATCACTCCAAAATCTAGAGGTCACCCCCTCATGGGCATGGCACTCATCATAACATGCCCCTGTTGCATGCAGCCTCCTCACATATAATCACATGTATAAGTGCATTGTCGTCCAGCTCACACAATTCTACTTTTAGGGGGATGCTTACCTCCTAGTATATTGTGTGTCTTTTCCTCGCTATAATTTGATTTCATTTCCTTATATGTTTTGTGTGCGTCCATAGCCCAGTTGAAGAGATTGTATTACGGCGGGTGTGGCTTCACTAGCGTGACTAGACATAGACAGAGGACTAATAAATGGTACGCACATGCATACAAAAGCTTAAGAATAGCTGCGTGGTGGCTTCCAAAGTTAGTCACAGAAAGAGCAATATTTCTTCTGTGGAAATAATTGAAGCTGTATGGGCATACCGACACCACCATAGCTGCTTTAGTAGTCGCGTAGTAGCATCCAATGTTGGTTGAAGAATGAGGACTCACATGGCAATGAATGCCCAACATGATGGAATTAAGCTAGTGCTACCAAAGAGGCACACCATCTCCGCCTAGATAAGAGGCATTTGCCTCTGTGATATTCTCTCAATAATAGAGACACTGTAGTATGTCATTTTAAAGTAAATGTGTATAGAACTGGGGCAAGAGATGAGTATGCCATATCCAGAACTAGAGAGAAAATCCTGAGGGCACATCAAAGGGTATGTGTGTCAATGCTCACGTATGTATCAATTTACTCCATTCAATTGAAAACCCTGACAGCCCCAGAAAGCGTCCACTCCTTCTAACCCAAAATTATCAGCAACGCCTCTTTGCACACAAGACCTGTACAGATGACGCACAAAGGTATCACCGACGATATGCACTGTGCGTCTCTCAATCTCCACCAACCTCACGACGAAGTATTGGGAAGATATGGTACCGCCCCTTCCTGGCAACCACACCCTAAACACCTAATTGCCAATTTCCCACAATTCCATTTCCATGGCCAGCATGCTCATAATGGCAGGATGTGCCACATGCACTTTACCATCTACAGTGAGGGCCACAGACCAGTAAAGCAGACACAATACTTCTTCCCTTCGCAGTGGCATTTTTGCAGCATTGCCTTATTGAATGCTGTCAAATTATCAAACACGCATGCAGCGACCACATACAAAACCTCTGCATTGCACACTATCATTTATTTACACCACTCCATATTTACTGTGACACGCCCTCAGTGCACGTTCCTTTTCATTCCAAAACCCCTCCACCAGAAACTTCTGCTAACTAATGCACAATTGCAGCATCACCAAAGATCCTGTGGCACACTCAACACTCCTTTGGCCAGGGACACAACAGTGCAGCCCTTTCCCACACTCACCACAACACTATGGATACATGCATGCGACCATGTGGGCAGCTAACAATATGCACAAACTTAAGATATATACTGGCACTTCTACCCAACTCTGCCACACCATAGACTATCCATTCACGAAACTGTGTCAAAATTAGCAGAATCCACAAACCTACCACAGCATGCACCGCCCCTACCAACGGCCATTCACAAAATCTTGTGTTACTGGCAGCCTAAGCACAACAGCTTCACAACATTGGGCTTACTTCAATAAATCTGCACACAGCACACTAACCAAGCACATATAAACTGCACTTCAACCATACCCTCTTCCATACTCACATTTTATACTGCACTTCAACCATACGCTCTTCCATACTCACATTTTATACACACTGCACCCTGTGGCCACACTGCACACCTTCTCACTGCACCATCTCCTACTGCACACCAAATACTGCAGCATGTTGCATCCATGGAACGCACAATATGCTAGGCCTTGAACACACCCACCGTAACGTAATGCTACCATGCATGTCACCATGTCAAGTAGGACAATCCACATATACACCACTGCCACCAGCACTCCTACCGAACCTGTGCAATGCCATGGAGCTTAGGAGCAAAAAAAGTGGAACCGTTACCATAATGTAGAAAGAAAACACTGTCTTCTGTACCCCTGTGCACTTTCA
The DNA here is from genome assembly GCF_040938575.1 of Ambystoma mexicanum. NCBI lineage: Eukaryota > Metazoa > Chordata > Amphibia > Caudata > Ambystomatidae > Ambystoma > Ambystoma mexicanum. Next base: position 308,618,455 of record NC_090939.1, on the reverse strand, counting down.
TTCACATACTATGGCCGTACCCACTTCCGTTCACAAAGTCTTCTCTCACTGCCACCCTGACCACATACTGTTTGCAACAAGGGCCCTACTACAACCTATCTGCACACACTACACTATGGAAGCACCTCCCTCTACCGAATGCAGAGTAAGACATGCATTGCTGTGGTGGGTATGCTGAAGGCCTGGGCTCTTGACTGCATGCCCTACGGCCGTGGGCCATGCACCCAATAGTCTAACCCTTCAACAGACCCACCGCAACTTCATGCACCCATGCATGCCACCATGTGCCCAACTACCGCAATCCATCCGCACAGCACAGCTACCCGCACTCCCACCCAACCTATGTCATGTGCAAATCCCCCTTTCTGAAAATCACCTGCCACCACTCACCACAGAAAGAGGCCGGCTCCAACAGGTTGCGGCACAAGCTATCGGGCCGTTACGACAGCTGCCTCCAATCACCACTCAAAGTAGTCGCCTGTCTAGGTACCCATGATTTGTTGCAATACGCATTAATACTGCAGCTACTCTCTCTGTCTTCTTCCACCTATTCACATATCTCACATGAATAACTTCTCACTCCCCCACCCTTTCCCTCCCTTCTTGCTTTCAACACATGGCATACAGTATATTTCCCAGACCCTTCCGCCAGCGCACTCTCCCCTGATACACCATGGCAGCGTTTCCCAAAACCTTTGACGCACAGCATGCTTCCCTCCAGGCAACCACCGGCCGCGTCCAATGTTTGCTGACATCACGGTGTACCGCAGCCAATGAGACTTACGTCCGCGGAGCAAACAGGGAAATGGGTCTGCAGAGCGGACCCAGATATCACTAATTTTTTTACATGTACATTTCAGTCGTTTGCAACAAAAGTACTGATCGGATTCCCACCAAACACACAAAACCACGCTTTCTGACCCAAGCCCCTGATGTAAATTTGGTGCAAATCCGTCGAGCCGTTCGGGCTGTAGCGATGCGCAAAGTGTTTGCCCATTGCGTCTATGGAGAAAAAAAAACGTTGGGATGCCCCCTACATGAAACCTCACCCAATTTTGCAAACAAATTCAGAGCCGGCCATATACTTTTTTTGCAAAGTTTGGTGAGGATTCCTCCAGGGGGAGCGAAGTTATAAGCCACCAAAAAAGTGCTGTTCCTATGAGTTTAGCAACTTAAGCATAACTACACGACCGCTACCGTGGGCCGTGTAATTGATATATATATTAGGAGGAGTATGGTTGATGAGAGCACCTTACATTCTCACAAGACTAATGTATGTAAGGAAGCTGACAAGTGCATCATGTGTGCTGCAGCACAGCCCACGTATTGCAAACAAAACAATGCATGATCTGTATTTTTAATTGCATTATTTTCTGTGAACTTTGCTAAGTGCTTTAAAAAATGATTACATTTTTATCAGCTGTAAACATTTAATTATGCTTGCTATCTTGAAGAAAAAGCCAAGTGCAATCCATTAGTCATTTAAACAATTCACATTCTTTGACATCCCTGTCTGGAAAGGTTCAGAATGTATGACTTATTCTTTTGACTTTATACTCGGTTTTCTGTGAACGTGTGCTGGCAGGAAAATGACTGAATTCTTAGATTCAATGCTTAGATCAATATTTGTATAGCATGAATTTTTAAAACCTTAACATGAATCTGTCACCCAAATTCCTTAACACTTTTGCGACATCCGAAGCACCCGAATAACGTGAAAATCCACGTGATTATGGGTTCAGTGGAATATATTCACCAAGGCTTAGTGACATCAATACACTTCCTTAATGCTTTGATGCGGCATAAAATGGGACCACGACAATATCTGTCTCCAGTGTCCAGTGCTACCTCAGTGTGCATTATATTTGCTAATGGCTTACTTGCTTGATTGTAATGTGGCAAAAAGAAAATACATTACCTATACAGGACTGTTGTAAAGTCCATGATTATCTTAGTGAGCAGCATGTTTAGTAAAGGGTGACAACCATATGAGATCAGACACCCTAGATTTCCCAAGGACCATTTGGCAAGTGAGTGTGTTTTTTTTTTTGTTTGTTGATAATTTGCTTTGCGAATACCATCTCATGAATACGTCTATGGGACTTTGAAAGCTACTGCCTTGTACCATCTCATCAGAATGTTATTTAAACTAGGACTGTGCATTTTTCATGGAATGATTATTCATTTACTAGAGTGGACATTGACTGAAACGGTATGTTACCCAACAGGTGGCTGCACATACACAGTGGACAACTGAAATACCGACTTGATTGAAGAGAAATATCAACATCAGCTATTGATTTCATCAGGGAAATGGTAACTGCTATGTATTTAGAGTCGGTCATTGGCAGCATGTCTTCCCAGTTAGGCAGAACAGGCATATTAATGAACATGTGGGCAGCACCTAACCACCTGACACGCCATTTTATGATGGTTATATCTGGCAAGTGATACTTTACCTGGCAGAGGAGGGCCCTTTAGGTAGCTAATGGCAGTATTAACACTGCACTTTGTATGTGATGCCAGCACCTGGACTTGTAAGGCTGTCCCTTAGGAATGATGACTATAGTAGCCATATAAAGTGTTCGCTGATGTAAGATGCTATTGCTGGGGAACACAGGGATGTGTTTGCCATAGAATAGTGTCACCTTGGCCTGGAAAGCTGTTCATCACATAGGATGGCTGTACTTGACATACAATGCTGTACCTATCATTTTGTGTGCACATGCGGCTGCACTTAACATACAATGGCAACAACCCCACATGGGTGGCTGTACATTTTGTATTTAGACTAAACCTGATATGTGAAGTTATGACTGTTGTAAGATTGCACTATCTTGTCATATGAGGATGGCATGTGCAGACATGGCATCTAGCCGGCTAGATCCTTGGTCCAACAGTGCTTCAGCCTTAGGAGATCAAGGCAGGTTCCTAGTTAATAGTGTTGGTCCCCTGGTCATTGAAGAACTATGTTGTATGCTATAGTAACTATTCCCTTTGTTGTCAATTAATGTGTATTTAGATTTGTGTTTTTTTTTTTGTTAACATTGATGCCATTTCATGCTTTCACATCTGAGGCAACGATCATTTGTCACCACTTTCGGTCACATCATTATGGTCAAAGGGCACGGTAGGTACATTCCTGGTATGTTATTAGATGTGAATAAAATCAAAACACCTCACATGTTAGGAAAATTGCTTATAGCAGACCAGCAGTGCAAGTGTGTGGACAAGGAAGGCACGCAACTAAAACTCTGTACTTCTTCTCACCTCATCATTCCATTTCATTATTTGTGTTTCCTGTTGGGTATTTTGGGTAGATTTGGGGCCTGGCGGTATTTTCTTACCGCCGAAAAATAATTTTACAACAATCACTCCTTGTATTCAGATTGGGTTATGTAATAATAATACAGTGGATATGCATCATTTCAGTAAACAGACATGCGTGGTTGGTATGCATGGTTGGTATGCGTGGTTGGTGGTATTTTGGTGAGCATAATTACTTTGTTTTATTTGTGGCCCCAATATCCAAAACCCCTTATTTTTGTTTAGATTTTTCGTGTAATCACTAGAGACCTCAGGCTTGCATTTCAGGAACACCACATTTTCATTTTTAGTGTGCCACCATGGGCAATTTCTCGCTGTCTTATCTACGGCAGCGAGCTATCATGTGGTATTTTTCACTAACTTATATACGGTAGTGAACTATGTCCCGGATCTCTATTTTTGCTGACTCATGTACCTTCAGCAAAAGGCTATAACACACACAGTTAGTTATAATTGCTCATACTGAATGACATTGTGCACACAGCTGCAGCCAAATCTTATTTTTAGCTACCTTAAAAATGACAATTGCACTGTCTAAACATCTCCCCCCATCATCAGCACTGTATTGGTAAATATAAAACACACCACCCGTCTGCTTTCAGATATTTTTGTGTATTATAAAAGTTGCATTTAAACACGATCTCACTCTTTACAGAAATAAATGAAATAGCACAGTAACAGCATTATTTGTGATACACTGAGAAGAGAGTGGCGGAGAACAAGAATTCAATTTGCAACATTAAACATGTGGGTAAAGCACAGGAATCTCCTTTCCTACACTGACTGAATATTTTCGTACACACTCAGCCCCCACACCTCAGCGAGATAATTACCAGGCTTATTCAGTATGTAACTTCTTTGGCTGGTCGCCTTCTGGAGGGGTTCACCCAGCAAGGACAAGCATCTGCTGTCACTCAAACTGGGACTTGTTGACTGGAAATCCCAGTCTCTGCCACCAAGTTGAATCTGCTTTATGAATCAGGCATCCCCAGCTATCAACTCAGTCCTTCTCCGAGCTGTGTCAAGATGTCTCTCCCTAGCTCCTTCCTCGAGATTCTACAAGAAAACTCTGGTTACCTCCTACCAAAGGATCCTAACCAATAAAATTCTATCGTGCCCTAACCACCCTCTGCAAACAATGGCTTGGCTTATACAGTTGCAACTGTAACCAAACTGATTTCCTGCTTATTCGAGGTCTTTGCTTCCTGCAGTTACTGTGGACAGAACAGCAGAGCAAAAAGAAAAAAAAACTGAATGTGCATTTAAATAATGACTTTCAGAGCCTGTCATTTTCCATTCATGTTGCACTGAAGAACACATTATTATTAGTGGGTTATGATCAGGTTAGTTGTTAATGAGGTTAGTTTATTAATTTTCAAATGTGTCTCTTGCAACACAGGCATTTCAGTTGAAAAATAGTGCGCATTTTGAATGTACAAATGTGTGCTTTTAACTGTGAAAAAAAATGATTTGCTTTTTATATGTAAAAATCTTTTTTGACTGAATAACCTGCCCTCACTTATATGTCCATGTTGCACTGGCAACACATATCTTGAAGCAATTGCATCATAGCAATGCACCAAACCCATGCAGTGGCGCTGCACTTCAAAAAGAACATGCTATACATTGATCCTGTGCAGTGGTGCTGTACTCTGTGCTCCCAAAACACGCTAAACAATCCTACATATACCCTCCTTTTTTTGAAAATTTGACTAACCCGAGCCACAATTGGAAAAAATCCAACTTGCTCCTTTTCTTTTTTCAAAATGTAACAATCCAATGCAATTAACATTCTTGTTGTGAAGATGAAAATTGAAAGTCACTGTTCAATCAATATAATATTAAAATTCATCTGAATTCATCAATTCTTATAAAATGTTCTACATTTGCCTTCCCAATGGAAGTGTCCAGTCCAGTGTTTCAATTTTATACTTGAAGTCAATTGAAAATAATAAAATAAAACAACTAACTAAAACAAATAATTAACATAACAGATTAAAACAATTAATTAAAATAATAAATATGTGGAACTCCATATGTCAGGACACTTGTCTGCCTCTTTTGGTTCATTCGGGTACTCTTTCATCTTGGTACTCTTGGATCCTTCTCTATAGAAGTCATCTTTCCTTTGGCATTCCGGCTATTTTGTCTTCACCTCCACCCGGAGGCAGGCATCTTTTGGTTCATCCAGGGGACTCCAGGACTCCATCGTCTCCCTTGACCTCCGGTACAAATATGTTGATATTCTAAATCAAAAAGAAAAGAAACAGATTAAGTATTTAGCACAATACTAATTTCACCATTTTGCCAAAATAAAACACGCCTTGTAAAATTTTCTTTCGCCTTCTGAAATTAAACACAGATTATAGAGAACAAGCATACTTAAAACAACATTCATGTTTAATACATTTTCATTCTGCACACCGACCATGAGCTTCCATTATTTTTTTTTTTTTTATATTATTTATACTTTATATATATGTACATATATTATGGTGTTTATGTACCATTTCAACCATATTTTTTTTTATTCTCCTCTGTCACTGCCTCCTGACTAGACATATTCACTCCACCTTTTTATGTTCAAGGGACTTTCTGTTGTATTGTGTGCATCAGTGGGCAGTAGCCCCAGGGCCTTCTGTTTCTACATGCTCAAGCTGTCTGATCTCGTGTCTGGGATGGCATGGCTTGATCTGATTTACATGGACAAACTGCTCTATCGCTGTTTCACCTTCATTCTTCAAAATTTTATAAACTACTGGAGAGATCTTATCTATAATTCGAAATGGTCCCTGCCAGGCTGCTAGAAATTTAGAATGTTTCTGTTTACTTTTTCCAAAATGAAACTTGTACACCTGATCCCCTACACTGTATTCTCTCACTGATGTTCTTTTATCATATTATGTCTTAGCACTGTCAGCAGCCCTTTCCAGATTTCTCTGCACAAAAGCAAATGCATGTTGCAAACGCTTCCTCAGTTCATCAATGTACTCATGAACTGTGGATGCACTCACAAGTGTCTGCTCATGTGTTCTGTATAACAGGTGTTGTGGTAACACCATTTTCCTACCTGTCAAGACCTCATGGGGGCTAACACCTGTTGTTTTGGCAGGAGTTAATCTGATTGCCATCAAAACCAACGGTAAACGTAAATCCCAGCTGGAACCTGCTTCTGCCACAAATTTCTTTAAAATATTCACAACAGACCTATTGCTCCGTTCAACTCCACCTGAAGAGGCTGCCCGATATGCGATATGTAGTTTCCTTTTCACACCCAGTATTTGCCATACCTTACTCATTAGCGTCCTTGTGAAATGACTTCCTCTGTCTGACTCAATTCTTTGTGGCAACCCAAACCTTGAGAACACATGGTTCACCAGCAATGTGGCTGCTGTTTGCGCACTACAATCTGGTGCAGGAATACATTCAATCCACTTCGACATCAAACATATCACACTTAAAATGTAACGGTGTCCTCTGCTCGACCTTTTTAAAGGGCCTACATAGTCTATTTGCAAATCTGACCATGGGAAGTTAGGCCTCTTTTCATCAATGGGGCTCTATGCATTGGTGAAGCAGGTTTAAATTGGGCACATAATAGACACCCTCTAGTATATAAGTTCACATCTTGGGACATATGTGGCCAGTAAGCATAATCTTTTAGTATTTCCAATGTTTTTTGTGAACCTCTGTGGCCTGCAGTTATTGCATCATGTGAATGTTGTAGCATTAGCCCTCTGAATGAAAGGGGTACCACCCACTGTATCTGTCCTGTTATGGACTCTCTAATCATGAGTCAATCTTGTAATCTAATTCGTTTTTTATTCTTTAATAGTACCCTCAACTCTTCTTTTCCCATACAATCATTTTCTGTTAAAGGGTTTTGTTTAGGATCTATCAAATGATTATAATAGATTCCCAAAATTCGATCATTCTTTTGTGCCTCAATCAAATCTTGGTCTGGCGTGTCATGGCCCCATTGCACCACTGGTTGATCTACCTCCTTTGGGGCTTTAGAACGTGTTACTGCATCAATTTATATTTCACCCAGTAAATCATCAATAGGTAGCAATTCTCCCATCACAGCCCCAATTTTAGCCAGGTGGTCTGCCTTACCATTTCCCTCCTTATCCTCTCCTGGTGTTTTTAAATGTTCACACATTTTTCTCCAGTATATTGTCAAATCATTTTCTGACACCAATTTGTCTATGGCTTGTATCATTTTTCCATGTTTAAGTGGCTTTTTGTTGTATGTAACCATGCCTCTTGCTTTCCAGCCAGGTAAATACTCCACAAAGCTATTTCGTGCATAGTCAGAATCAGTCACCAGGACAATTTCACTGAATTTATTATCAACTGCAGTAGCAATTGCTTTATAAATGGCCACCAATTCCGCCACTTGACTGCTTCTAGCTCCAATCCTCATCCCTACACTGGGGTCGCCTTCACATTTCAACCAGACATTCCCTATTCCTGACACTAATTGTTTATTACTGTCATTTCAATGTGAAAAGCACAACCATCCACATATAGAGTTGGCAGATCCTTGCATGTTTTTTCATCAAAAGCTTTGTGTGGTGAATGTTCAAATTCCTGCAAACTAGGTTCCACTTCCATTTCGTTTGATACTTGTTCAGCTGCACAGTCATGTAAGTCAGCTAACCCTTGAGCAATTGGGCTCTTTTTATTTTGTCCATATCTCACTTCTACAGGAAAACCTTGTAATGCCAGCGTCCATGAAGTGATTCTGGACTGCGCTAGATTACCTGACCTAATTCTTTTACTCCCTAAAAACTGCAAAGGATGATGATTTGTTTCAATAATCACCTTTTCTCCCTGAACAATAGGGCGGAAATGTTGTGTTAATAGGGCCTTTTCACATTCATTGAATTTCATTTCAACTTGGGAAAATGCTTTACTTGAATATGCAATAGTTTTGTGATTCACATCATGTTTTTGTGATAACACTGCTGACATACAATGTTCAGAGAACCCTATTTCTACAAAGAAATCCCTACCCTTTATGGGATATGCTAAACATGGTGCCTTTACAAGACATTACTTCAATTTAGCTACTGCCTCAGACTGCTCTTTTTCCCATATCCATGGTGTATTCAGTTTAAGCAGTTTAGTCAATGGTTGAGTAATTTCAGCATAATTTTCAATGCACTTTCTGTTATAGCCTGTTATCCCTAATAAACTTTTTACCTCTTTCACATTTTTAGGGTCCTTTAGTTTTTGTATGGTCTCTATTTTCTTCTTTTGTGGATTTAGCCCATGTTCAGTCACTTCATGGCCTAGAAAGTTCACTTTTTTCTTGCACCATTGTGCTTTTTGTAAGGACACTTTGGTGCCTGCTTTCTGCAATTGGCCAAGCACATGTCTTATTTCATCAAAATGGCTTTTCAGGCTTTCATTTTTTATCAGGACATCATCCACATAAACTATGGTTCCTCTTTTCGCTGCATCTGGCATGGCTTTTCTCAAAAATATGCCAAATTCACTCCCACTATTGATGTACCCGAACAGAGCTCTAAGCCAGGCGTATTGAGTCCTGTCAAATGTAAAGGAAAATAAATTCTGATTCTCCTCTGCTAATGGCACGCACCAATATCCAGAGGTGAGATCTAATGTGGTAAATACTTTTGAACCATGTACCTGAGCTAAACCCTAATCGATGAATGGTAGTGGCCATCTGGATACTGGCACTCTTTTATTTAACTCCCTCAAGTCTGCACATAGCCGACATTGACCATTTGGCTTTAACATACCTAAAATAGGTGTATTGGATGTACTATGAATGGGCCTGATGATTCCCAGAGCTTCCAAATTCTTTATTTTCTCTGCTAATGATTCTAAACATGCCAGCGGTAGTCTATACTGGCATACAAATACTGGACTTCTGCTACACCCTTCTGGTAGTGTGGCCACATGTAAATCAGTTCAACCGCAATCATAAGCATCTTTTGCAAATACATCCTTAAACTCCATAAATATCTCCCTCAGATTGTTTCTATCCTCATCGCTGTCACACGCATCCACTAAGGAGATCTGCTCTTCTACCATTTTGGAAAATTCTGGAAAATCTTCTGGTAAGGGAATCTCGGCGCTTTCCTCTAACTGTGTGGCTGTGTCTTTTTGTAAAGCTGCCACTTTTAAATATTTTGGCATATCAGCTTCCACTTCAATGGGCTGATTTTCTGTTTCATTTTCATTTAAATTAAATATTATGCAATCCTCTTGATGGCAGCACACTGTCTCATTTGAATCATAAGGATACACAGAATGAATTTTAAATATTCCTTTGGGCTGAGAGTCCAGGTGTTCTGGCAACTCACCCTTGGCATCTACATACTTTTCAGGAATATTTCCAATCACCATGTTATTTAAATCTGCCGTATAATGTGATTTTTGTATGGCCATTCCTAATTTGGAGTTTTCCTCTAAATGAATATCCTGACAACCTTTATTATTTACCATAATTTTTACAGATCCTTCACCAATATCTACCAATGGAATGTATTCATAATCCAGGCCTTGCTGTTTTATGGATTCATTCAGGCATACAAATGCATCAGAGTCTTTCATCTGCTGTCCATTTTTGCATTTCAGTGTTATTGCAAACTGTTTTGTAAATGCAGGAATAATAGTATCTTTCCTCATTTGTAATTCGATTGCATAAGGAACCAGTTGTGCACAATGATAAGCCCTTCTTTTGTCTTCAAATTCAGGTGCCGGGCCACCTAGGCGTGACCATATTTTTTGATTAAGGAAATCTAACACCATACACATTCTGTGCATGATGTCATTGCCCATGTAAAAGTCATTTTGTGCTCCACTCACTATCCATACATTATGGTAAATTGTTTTCTGCCCAATGCTCATTTTAAGCATGCATCTGCCTGCAATTCGGTTTTCAAAGTCTGGACTGTCCAACCCACAAACATATTGGTTTTTAATCCTAAATTTCGGGATTTCCTCCCTCTCCATTATTTTTTGCAACAATTTCTCATTAATGAAGCTCTTCTCCTGTTCAAGCGCTAAAGTGGCTTTTATTGTTTTAAAACAGTAATTTATACCAACATGAACCCATGGTTGCTCATCTTCCATGTGTATTTCAGCAAGAGTGGTAATGTGTTTTTCTGAATCTGTTTTAGGAGCAATATTCTGTTTGATTGTTTTCTCTTTTAAATAAAAACGTAATGTGTGCTCATCTATGGCATTCTGCCAATTTTTCCTTGGGTCCAAGTATATTTGTACAGGTAGTCTTTCATTGTCGCTCTGCATTTTGTCTTGACCCATTAATATAACAGTGACACTAGGTATGCAACTATTCTGGAGATATACCTCCACAGCATCATTTGTTTTGGCAACGGTGTGACATTCATTTATGTTGCTGTTTTGTGATTTTAGTTTCTTAGGTCTCAATGGTTTCTTGGTTAAGGACCACAGCACTCCATTCACCCCATCTATGAGAGGAGACAATCTTTTCAGGCAATCTGTCCCCATCAGAAATGGAATTTCACAAATAGATGTGATCAATACCTCTTGACTCATTCTGTGCTTTCCTATTTTTATGTCAACCTCAGTTACACCTATGATGGGCACCTCCTCCCCATTAAAGTTATGCACTGGACCTTGATTTTCCTTCACTGTGATCTGATTCTGTGGGGGTCTCCCTTCATTGATACTCTTTACCAGCTCCTTGGACATAATTGTGGCCTGTGCGCCAGTGTCAATCATAGCAAATGTTTGGCATTTTTCTTCTACAGTGATGGGTGCATAATATCTGTCCTCAACTTCCTCTAATACACATAAGAAGTGTGAATTCTTACTGATTTCAGGGCTCACCTTTCTCAGGCCTTTTTCACTTTTGGCTAAGCACATTGGTAAATGGAAAGACGTGTTTCCCTCCTTTTTACCCATTTCTGCGCGAGAGACTTTATTCATTTCTCCATGATCAGAGGTTTTTTGGAGTGTGGCCACTGTTCGCCCATCCATCTGGGTAACACCAGGGACCACATTACAACCTTCCAACTGAACATGTGTAACAACATCATTCAGCAATTTGTCATTGTTTAATTCTGTGCATTTGTGATCATTTAGTGTGATACCAGCCCTTTTAGCCTCTTCAAAAATATGTGGCTCAAAGAATTCTTCAGGTGATTGACCTGTACCTTCCTTTTGAGTATTTCCTTTTTCTGCCTGTGTTTGGTCATTGTTTTGCTTGCCCAGGGAAGGAGCTAGAGCATCCCCACTTACTCCCTGTTCACTGGTATTCCCCATGCATGAGTCATTTTACTTAAATCTGTCTCTTTGTTCTTTTGGAATTTCCGGTGTTTCTTTTTTATTTGCACAAATCTTCAATGTTTGATTTAGTTCTAGGTTAAACCATACCTCTTTTTTAGAAGTATTTGCATTTTCTGTTACATGTTCGTTTATTGGTGCTTTCACTTTTAAATCATTAGGCATCTCAGAGTCATTATGCAAAATTACATCAGGGCAATCTGTCTTTTTAGAACTGCAGGTGTCATAAGTACTTAGTCACTTCTCAGAAGCCCCCCGGTCATTGCTAGGGCCATCAGCCCCCTCTTTAGATGGTTGTTTTTGAGCTGTATAGAGCTTTCCTATTTGCTCAGCTATCATTTTCACTAGGATCTGGAACCTTTCCATCTCTCTAGAATCCTCTTTCTGTGGCCTAGGTCGATATTGGTTGTTTTCCCCCTGATTGGATCAATTCTGATACCTCTCAGGTGATTGATGTCTGTTGGGATGGTTTCTGAACTCTTGATTCATTTGTGGAGGGGAGCGGGGTGCACCCATCCTTTGATTATAGTCCCCTGGTGGGGAATCATTGTACTGACGTGGATTGTAGTTCATGTTTTGCCTCATGTCTGTCTCTCAGATTGTGGGTACTGGCCCCTATGTTGATTTCCATTATCAGTAAATCGATCCACATATCGGGGTCTATCCTGATTACCATATATCATGGTGTTGGGATCAAATCTGCTCTGTGTCCCCAATGTCTGGTAGGGACCATCATTTCTTTGATCTTGATTTTGTCTCTGGTTATTGTTCATACCTGACATATCAGGCCGATATCCTACCCGGGGTCTGTCCCCTAAATACCTAGGGCTGATGTAGCTCTCCCTATTACTAGGATCATGTGATTGGAACATTGGTACAGGAAAGGGCGATCTTTGTTGATTACCGCTTTGTTCAGGTGTCACATTATTTTTACCTGGGCTTTGAGCAGACTCAAGAGACATTTTGGCTGACCTGATTTTCATTACTGTGGCTGAGGGTTCTTTAGATTTAAGTCTAGTATCTTTCATTTTATCACTTTCTCTACCCTGACAATAGAGTACCTCATATAGTTTTGTGCTTTGATGTACAATCCATTCAAGGGACTTGTCATGGTCAAATTCACGGACCAATTGGGATATGATGTCTTTCTGTAGCCCATAGAAGTATGCAGTTTTAAACTCATTGGAATTTGGGTCAAAAGATACATGAAAGCGAGAAAATGCTCTTTTTAAGTCTTGTAAAAATTGACGAGGGGATGTATTAGGCCCAGCAGTGATTGTCGGGGCATCTAAAGTTAAATGAAAATATTGTCTGTACTGTTCCTTAGGTATCTGGAGTGCTTTAAAAATGTCATGAACCGCTTCTAAGTGATCCTCAATGCAGCATTCACCTCCATTTTTAAATGGTTTGATCAGGGCTTTAATGGATTTCATTATTTTTATGGGGCTACTTGTTGCAATGCATGGAATTGCACTTCTTTGTGATTCAATCCTGGTTTCAGGTGTATGGGATTGGTGGCTGCCCCCAATGGGAGTATCAAATCCCCCAAGGGCACTGCAACCAAGTTCAGTCACCGGCCCAGTACTGGAGCACTAGCTCTTTGGGCAGAACTAGAATTCACCTCCACTCCATTGAATGTGGTACCCTGCCACCTCTCCTGGGACCTGGCAATGCACGTTTGTTGTTCTAAGTCTTTGCACGTTTTAAGGAGCCTGCGTGCTTCATTTTGCAGATAGTTGTTTTCAGCACTCATTTTATCTATTACCTCCTGCATGTCGCACATTTGCATTTGGCATTCATTGAATTCTTTGTTTCTCTTGTCTTTTTCTTGAATCAGTTTAACCATTTCTTGCTCTGCACCTTGGAGATCACTTTCTTTTTCAAAATGTTCTTTTTGTAAAATCTGCATTTCTGAAACAATCTCATCTTTATCCTGTCTAATGTGGTCCACTAAGGCTTTTAAGTGTACCAATTCTTGCTCACTTTCCTCAAATTGTTTCTTGCTTTTGGATAACTGAGCATCAAAGTCTCTGCATTTTAATTGCATGTCTTTTTGGCATACATCCAATTCTGCTCTTAACATTTCCTAATTTTTACTTGCCCCATCTAATTCAGTCTTTAACCTGTTAATTAGCTGGGTATCATTTTCCTGCATTCGCAGCGACCTATTATAAATGAACCATATTTTGCCGCATAGCCGTATTAAACAGTCTTTCTCTGCACTTTTATCGGCTGCATTCAATAATCTTGTAAGGCAGACCTGAATTATGCTGTCTTCTGCAAAAATATTGTCTAGTTTTTCTTTCTGCACCTCACCCTGAATGCGGTCATGCCATTCTAAGGTACTGTTCGACGACCACGTCCCATATGCAAACAACTTTGCCTCTAAATATTGCACTAGGTCTGAGAATGTGGTTTCCCTTTGTGACATTCTGAAATTCGTTTTTAGTAACACACTGCTATTATGAAATGGGTTCCCTTTAATGTACAGATGGCAGTGTGAGACACACTTGCCACGCCCAGTAGGTGCTCTGTGATCATAAATATGTTGGGTATTTTGTGTAGATTTGGGGCCTGGCGGTATTTTCTTACCGCCGAAAAATAATTTAGCAACAATCACTCCTTGTATTCAGATTGGGTTATGTATAATAATAATACAGTGGATATGCATTATTTCAGTACACAGACATGCGTGGTTGGTATGCGTGGTTGGTATGCGTGGTTGGTGGTATTTTGGTGAGCATAATTCCTTTGTTTTATTTGTGGCCCCAATATCCAAAACCCCTTATTTTTGTTTAGATTTTTCGTGTAATCACTAGAGACCTCGGCTTGCATTTCAGGAACACCACATTTTCATTTTTAGTGTGCCACCATGGGCAATTTTTCACTGTCTTATCTACGGCAGCGAGCTATCATGTGGTATTTTTCACTAACTTATATACGGTAGTGAACTATGTCCCAGATCTCTATTTTTGCTGACTCATGTACCTTCACCAAAAGGCTATAACACACACAGTTAGTTATAATTGCTCATACTGAATGACTGTGCACACAGCTGCAGCCAAATCTTATTTTTAGCTACCTTAAAAATGACAATTGCACTGTCTAAACATCTCCCCACATCATCAACACTGTATTGGTAAATATAAAACACACCACCCGTCTGCTTTCAGATATTTTTGTGTATTATAAAAGTTGCATTTAAACACGATCTCACTCTTTACAGAAATAAATGAAATAGCACAGTAACAGCATTATTTGTGATACACTGAGAAGAGAGTGGCAGAGAACAAGAATTTAATTTGCAACATTAAACAAGTGGGTAAAGCACAGGAATCTCCTTTCCTACACTGACTGAATATTTCCGTACACACTCAGCCCCCACACCTCAGCGAGATAATTACCAGGCTTATTCAGTATGTAACTTCTTTGGCTGGTAGCCTTCTGGAGGGGTTCACCCAGCAAGGACAAGCATCTGCTGTCACTCAAACTGGGACTTGTTGACTGGAAATCCCAGTCTCTGCCACCAAGTTGAATCTGCTTTATGAATCAGGCATCCCCAGCTATCAACTCAGTCCTCCTCCGAGCTGTGTCAAGATGTCTCTCCCTAGCTCCTTCCTCGAGATTCTACAAGAAAACTCTGGTTACCTCCTACCAAAGGATCCTAACCAATAAAATTCGATCGTGCCCTAACCACCCTCTGCACACAATGGCTTGGCTTATACAGTTGCAACTGTAACCAAACTGATTTCCTGCTTATTCGAGGTATTTGCTTCCTGCAGTTACTGTGGACAGAACAGCAGAGCAAAAAGAAAAAAAAACTGAATGTGCATTTAAATAATGACTTTCAGAGCCTGTCATTTTCCATTCATGTTGCACTGAAGAACACATTATTATTAGTGGGTTATGATCAGGTTAGTTGTTAATGAGGGTAGTTTATTAATTTTTAAATGTGTCTCTTGCAACATAGGCATTTCAGGTGAAAAATAGTGTGCATTTTGAATGTACAAATGTGTGCTTTTAACTGTGAAAAAAAAATGATTTGCTTTTTATATGTAAAAATCGTTTTTGACTGAATCGCCTGCCCTCACTTATATGTCCATGTTACACTGGCAACACATAGCTTGAAGCAATTGCATCATAGCAATGCACCAAACCCATGCAGTGGCGCTGCACTTCAAAAAGAACATGCTATACATTGATCCTGTGCAGTGGTGCTGTACTCTGTGCTCCCAAAACACGCTAAACAATCCTACATTCCCAATACGTGCATTCGTGTTTCTAAAGTTCAACTTTGTTTTCTGTACTGCCTATCACTAACAACAAATGACCTAAAAACTCATATAGGAAACTGTATGTCCAATGGCATTGTTAGTGAGACATCATCATTACTTCTTTACTCATAAAGAATTTCGAGCTATTAATAAATGGTGATGATCACGATTTTAAAGAAATAGATTCTTATTCACGTTCTAGGTTCTACTGAATTTCTACTGATACATTCCAATGTGAATCATGTTGAAAGGGGTAAAGGGATGTGCAAATATGTTCAAAAAGTTATCCAGCCAAGAGGTGGTTGCTACTCCACTTACCTATTGATTGCTGTACTCCCTAAATGTTGGAGTGAATGAACAAAACTGTGCTTTGCTCATGATTGGGAGAGTCGGGGTCAATGTGCAATGACATGCTTGACATTGCCAGCAGATTACATATATCCATTAGATCCAACAGTTTTTATATTCATAATTTAGATATCGGTGGTGATACGCGCAAAAGGTAAACAGATATTACAACAACCACTAAACGCATTCTGCTTCGCGCTTCCAACGCATCAAATCGCTGTGGTCAGCAATTTTGTAGGTAGTTCAGTAGCACGACACTGTCCCCAGTCATATTCTCCCTGCCTTTGAAACAACACCACCTGCCAATTCATGAGGCACAGTAACGGTTATCTTCCCTACCCACAAATGCATACAGGGGAAGATAACAAACCTCCGAAACACAATACAACACTACAGCAGCACATGTTCTCTGCATGCATCCAGCAAATGTCTTTCCAGAACATTCAGCACATGATTTGAAACCCTGATTCATTTTGCATGGGACCTGGCTAAGAACACAGAAACGTCTATATGGAGGATAAATGGGATATATTCTTAAGCCCACACCTTTGAAGGCGCATTCACACAGCTGCCTGATGCAAAGAGATCCATGACAAATTTGTTTACAAAACAATAAATACAGATGCTCAGTAATTTTCTATTGTGCCTCCAGACGGCCTTTTGACAAGTACATTCTATTCAGATCAATTAATCATGTAATGCTCCCTTTTTTCACTGTGGTACAAACAGTTTGAGTGTTCACTAAAGTACGACTCATGTACCGTGTTCACGTTTTTTGTGGGCAATATGTTCAGAGATCTGTGTTAATTGCCATACCACAGTACACAATTCAGGCAGGCTAGCTCTCCCTTGGGTATGAAAAACTTGCATGCACATATATTATGGTGATATTAACACCTACTGTGCTACAAAGTAATTATCCCGCACCATTCGATGCAATCTATAAAAAACGAACATAGCTTCCGTGTGGCGCCCTTCTAAAGCTCTTTAGCTCCAGAGGATGAGCATAAACCAATTGTCGGGAGAATTCAAGTTATTGAATCAAAATGTTGAGTCTCATATTCCAACTTTGCCACCAGACGTATAGTTATCGTTGTCTGATCATCTCATCACACTTTATAATTCTGTGCACTCATCTGTGAAAAAGTTTGCCTTCTCACATTAGGGTAGTTTATTTAGGCCATTGCCTAATCTTTCTTTTTATGTAGGCCATTTGAGTGAAAAGAGGTCCTAAAAAGAAAGGAGCTGTCCAGATGCCACAGGCCCATGGCAAGCTTATTTTTGAGTCTGCTTATTTGACCAAAACACTGTTTATTTTTTTCTATTTTTTCAGTTTGAATTGTTCTTCTGCACATCATGTATAACAATCAACAGTTCTGAGTGTCAGTGTGTTTAAAGCTTTACAATTCTATGATTTATAATATCTCATATGAAATGTTTTAAGCATACATAAATCAGTATTCTGGTACTTGCATTCTTCCCTTGATGATGGAAAAAATTAATCCAAAATCAATTTAATTGTCTGATGGTGTCTTTTTCCAAGTCACATCTTCAAAATAAGGTTTGGTTATCATGTAATTGAAACGTTCACAAATACTTGCACCTTCACGGCCACCATTGTGATGAGAAGAAATGTGGTCAAGTGAAGAAGTTGCAGTGTGCTAAAAACCCAGCTTTACAATTCAACCACAGTGGTGATTTTGGACAACTCATCTAAACTGTCAAAATTACCTGTCTGTACATATTTCAAGATGATGAGACGGTAAACATGAGTTAGATCTGGAACACTCCTTCACCTCAATGGCTGAGTACTTTATAAAGATCAACTCTTCCAAAGAAGTTCAAATTAATTCTTTCTCATGTCCAGGAAGGTTCAAAAGGGATTAAGAGAAGAAATGTGAGACACCCCCTTTCATAGGCAAAGGGCTCCAGGAAATTGGTAGGAAGCAAGCCTACTTTCAGGGGTCTCATCTCCATCCTTGAGACAGGTTCCCTTTATCTTCTGAGGTAATTCAAAGAGTCTCATATACACATGGGAGACAAGAGGAAATATGTATCTCGACCACCTCAAACAACTCCCTGAAGTCAACACGAACTCGTACAATAATGATGTTTAACGGGTCCCTTGCTTATTTGTGCTTACACCGATATTGCTCTTTTTTCAGTGCTACTGGTTTGCTCTTGGACTCCTCCTTCCAAAGGGCATTGCTTCCACCCATTAAATGGATTTCAAACAATTTGTACAAAAAATATACATCTTTATTTAGTACACCTTATAAGACCGCACTAGTTCATTGCCATTTGAATGTATTTCAGACCTTTTGTTTGCCGACGGTAAAATGTTTCCATCATATACATCTTTCAATTAAAAAACAATGCAATCAATTAACATCAACTGTACAAAATATCTTCTTTACACTTTACTTGAGCTTAGATCTTTAGATCTTTCTTCCCTGTACAACCTCTTTATCAGAAAGACACAGGTCAGTCCCTATTTACCAATATTGCTCGTGAAATGTACTCCTTCATCCAACTTTACAACACACCTCTCATACCCGACATGTTTCATTCCTCATTCATACTAATTAACATTCTATCTGGGAAATTCATCAGGTGTGTACAGTGAAAAAATGACTGATTTTGATAGTTCTTCTGTATTAGATGTTTCCTCTAGTCAGAACATGAAGGGTGGATGATCCAGTTTCTCACTCCTCTTCCTTTTACTTCTGAGCCAGTACAGGTGTCTGCCAAAAAAAAAGCAAGTAAAGCAAAGGCTCAGTTTAATTTTAACCTGTCTGCTTGTATCTGGATTACAAAACTTAGTCTGTAACTCAATTACAGGGAAGGGGAAAGTACTACCTCCTTCCATTTCCATGTCTTGTATCGCTCCCTCTATCTTGGACCAGTGTAGCCATGACAATTTGTCTATTAACATTTAAATTTTAATTTTAATAAATTAATATTTTTTGTTAAATAGTATAAGGTTCTATGCAGTGCCCCTCCCTCACCCCTCCCGCTATAAAGGGAAAGGATTTAAGTCCAGCAGATCCTCCCACATATTGATTGCAAAGGGTTCAATTCTACCTACATAGAACACCTCTGTTTAAAGTTCAGGAAAGCCAGCTGCATGTCAGTACCCTCTGGAAGGACAAGGCAGGGGTCTGGTCACTCAACTCTGAAGGATGGTCCCCAGCTCTTCACCAATCAGCTTGTTTAGGACTCTATCTATCTAGCAATAGACAGCTTCACCAAGATGCAATGCTCAGAACTCTCCTCTGGTGCTTCCTTGCTGCTGTCAGATGGTAAAGTTCAGTAGCTCTCTCTCTTCTTCATATTGTATCCACTTTATATAGCAGTGATGACACCATCAAGTTTACAATCTTGGGGAGTGCCTTGCAAGAGTTCTCGCAAATAGGATTGGACAGTTACCCTTCTCTCTCCTCCCAAATCCAGCACCTCTATAAAGATTGGTTTAGGAATCTGGAGCAGACATATGACAATTTCCATTGGCAATTCTCATCTGTTCTCATGTCACATTTTTGGAAAAGAAACAGTTATGTGTCGAAATGTTGTGATTTTCTAGTAATTGCCATGAGATATATATTACATTTCAGCTAATAATGGGGAATTTAATAAAACAACATCCGGGTCTGCACCATGTTACAAAAAGCATAAAAGTTAGGGACATATTTTTTATCACGCATATTGTTCTAAGTCTTCACTCCACCAGTTCACCAACTCTTAAATTTGGGACATTTTCAGATCAGCAAGAACCCCATTTTAGATGGCTATTACAGTTCCCATTACAGTTCCCTGAGTCTCATTTGGATGAATATCACCAAAATGGCCTGCAATTATCTAAATAATGAAACATTATAATCAATGAAATTTGGGGTTGCTGAGAAAAAGGCTGAAGTTATAATAGTCATTTTAAATTGATAGTAAATCTTAAGGTTAATTTAAATAGGAGGACTCCTTTCCCCAGCACAATTTGCCTTGTTGGGCCAGCCTGTGACCAAAGTTGTGTATTAGTCTCTTTGAAGTTGGTTGTTTGAAGTAGGTTGCAGCTCATAAATACCTTGGATGCACGGCTACAGCCATTTGCTCTGCCTCGAACTAGGCTTTCAGAAACAGCAAGTCTGGTGGACACTTGGTTTTAGACATCCTTAGCAGTCAGCAGAAAACACTTTATTGCAGTTGTAAATAGCTGGGGGGATGTTAAAGCCAGGCTTGCACTGGGGGGGGGGGTTATTTGTGAAGTTTGCACACCAACAAGCCAAATAGTCTGCCTTGGGCCTAAATTAAATCTTCATGTGACCCATGGAACGTTTTCTTTTCCCTTGTTTACGGTATTTTGCATGTGAAGCATAATATACATTACATATTGTTTATACACACCATGGCCCTCATTACGACCCTGGCATTAAGGGATTACCGGTACCGGTAAGGGTACCGGTAATCCCTTAATGCCTGATTACGGGGTCCCTTTACGGGTCCCGACCTTAACGGCTGATCTGTACCAGCCGTTAAGGTAAGGATCTGCAAAGGGACCTTGAAGGTGATTACGGTACCGCATTTTGCGTACCAGAATTACTGCCTTCCCTATTCCCATTGAGCCCTATGGGCCAAAATTGGGAATGGGGAAGGGCCAGTGGTAAATGGGGAATTACCGCCCCGCCAACCTTGGAATGGGGCAGTAATTCCCCATGTCACCATGGGGGATCCGGTAAATTACCGGCGTTAACCATGGCGCTAATAGCGCCATTGGTTAACGCCAGGGTCATAATGAGGGCCCATGTCTTCTCCTGATATATTAATGTTTGCAGGGGAATATTTTTCTCTTGTCTTGCTTTAAACTGCAAACGCACATGCAAAGCCGTTTTGGTGTCAGTGTTTGAATTATCTTTTTCATGTGAAAGGGACCTTTTAAATTCCTCTGCCTTTCTGAATTAAAATGCTGCTTTTCCTTTGGTAATGGCAGGTAGACCTTTTAAAAATGGCCCTTCAGTTCTGTTGGTTTGGGGTCTTTGATTTCACTCCAGAGACAGTTCTGGTGGGCTATGCTGGTTCAACCGATGTCAAAAACACTTGAATCATGGCTCAGAGTAGTTTGACAGTGAAAGTACAGGAAACCTGATGGTCCTAGCCCTCAGAAGCTGTGAATTAAACTCCATGGTTTCAGTGGAAGGAGTAGTCCTTGTTTATGGGAGCCCAAACACACAGTAGACTGGTACACATCTGCAAGAATCCTTCAAAACAGTAAATCCTGGGTATTAGAATTATACGCAGAGACGCAGGCCTTGCTGTAGCTGCAGGTCACCCCAATGTGCCCTGTGAATGGTTAGGGAGCAGAACTTGCCTCAGAGCTGGACTACCTTTTTTCACTTTGGAAAGGACTGCTCTCCCAACAGCACCCAACAACATTTTCCTCAAGGGTTAAAGTCCAGAAATTATTTCGAGATGGAATGGTTGAACCCGGTTTTTGAAGGGAAACAGCTGCAGGCGATTGTCTAAAAGCAAGCCTGCTTTATTTGTCCAAGCCCTGCCTTTGGAACAAGTTGTCACACCGCGGCCGTGGAAACTCTGGGCAAGATGGAGGCGTTATTAGACCCCTCTACAGGTCTGCTTGACGCTCTAGTCGTTTTTGGACCAGCAGGTATATAAGGAGGCCACGCCCCCTGCGAGTCGCGTTGCAACTCGCATTCGTCGGTCCTTGGACTTTCGCCTGTGCTGCAGTGCCCCACTTACGAGTATTTCCTCGTTACTATTTTCCCAGAGCCTTGATTCTTCCCTGGTCTTCCCCTTTCGTGCATATCCCTTTTTTCACCTGCCCTGCCTCTTTTCCTGTCTTTTTTTCCTTCGCTTCTCTCAGGTGCCGGTCAGCCTCTCCGCTGCCGATTTTCCCGACTAATCTGCAGTTCCGGTTGTGCTTTCTGGGTTTTTATTATATAATACCTTGTGGTCTAGTGGGCTCTCAAATATCCGTCCGCTGTGTTTTCAGAGCGGTCACATTCTATTCCGAGTTTCCCTCGCTTTCCATTCCAATCGATCACCCATTCTCTCTCTCTCTCTCTCTCTCTCTCTGTCTCTCTCTCTCTTTCTCTCTTGCTCTCTCTGGTTCTCTCTCGTGCTTCTTAACTTCATCTTATTAATTCATCCGGATTTCCCTTGGTGGCTTTCCCTATTTCTTTCAGCCTCCTGTCATCTTACCTGTTTGCCTTCTGTTTGGGGTTGTTCCTTTGTCCCAAGGGTGCTGTCGATCCCCATTCCCATACAGAGCATAAACTTGGAGCTAATCCCTATCCAGGAAGATCAGAGACTTCTACCATCTTTCATTCGAATTTCCAATTTCTATTTTGGTGCACGACAATACCAGCCTCTCCAATCTTCACATCGGATCGGCCAATACCATCTACTATTACACAGGGTTTTTTCTGCCATATCTGGCTTTTTCCCTGTTTGAAGGGACGGACTCCCTTGGGTTTACCTGACTGCCAGATCCACAGGCAGGCAAGGTGGCCTCGGGGGGAGACCGTCCCTACCTCTTCGAACGCAAGAAGGGAAGAAGGACTGTCAAATCGAGTGACGAAGGAGAGAATCCCACGAAGGAAAGAAGAAGGAGACAGAGGACATCAAACCCCACTGAATATCCAGGTGAGGAGTCTCAGGGGGAAGGAACTTCTGCATATCGTGACACAAGTGGAGCCTGCAGGGGGAAAGGGAGCAGGAGTTAGCTCCTGCAGGGAGGACTCACCTGCATCTATGTGGCCTGTAGACTTGCCGTAGCTGAAGACCCGCCCAGCAACCTGCACGCAAATCCACTGCAACCCTCCACAACGGTGAAGCCTGCAGGATGAAAGCACTTTGGAGTTAGTGCCTGCAGGGAGTTTGCAACTGGCAGGCTCCTGAAGATCCCCAGAACTGCATGTAGGAAGAAGCAGTTCCCTCTTAAGCACCTCCAACCGAAGCCCACTGAAGATCCAGTAGAGGGTTTTGAGGTCTATGGAGGTCATACACGAGGGAAGTAGGACTGATTAAGCACCCAAGCAGGAGACCAGGCGAGGGCCAAGGTGGGGGGGGTGTCACAAAATGATCCTTGTCAGAGTCAAATTGGGACTAATAGAGATTGCTGAATTGCCCGATACACCTATGGCACCAAGTGGAACTTTGCACGTGCAGCAAGCCTCAAGCCTATATATGACTCTTAAAAAAGATATTTGATAATTTTCCGCTAAGCCTCGCTAGCTCAGTCACGATGTCAACTCCTGCCATGCCAGTAACACCAGTACCTGAATTTGCACCCATATCTAAACAGAAGCTGCTGACTGTGAAAAGAAACATGCCAGTAAAAGCTGCACTGTCCTCATCATGTGCCACAGAGAACAGCTCATCTAACCCTCCTAGGCTCCGCAGGGAAGCCGACTCCCTTATCAGTGAAATTGACCAGTTTCTGGGCTCATTTAATGTCCCTGTCACTTTGTGGGGAGTTGGCAATGTACAAAATACTGAGGCCCCCACCAAAAGTGATGAGCCCACATGCCCTTAATTGAAGACATGGCCCCTGTGTGCCAGCCGGAGCAATGGCCTATGAACCTCAGGGCCACGAGCAGTACTGGCCATCTATGCCTTTTGGGGCCTCTTAGTGCACCACTGAAGACCACCGCTGGAAAAACCAACCATAATATGGGGACTCCTACCTACACCCCCACTACTGCGACCATTGTTGCTCCTGTAGTATTACCACCAGGCCAGTGTTGGCCGGAGCATTATCACCTCCCCACTGTCATTGAAACTGTTTCATTAAATGGGGGAGCACAATGACACCCAAGATGGACACCCCTGATGATTCTCCTTGGCCTACAAAACAAATTCTATGCCCACCGGGACCTCATTGCCTACAGCCAGCCTGATGCTCAGCCGCGTTGATTATGCAATGAAAATCACACTATGGTGCAACAATGTTATGTGACACACTGACACAGCACTGCTGCATTGCCTGCAGGCTGCTGGGTGCAGTCAGCTAGCCTGATGCTCACCTCATGCAATGAAAATCACACTATGGTGCGATAATGACACACAGCCACACACTTGTTTGATTTCCCCCGGAAGGCCAGACCCAAGCCAGACTATCTGGAGCTGCGACAACGCAACCAGGGCACATTTGCTATAAATGTAGCAGATCTGTGCGTCCAGACCAGAAACAAGTGGTGTGGCGTTATCTTACTGTCTTTGGTCCACATCCACACACACACACACACACACTTCAGTAAGCCAGAGTGTCAATTTAGAAAGTAATTAGTTGTGTGTCGGTAGGGCATGTGCTGCTGCGCTATGCCACTGCTGCCCTTTTGATTTCATTCACCTCATTTTACACTTTACCAGAGGTGTGGGGCCCCATGGACCCACCGAGTCCCTCCTGTTCCTGGGGTATGTGGTGCTCTGTCTTTCTTGATCTCGGTGTATGGACTCCGAGTGAGACCTGATTCGCCCCATTTTCTGAGGGTTGCGCACTTTTACTTAAGGACATTTGTATCGCGCAACTATGGACCCATGGGCATTAGGGCATGGACAAGACTGAAAAACACTAAACAAATATAGAAGTACTATCTGACGGAGACCCTCCTCAAACAACACTACCCCTAAAGAATCAGATAAACAACCATGTTTTAAGTTTTTTCTTGTAGCCTTCTAAAGATTCCTGATAGCGAGATCAGGGGGAAGCAAGTTCCAAGCTTTGGGGGCTGCAATCAAAAATGCTCCACTTTCGACCTTCTTAGTCCTACTTCTAGGGAGGCTAAGATAGTTCTGGTTACTAGACCTCAAGTATCTTCTATTCACCTTGTTGGAGATGAGAACTTGCAAATAGGAGGGCATTAAGCCAAGTCTACATTTGAAGGTGATCACCAAGAGACGAAAGATAGCATGTGCAACTACAGGGAGCCAATGCAGAGACCTTCTTGTGGCCGAGACATGGTCGCATTGGGATAATCCCACAACTACCCTAAACGCGCCATTTTGAACCACTTGAAGCCTGTTAGAATCGGCTTTGCTGAGCTGAACCAGTAGACTACTGCAGTAATCTATCTTGGATCCGATGATTGCTCTAGCTATCATTTCACCATTTGCCTGAGAGATAAAGGGTCTGAGGTGCACCATCAGCTTAATATAATAAGCTGCTGAGGAGACAAGGCTCCCAACATGAGCTTTCATGTTTAACTGCTGTTCGAAAACCACTCGCAGAGTTTTTACCTTCTTCTGGGGGGTGATCGTAACCTCTCCTAAATTAAAGCAATTGTAAGACCGCTTGAAGACATAATGTGACATTTGAGGGGGATTTATCCCATGAACTTTATGATCTTTCAAGACAGTATATTACTATTTGGAACTTAGCTATCAGCCCTGATTTGAAAAAGACACTAATGTGTCGAAACACGTGTCATCCTAAAGGGGCATTTCTTTTTGTTAATTTATGCTAGTGACTCCAACTACGTAAATTCAATAATGTATTACCTATCACGAGTGTGGCGCATTTTTTCTAAAGTGTGTGGTGAACATTTTTTCAATTGTAAGAAGTACAAAGCTTAGTCAATATTGACTGGGTGCCCACAATCAGCATCTCAGTTTTGTCCCAATTCAAGGCAAGGTTGTTCCACACCATCCAATTTTCCACAATAGTGTACACTCTATTCAATTATTCCTCGTTCTGAGAATGAGAACCTACCAAAGAGACGACACAATGTGTGTCGTTCACGTAATTAGTAAATACCACTCTCCTCCTGCTCCAAGAGGGCAAAGAATGGGACCATAAAGATATTATATATGCATGGGGAAATGCATGCACTGTGTGGAACTCCAAAGTCAACTGATACTGTTTAGCCTCTACTTCTTCAAAAAAGACTCAACTTACTCTATTTTTAAAAAAATGAGCTAATACATTGAGCCGCTATTGGGGAGAAGTTTGCTACTTCGCCAAGCCTGTCGATCAAGATGGAATGGTCTACTAAGTCGAACGTGGCCGACAGATTTAATAACATTAGCATTAGAAGATAGTCCCTTATCCATGCATTGTAGGACTCTTGATTTCAACTCTAAGAGTGAGGTCTCAGTTCCAAAGCCCTTTGTAAAGCCTGATTGGCGGCAGTTAAGAATGTGGAACTGATTCAAATGTTGGGAGATCTGGCTGTAAACAACATGATCCAAGATTTTTAACAAGAATGGGGTGTTCGTTATGGGCCTATAATTAAGAGGATCATGAATTGCAAGACCCGTTTTTTAATATAGGGGTAACCCAGGCCTTTTTAATATCGACTGGAACATGATCCTCCAAAAGAGAGGCATTCACAAATGTACAAATGGTGGCTAATAAGATAGCAGAGCAAGATTTAATTATCACGGATCAGCTGGTGTCACATTTGCATCTGGTTGCCGTAAGATGTTCTACCACAATTGACAACTCATCCACGGAGATAGGCGAGAAGTTAAATTGGGAATAGAGGGACATCTAGCGAATGACCCCTTCCTGATGTTTTAGGATTCCAAAAGGAGGTCATCCTTTTTCAGAACTATATTGGTCCTAATGCCATTTAATTTGTTTTGCATGGCATTCTGAATATTTTGGCACCAAACTGCATCCTTCTTTAAAGGGCAGACTGTGGGCTGTTTGGTTTTTTGTTCTTTAAAACTGTTAAATAATTCTTTAACATCGGATTTGGCGTTCAAGATTCTCGAATTGAGGACTTTTGTTTCCGCCTCTACGATCGCTAGTTGATATGATTTAAACACTAATTTGTATGTAGAAAAGGCATCTGGTAGAGGGTTTATCTTCCACTCATAGAACAACTCAAGAGTCAGAGACTTACATTTTTGTAGTTCTGGTGAGAACCAGGCTTTGCTCCTCCTACTAATATCAGATTTTCTCTGTTTGAGTGGAGCAAGGGAGTTGGTAATAAAGTCCAAGTTCACATTAAGAGACTGGGACATTATTGCCACAGAGTCAGAGGGAGAAAAGTTAATAGAAGGGTCTAGCAAAGGTTTGATTCCATCCCTGGCAAGCAGCTGGGCATTTCTAGCCAGGGAGACCTGTATACTCCTATCCTTCATTTTCATGAGACAGTCTGCTATAATGGAGAAATGCACAAAAGCATGATCAGACCAAGGGCATGGAGAAACCTGGAAGTCCTTACTAGTAATATTGGAGGTAGAGATCCAATCAAGGGTGTGACCAAGATGGTGCGTAGGTACACAAATGTTTTGTTCAAAGCCCAGTTCTAGAAGAGTGGACTCCAGATCTGCAATCAACGCATCCTCAGGGTGATCCAGCCAAAAATTAAAATCACCTAATAGAACAAATCTGGAATTTAGCTTAAGAGTGGCTATCAAATAATTTGATAAAGCTGAGATAAAATCCTCCATGTGAGAAGTAGGTCTATAGATTAAGAGAAGGTTAAGAGTTAATTCCGCATTGAGGCCCAACTTGACATACATTGACTCGATGCCACCCATGATTTGGCTACGTGCTTCCCAAATACTTAGGTTGGCTTTAAAGATCAGGGCAACCACACCCCCTCTGCCTTCGACTCTGTTCTGCCGTAGCATGGTGTATGCCTCAGGAATGGCTGTGAGGTGCATTTGAGTTGTGTGACTGAGTTCTACCAGGCAGGCAGCACGAACGAAGCATGCTGCCATATGTGACCCATGCCTACACTTGTTGCATCTAGATTAGAAATTTGATGGGCAGAAACCCAGCAGTCAACTCTGAGAGGGAGCTTTTGGTAGTCCGCCGTAGCCACACAATATAGTGACCTGCCCATTTCATTCACGCGGTGCTGCTTCTGTTAGTTGTATTTTTCAAGACCGAATGTATGAGACATGATTCGCACCCATTTTCTGAGGGGTGCAATGCGGTTCAGTTGTGTGAGTTCTATCAGGCACAGCAGCAGTAGTATGAACAAAGAATACCAGGCTGCACAGGCCTACACGTGTTGCGTGTAGCTAGCAACTCCATGGGCAGTCTGTCATTGCAAACCCAACAGTCAACTGTGAGTGTGAACCTTTTCTAATCCGCAGCGTACCCACACAATAAAGTTAGTGACCCGTCGGCCCATTGCATTCTCGAAGCATTGCTGATGTTTTTGGTTGTATTTTTCGTTGTCAAATATCCATTTGAGTGTCCGTTCGCTAGAACACTTTAAATTTGTCTGGGGTGTGTTTATTTATATTATAGTGAGATGATAAACACACACGTCACCCTTTTCTTAATATGTCACATGTAGAGTCCACATACAAATATGTAAATGTCTATCTATGCCCCACACACATTTTATTCTTCAAGTAAAACCTGTTACATGGAATAAAAGGTGACGTTGTACTACACATTTAATTTCACAATGTAATTTGCAAACGTATAGTTTAACATTATTTTAAGATATTTTTTGTAAGTGCTTGATTTTTAACTGAAAGGGGGGGCACGGGAGGACGTCAGATCTTTCTGGGTTGGAAGTAGAAAGACAAGTGAAAGGGGAGCGAGCAAGCCAGGGAGTCGTTTTGTTAGAGGTAAACATGCTAGCTGGACGTTTGAATTGATTTGTCTCGGGCGACATTTGGGTCTTCTCAAATATGGGCCGTGCATCATATATTGGTCAGCGGACGGTGACTTGGAATTGCGAGTACGGGCTTGCAAGTCCAGGCTTCCAAAGTGAAAGTACTGCTGGCTAAGTAGTGGGAGGTGATACATGCTTGTGAAGATGCTCTATATTCGCGACAGTGATAGCTTTCCATGTACAATTGATACTTTAATGTCGTAATGGTTTGTCTGGGTTTGTGTATTTGGTGCATTGTTGAGGGGGCTGGAGCAGAGTTAGTCGTTTGGTTGTAATGCAGGACCTGGCTGGGAGAGGGGGTCATCTTGCTACCGATGGTGCTGTGCTTCGCATCGTGGCCAGCTGGGGTACAGTTAGCAATAGCCCTGTTAGACGGTCGGACCCCGGCCAGGCAGCGGATGGCAGAAGAACAGATTGCAGCAGAAGCTCTGGGAATCGTGCCATGGCTGGGGCAGTGGGACAGAGAGTAAGTCCTCTGTCTGCCGTCGCCTGGCAGGGGGTCAGACAGTTTCCTGCAGGAGCTCTCTCTGCTGGCATCCGACCATAGCCATAGCTGCCTGGGGCAGAATGAATCAGTCCCATGCTAGCCAGGTTAGCACCTGGCAGAGGGATAGCGTGTTGTTGCAGGAGCTCTTCTGGCCCGGCCAAGGCCCTAGCCATGGTGCTGTTGAACAGAACCAGCCATGTACCATATCAGGCCGTGCCTGCCTGACAGAGTGATAGCTTGGTTGTAGTTTATTGTAGGGGGCCAGTTATAGTACTAGCCACGGCTGTCCATAGACAGTCCCATGTCTAGCAGTGCCTGGCAGAGCCAAAAAGGGAATGCTTGCTGCAATGGTGCAGGAGTTCTGCTTGGAGCTCTGCATGGCTGGGGCAGAAAATCCAGCGTTGGGCATTGTATGGCAGAACGCTTGCTGCAGGAGCTCTGCTGGGTGTCTTGTATGGCTGTGGCAGAGTCAATCCAGTGTCAGGCTTAGCATGCCAGTAAGATAGCTCAGTGGATTGAGCATTCGCTGCTTCCATCTGTAGGTGGCAGGTTCAATTCCCCACAAGGAAAACTCTCCCATTCATTCATAATAATAATAATGCATGCCTCCCTATCATCAGTTCCTAGTTATACCCGCAAAAAGTAAGGAAATGGTAGTGACCCGACCCCTCTCTGACATGCCGTGGCCCCTGATAAGCACTTCAACCCCCCCTGCATCAAAACCTGGGTCCGACACTGTGTGTACCTTGCAACTTCACTACATCTCTACACCCAACCTGAAGCTTAGGGACAGCTTTTCCCTGCAAATACTTTAGGGGGGAAAGCTTCCATCTCATATCAATGCCTAGCCCCTGCCTCCTGGCTTTCACCATGAAAATGATGTATGAAATGCATGGACCGTGCAGAAGCCCAATCTCTTCTCCAATGCCTATAGTCCACCAACCTATGAATCTCCTTTTGACAGAGACCTGTCCTTGCATGTTTCAAGTTCCAGTACATAGAGCACCGAAATTAAACAAATGCTAAAAAATAGGAATTGACAAAAAGTCAGAAAAATGCTACCACCAAAGGTTCGAACACCAAAAGTTCGAACCTTTGGTGGTAGCATTGTAGGTAAGTATAAGAAATTTAAAAATAGACTGCGGGGGCTACGGGGGTGTCCCCTGCAACACCCTGCTTACTATACTGTGTGGTATAGTGAGCGGGGTGTTGCGGGGGACACACACACAACACACCCGAAAAAAAACGAGAAAAAAAACGGGGGCTGCGGGGGTGTCTCCCGCAACACCCCGCTCACTATACTTGAAAGTATAGTGAGCGGTGGTTGCGGGGGAAACCCCTGCAGCCCCCGTAAAAAAATATATATATTAAAAGGACCCTGCGGCACCAGATCCTGATCACGGAAGTGAAAGGGAACTGGCACTGCAGGGAGACAGCCTGAAGAAAAGGTAAGTAGGGTATGTTTATTTTGGGTGTGTGGGTGGGGGTGTGTTGAGGGTGTGGGTGGGCGGCGTGCAAACTTTTCCATCACAGACTTTTCCATGACGGAAGGATCACGCAGATCCAAAAAATAAGAATTGTGTGTATCAAAATGAGGCACAGACAAGAACGAGATATTAGGCTTCAGCAGTGGAAAATGAGTCCACTACAGGTTTAATGGCACTATTTACAAGGAGAAAGGATACCATTTTACACTTGCAGGACTTCGTACTCCGCCTTCTGAATTCGAGAAATTAACGCTTATTCTCTGTTTTAGTGTTTTACAACAGCAAGTAGTCATGCTATGCGTAATGGTGACTACATCTAACAAACTCTTGGAAATGCTTGTGAAGTTTTTTTTTTTTTTTTTTTTCTCGAAAGGTGAAGTGCCTGGAAACGCAGACGCTGATATAGGGAACAATTTGGAGATCTCTAATAATAGACATGTATCACAATAATAACACACTTGCAAGACTGCATGTTCAAACCTAGATCAAATGTTTAGAATTAGAAAAATGATATATATTATCTCATTTGACAATCATTTTGCACGCACGTTTTGCATGCATATCGTTATGCATTTTCTGAAAACTTGACTCTGGATCACGAAAGAGAGGATGATCAGAGAGCCCCACTATTATATAAAAAATACATATATGGATACAACATTAAATACAGCGTTTGGCCATTACAAGGGTAAACATTGTCCACCCGCATTCTGCAGGCTTCTCGGTACGGGAAAGAAAAACCTGGCGCAGAGCCAGTGTGTTTTGATTGATTTCCAAAAACGACAGTTCTTACCACATTGGAGGTGTGCCACAGATGTGGCAACTGTGCGTGCGCCAGTGTGCGTTCGTTTGCTTAGTTTATTACACTGGGAGCATCTGAATGAGTAGACAGTGGTGACCCCAATGGTCATTGTGTACATTACATATACAAACCACAGAGGCCATAACACATTTTCTTAGTGCCAGTGGTTTTGGAGCACATAATAGAACATCAACACTGGGGCACTACCAAGCCAGTGCCAACTGGCCACCAACACGGATTTAATCAAGAGCAGAAAATGACATGCGTTGGATGCCCTGACATGGTCTGATGAACTGTTAAAAAGCAATGTGAATTATACAGATTTTGTGTGCATTAGTGTGCATTTACTCTAGAATTTAAACGCAATAGGACATTTTCATAGCTATATCTAGGAGTCAAATGCAGCTAGAAAATGTTACAGGGAAGGACATTGTTTAATAGCAACACGTTGTCCTATTGCAAAATGCAGAGAAGACAGAACGTATCTGTCACAGTTTATACAGTGTGTTGACACTGTGTTTCAACTTCCTAGAATAAGCTCGGGGAGAGACAGCTAGAGACAGGGAGGAAGAAAAAAGCAGCCGCTCCAGGTTACAGAATAAACAAATGGTAAGCAGAGGGTAAACCACTCTGCCTCTCAGCTGGAGCCAGCTTGATTGCAGCAGCTATTAGAGCAGCAACCTGGCAACACGCTGCTCCTCAGCCTCCAGGCCACCATAAAACAGGAGCTCCTTTTTTCCACTAGAAGAAAAAGCGCAGTGTCTCCAAAGCAAACTATTTAACACATGCTCCTTTCGCTGGAAAGAGAAGGGCTGACACTGCACCTCACAACACCTGCTGGAAGCCTCTTTACTGATCCTGCGCCCATAGTCGGGATGCATGTTGGGGCTTTGTTTTTTTAGTATCTGAGATGAACACAGCTGCAGTAATCTGATTGGGATAAATGAACTAAAATGCATGTCTAAAATCGTGTCACGTGTTTCAGAGGTAGGAGGAAGAAACCAGGCAGTCGAACATACGGATGTATTACACACTCGTTACAGATGCAAGCGAGCTATCGGTCGGAGTTTCCTAGAATGCATCAGCAATTTGGTTGACACCATTGTAGCTGGCAACGGTGAGGGTTGGCCCTTGAAGAGCTTCGTTTCCTCATCAGCAAGCATTGGCAACGCAAATAGGTCTGACTCTTTAAATGTAGAGGGTAGCTGACTTTGAAAAGGCCCACCAGTGAAAGAAAGATGGATCCTCTAGATTTGCATAGCCACGCGTGTTAGATTTAGCAAGGATTTCAGCTGCCCTGATTACTTTCCAGTACTTTATATTACACCAAGTAGTAATCTTCCTCTTCCCTGTCCTTACACACACGCATACCTCGCTCATCACCCGTTTAACCCACCTTGCTCCCGACACTCAATGCATACTGTGCACACACCCCTGTGCACACTCACCGGCGCATGTAACCACGCATACTAACATCACTCACTGTTGATACACCCTGAAATGTGTAACTGTAACACGTATACTGTCATCATTTACTGTTAATGCACCCTGTAACCTTCCTGAAATGTGTAACTGTAACATGTAAGCTTAAAGTATCCTTGAACACGCGCCCGGATACCCTCGGGTCTGGCGCGCGCTATAAATAAATAAACAAACAAACAACAAACAAACAAACAAAGTCTACCGTGACCGATTCTCTTGACTACCCTTCCCATAGTTACCAAAGATGATAGAATACTGGAACAGCTGTAGTGATTCTTCTAAGTTTGATTTTTTGCCTAGTGATGTGACCATAAATACTCCCCCCTCTGCCCACAGCAAGGCCCATCCTCTAGCAAGTTGTCATCATATGGGGTGGGAGACAGGGAATCAAGGAAGTCTAAGGTACTGATTTAGAGTTTGCATACAGGATACGTTTAAGATCACACCCCTAATTTACAAAAGAAAAGCGTGAAGTCCGTGCAAAGCAGTTAGCACGAGCGCAAACACTGTGCCTCCCAAATGTACAGTGCTGGGAGATGATTCTTGGAATAAAGTGCAAGCAGAAACCTGCGGCGGAAATAAGAATGAGTAGCGCCTGCCACGCCGACAACACACCCCCAGGGCAAAATGAACATACCTGGACCCATGAGAAAGAAGTAATCAAGGAGTGCTTACCAGCAATTGCCATTGCTTGCACCTCTCTCCAGCGATCGACAAGTCCCTGTCCCAGTACCTCCACTAATCTGTGCCCCAACACCCTATATTAAAGCAGCACCCACATATTTTCCCCATCCCAGCACCTCCACTAATCTGTGCCATAATGCTCTACATTAAGGCCAAACCCAAACGTCCTCCCTCATCCCAGTACTTCTACTAACTGGCCTCAACACCCTACATTAATGTAGCACCCACAAGTCCTACTCCCCATTCCAGTACCTCTACTAATTATTTATTTATTTTATGTATTTGTTTATTTATATTGCGCCAGTAGCTCGCATGCCTCGGGGCGCAGAAATACGGACACAAGGTACAAACATAGATTAGGACAAAACATGAGACAGGAGGTGTGTGCAAAAAGGCCTAAAAGTGAGATGGGGCTTAGGTAAAGATGTGGGTTTTCACTTGTTTGCTGAAGTGCATATAATTTGCTTC
The DNA here is from genome assembly GCF_040938575.1 of Ambystoma mexicanum. Classification (NCBI taxonomy): domain Eukaryota; kingdom Metazoa; phylum Chordata; class Amphibia; order Caudata; family Ambystomatidae; genus Ambystoma; species Ambystoma mexicanum. The sequence goes on along the minus strand of NC_090939.1, from coordinate 308,584,190 downwards.
CAATCTTATGTGTGTGGGGAGGTTGTTCCACAGACCAGCAGCTAGGATGGGGAAACATTTTCCTGCACCAAATTTGCGCTTGTGTGGAGCCACTGTGATCTTGCCGTGGTCTGACGATCTGATTATTCTACTCGGTGCGTACAAGTAGATTTTGGACTTTAAGTAGGTTGGTGCTTTCCCGTGGATGCTTCTTTGCGCCAGAGTTAGGCCTTGAATTGGACTCTGTTTTCAATTTTAAGCCAGTATAACTCTCTTCTCGAGTTGCTAATGTGTTTGGATCTGTTTTTTTTCTTAATGTTCCTTGCTGTGTTATTCTGAACGACTTGATAGCTGTGGAGGCATTGTTTGTTGGACCCCAGGATTAGTGCGTTGCCATAGCCCAGGAGTGATACAATGGTGGCCCTTGCTATGCAAGCACGGTTGTCTTCTGACAAACAGGGCCTGATGGCTTTTATTAGTCTGAGGTAATAAGCGCATGTTTATTTTTATATACAGAGCTTGAGCTGCAGTCCCCAGAGGAGCTTCCAGCATCATTCCCAGGGTTTTGACTTTGCTCAAGACTTGTATTCTTGTGTCTTTTATCTGGAACGAGCTATATGCTGGGGATAGTTTTGCTCTGGCTTGGTGAGAGCCAAATACCATAAGCTCCGTAATTTTGTTCAAGCACATCCAGTTAGTGTCCATCCATAGTTCTACAGTATTGTAGACCATGGCTAAGTGTTCATTGTCTTTCTTGTGGTCCCTGCTTAGTTCGATCACCAGCTAAGTATCGTCAGCATAGTTGGTAAAGAAGGTATTAATGTGATTGAGTACTAGGCGTAGGTATCTCAGGTATACATTGAATAGAAAAGGTGACATGCTGGCCCCTTGAGGAACGCCACATAAGATGGCCTTTTCCAGAGAGAGTTTGTCTCCCCAGTGTACCCTAGAAATCCTGTTCCTTTTTAGAAAGGACATTATCCAGCCGATCGCTTCTGTGGAGCAGTTAGCTGTTTTCTCTAATGCTGTTTTAAGTAGGTTGTGATCCAGCAGGTTGAATGCTGCTCTTAAGTCAAGTAGGATAAGAAGGCCAGCCCTCCCTTTGTACTTATCTATGCCCCAGCATCCTACATTAAGGCTGAACCCATAAGTCCTACCTTATCCCAGCACCTCCACTAATCTGTGTCCCAACACCCTACATTACGGCTTAACCCACAAATCCCCCCATGTCTGAGCACCTCCAATAATCTGACCCCCAACACCCTACATTAAGGCCAAACCCACAAGTCCTCTCTCATCCCAGTGCTTTGCAGAGGTTCATGATGAATCCCCAATCCACCTTAGAAGACCACATATACTCCCATGTAATTGGGCAACAACACTTACCTGACAATAGCTCACTGGATATCCCCTTCATACCCCTTGCACATAGAGACACCACAATTGGACTTCCACAGTTGTGCAAATCATGTTGGCTGCTGAACCAGCAGAACTGTATGCTGGCACACAGTTATGACATGTTGGGAAAATGGTACAGTCACACACCCAACAGTAATGGATACCCACACCCATTCACCACCCCTACAAGATGACGAACAGGCTTGCAGGCCTTGATCACTAGAATGGTGGTGTTAGCCTTACAACCGTTGTAACTGCAGACACACTTGCCAGCTGTGCATCTTGACCACCCATGTCCTCTTCCCTGTGGATCACTTACCTTCCTCAAATCCTCTGAACTATGTCTTCCATGAACTACACCTGGCAGACATCTTCCTCCAACATGATCATTTGGTTACAGTGCTGGTTAATTCAATACAGTCACCTCCCATGGATCACACTCAGCTGCACAACAACAGCCAACAGTATTGTTTTGGCAGCTACACTTTGGTCCCTTGATGTCAGATGACTTTGTCCTCATGTGAGGTGGGTAGCCCATTGAATCAAAGTCAGACCACATGCTTTCTCATCATCCAAAATCACAATAAGCTATATCTGTCATGGGACTTGTTAGAAAAGATTCCTCTTTACTGGACCTTTCCCTCCATTTCTATGGACCCCCACACTTGTTGCATTTATTTTTGAATCTGACCTGTTATTTTTACAGTACAGTTAAGCATTAAGCTTCACTACATGTTTTTTGCTCATCTGTTATGGGGAAACTGGCATGTCTGCCCAGCTGTCAGTACTGGGAAACAGTGTTTGCCTTAATCTAGTTACTTTGATACTACGTTTAGTAACGTTGTATCACTTGTGGTAACTTTTTCTTATCATTGTATAATGCATCTTACAATGCAGGCTAAATATTACAAAAATGAGAAACAGATTACCCCACTCTACGCCTATAAATGTAGGGTTGGGTGATGTTCTCTACTGCAAAATAACAGATGTCATTTTCTCCTTCAACTTCAAACTAAACATCGGTTATAGCACAACATTTCAAAACACGATTAAAGACCCACATTGCTTATGAACCACTCTGATCTATTTTGTTACCAAAAACAATGTTTTATTCAATATAAAAAAATATATTTATATAGATATAAAAATAATACATAATTTTTCAATGCAATTTTTACAACACAATTAAAACACAGCTTTGTCTGTGATGGGGTTCTTTGTCATCAATGCAACGAACTATGTCGAGTTGTAGCTGTTAGATGTTAGACTTCAGTTGTTCTCTAGTCTTATAACAGTAGTCGACATGTTTCGGCCCTTGGGTAAAATTGGGCACTCTAGTGCTTGTTGAACGCTTGATTTAATGGCCTTCTTCAGGACAAGTACATTTCTTCAGTATGGTATTACTACTTTTGTATACCCCAAATACAAATATTCACATATATTCAATATAGGTGTGAGTAAGCGCCGGCTCAATTGTAGCCCGTGCCATTCATAATTAAAAAAAATTCTTGTTCACCAAAGGCAAGACAATTTCTGATCTTATTTGGATATATGTTGTTCCACCCACAGTTTAATTTCTTTTAACGCCTACATATAGTAGGAACCTTTATGCACCAAAGGCAAGGGTTAATCTTGAGCGTGCGTGGATTCTCCACATCCAGTCTCAGAGCACGGCAAAGAAATGCGCCATGACTTGTGTGTTTTGAACACTCCTCGCCTTCCTGTTATTCACCAGACGTGCTGCAGCGGCCTCAGGGTTACCGTGGTGGATGGGGCGCCAATTGCAGTACAATTGGGTACACTTTTTTCTTTACCCTAGAGTAACACTCCGAGTATTTTTGGTTACTGTACATGTCCTAAATGGATACGTTGGTGGCAGCAGTGACTTTTTACCATTTGTAGGTGCTTTTTGTTTTAGCCTTAGCGTGTTGATCGCATTTGGCTACTAACTGTGGCTAGTGAACAAACAAAGCAATGCCACAAGAGTGCTTACTTGTCCTTTGGCCATCTTGTCTTTTAGCCTTCTTCCTGGCCTGTGAGGCCAGGCAAATTGTTATAGGGACTTACAGCACATGGGAAAGCAGAGGTTTCTTGAGGGCTACATCATGGCTATGTGTGTTTGCTGTCAGAAAGTGTGCTGAGAATGTCTGTTTCCAATCCACATACTGGTACCAGTGTGTCTTGGTAGAAGCAATGAGTTTTGCAGCCAGTCATCCTGATTGGACCACTGTTGGGGTGTGTATTCCGGTGGGTCTGTTATTGGCTAGTGAGGGCTGCTGCTCTTACCTCGATGTCAGCTCAGAGTCCTGTGAATAAGAGCCTTTGGGAGTGCACCAGGATTGCCTTATGGCTTACCAGCTCTGAGTTTGAGCTACCATGCTTCAGATATCATCATTCATAGTTGAGGCCTGGAACGTCTGTGATCTTCAACTTCTGCTAAAAAACGTACCTCTGATAAATGTCGTGGTCCTAGCATCAAGAGGACCCGAGATAGGAGGGAAAGTCTGACCGCGACAAGTGAGTCCCTTTGCGTTGCCGTGCATTGGTGACCGTCATCTGAAATTGCTTACCTGCATCCATCCCTGTCCTGAGAGGTGCCCTGTATCACGTTTTTCTGTATTCTCCACTGGGAGTCCTTGCAGCAGCATCAGACACCGGCCGGAGAGCTGCACAAACCTGCAACCCATGGGGATCAAGGCCTGATGCTGATGGCAGGAAAAGCGACGTCGGACATTATTCAACTCACTGCCAAGTCTCATGAAGAATCAGACTACGGAGGGTGAGTATAGATATAATTACGTGCCCATTAAACTCCCCTTTAATAGTTTGTTAACTATTACAAAACTTTTTCTAACACTTTGGCTTTGCCATATCGTATTAACACAAGCACTCAGAAAGTTGGGTACATGTTTATTAGTTACATTAACATGTCCCCTGCTACCTGAAACTATTCACTGGACCCCAGAGACCCTACCTTCATTTTTTCCAGCTTCAAATAACTGTTTGAAAGTTTTGCTGAACTTTTGGACACAAGGCCCCAGAAAATTTAGGGTTGGACATCTGAAGTTGGGTTTGATTTTCTGTTGGCTTGTACTGCACATACTTACCTGTGCCTTTCTTATCAGGGGTTTCAGATGTAGTTTGCCCTACACCACTATGTATGTATCTCATTTATTGTATTGTGTGATAATATTACCTGTTAGTAGTCGTTTTTAACTGTGTTTCAAACCGTTGTTTAATTAGTTCTATCAACAAACTTTTACAACTTTTTATAAAAATAAAAATATTTTCTATGTTACACAATTTGACACATAATCTATTACAGAATTTCATTTCAATTACATTATTCATTTCTTATATGGCATTTGCTTTGCCTAACAAAGACAATTTTATATGCATAGAATTTTGCAACTCATGCTATGTAATTATTGGTGCATTCTAATGTAGTCTTATCTCATCTACATTATTTCCTTTTACTAAACTAGCAGGCTTGCGAAGAGACATTAACAACAATGCTTCATTTCATGTCTTCAAAGTAATAATGAAAATACATCACCATATTGAATTTAACTGAGAGACAACTTTGTAGACAGGCATATATGTCAGTAAAGTTGATTTGACACGCACTGTAATGTGGAATTCTCACAGCTAGTCTATATACTTTATCTGGTCGGCTGATTTGCAACTGCGATATTAATAGCTTCAATGAGTTTATTACACCATTTTCGTATTGAACATTCTCACCAATTCACTATTTATTACCAGTAAAAATCTGCACAGAGCTATTATGAGGCTCGTTCGAGTCCCCCACATACAGGCTAACCATATCCATTCCCTAGTTGCCTCAGTTAGTGAACAATCACTTGCAATTGTTAGTGCACGTATTGACTCAAAATGAGCGCAAAATATTACTAGATGTTTAAGAGTTTCTTGAGATGCACTATCTTTACAAAACCTACACCCTAATCCCACCTGTGCTTTCCAATGGTGGCTCCAGCCACTAATTCTTTCTAGGGTTAGGGATTGGTTCATTTTGAAGCGTAAGTAAACTTCCCTAGCTTTATTACAAGGAAACTGGATTACATAAGGTTTATGTGGTCGTCTTGAGGAGCAAAAGCGTGCTGCTTCCTTATAGCCCTTGAGATCTGCCATCGCAGAAACTGTTTTACACCAATCATTTTCTATGATACGATGTTTGACGAGGCTAGACCTGAATTCCAGATCTGCTGGTGTAAGTGCAATCTCATCCAATAGGTGAGTCATTTGTGTATGATAAATCGTCAGGGACGATCGTTCCGGTGCCATCATTAGTTGCCCCAAATCTTCATATAGGCAGTTGGCGGGTGGGTATAACATTCTGGCAAAGTTAGACAACATGCGCCAGTTACGGCGTGCAGATAGTGATGTGAGACCTAGTTCCTGCCTTAACACAGTATTTGGTGTTGCTTTGGCTAATCTCAGAGCCCCCTTCCACATACAGCCTTGTAGTTGATCAAGGTAAGTACTTATATTTATAAGGCACATGTCCAAAGCAAAAAGAATAACTGACTCTACTTTTAAGATGTAAAATTCCATAAGTGGCAACAATGAAAATTTACAGAACTTCAGGTATACTAGTCGCATTTGCGTAGCGAGCGGTGCAGCCTTTTTCTGTAGAACCTCTCTCCACATCGCCATTGAGTTGGAATCAGTTATGGTATATCCGAGATAACGAATTTGAGTGACTGTGGTTAGAGGAAAGTTATCAAGACTCCACTTTCGTGTGATATTACCCTTTTTAAGATTCTTGAACACTACTATGTTAGATTTTTCAACATTGCATTTTAGATTATGTGTCGAGCAATAGGATGCAAATAGGTCTAATTTGATTTGCATACCTTTGGGCGTTCGATCAAATAATACAATGTCATCCGCAAAGGCTAACCATTGGATCTTCAAATGGCCAAGCCTTGCTGGATAGGAAATATGGGTGTTCCAAATCTCATTGATACCACAAAGGTAGAGATTGAATAGCGTGGCTGCTAAATTACAACCCTGCTTGACACCTATGCCGATGTTTATTGGGTGAGTTGTTGCTCCTTCATTATTTACCCTTACTAAGTAAGCTGTATTTGTATGGAGCTTTGATATTAATTGTATAATATAAAGAGGTATCTTCATCTCAACCATTTTTTTCCACAGCAGTGCTCGTATAACTGAGTCAAAAGCAGAAGTAAGGTCGATCGAGGCCATATACAAGGGCCCTGAATCCCTAATTTTATGCTTGGCTAAAAGATGCGCCATAATTGACGCATTTAAAGGTGTACCCATCCTTGAGCGAAAGCCAATTTGATACTTGGATAAGATCTTGAGGTCGCCAATAATCGCTTGTAGTTCACCTAGGAGCAAAATAGCAAATACCTTTGCAGCTGTATCGATGAGCGCTATCGGTCGAAAGTTGCTTGGATCAGACCTTAATCCTTTTTTGTAAATGGGGACAATGATAGAATTTAACCAAGACGGTGGAGTAACTGTAGTTGTCAGCATGTTGTCAAACAGTTTCTTCAATATACCGGCCCACATAGTGGGATGTCGTTTAAATACACAAGATGGAATCCCATCCGGACCGGCTGCCTTTGAATATTTAAGGGCAGATATAGTGGCTTCAATAATAGGAATCTCCCATAATGGGAAGGAAGCAGGAGCCAAATGGGTCCATTTGAGTTCCAGATTTTCAAATGTTGCTGGGAGAGCAATTTTTTTTTCAAAGTGAGTTCTCCATGTGTGTGCTGAGATCGATGATGACTGGTCGGAGGGAAGTACAGAGGTTCCTGCCCTAAGTAAACCCCAAGTAGACCTTCTGTCCCTGTGACAAAGTGTGTTGAACATGTTTTGATTCAACTGATTTTGAATGAAGTGCCTGTGATCCCTACATTGGTTCCGATATGTATTTAATATCCTTTTTTTTCTATGCAGTAGCTCGCCCAATTTGGAGCCATTTTAAGAATCTGCCTCAGGGCCAGTCTCTTTGCTCTTTTAGCTTTCACAATGAAGTCGGAATATTGCGGGGGCGAGCAAAACACGGTGCTCGTTGCCTTGGCACGCAAGGATTGTATTATCTCAGTTGTTATATTAAATAGCACATCAAGCTCTCGGTGTGACGTGGGGATATGAGAGGTAGATCTTTGATATAGTTGGAATCGTGAGTAGATCATGTCATTGACCTTATCGCAGAGGATAGTAGTCCAACGAAGCGATAGACCAGGCCGATCCCCTACTAGAAACCCTTGTTGATTGTCAATGGGTAGATGCGCAGTATGTAGTTGGAGGTTAAAATGAATCATATAATGGTCGCTGAGCCCAGGATCGTATATTGTTGTATTGCTAGAAACGGACTGCAGTCCGCGCGAAAGGGCAAAATAATCAATACAAGTCGATCTCTCACCTCTTCTCCAGGTATTGCACCCATCATTGGTGCTAAAAGGGAGGATGTCAAGTTTCCAAGATTCCAAGTAATCCAACCATAATTTACCTCTATGCCCAGGTTGGTGCATGCCTCCACAATTTGCAGAGGCTGGGTTAATTTTTGTGCAATAAGCATTGAAATCCCCTCCCAATATAATATTACAATTGGGATGGAGTGTCAATATTTCATCAAATAGCGTATCCAACTCTTGAAATACACCCGTTAGGGAGATCATTGTGGGATTGTGATATAAAGATACCAGGAGGAGAGGCGTAGGATCTACTTCCTTAAGTACAATCAAAGCAGCCAACATTGCCTTAGCTTTGAAAACATTCAATAACAGTATATTTAATGAAGTATTTATACATATCGCCAGACCCCCATACGGTCGACCACTAGACCCGCGTTGAGCGTTTGCTTGCAAAACAGTGTATCCAGATATCAGGAGTTCATGAGTGCACATGGTTTCTTGGCATAACATAATATCACATTCCATTTCACCGTGCAAATTTCTAAACCATGTTGACAAATTGCTAAAGCCACAAGAATTCCAGGATACAATCGATAATGGAGCATGCTACCTAATTAGGAATATTGTTCATGGCAGGGTTGCGAGTATTTTGCAAAGCAACCAGCCATGACCAATCCTTACTGGAGTTAGATAGCGTTACTAATTGAGCAATCACCTCAGAGCTTACCCCACTCTGCAATTCACCAGGGACCAGTTTTGGAGGTTGATCAGGAGGGGGTGCCAGAGGTGTTTCATTGAAGGATACGGCATCATCGATTGAGTCAAACGGATACGGCATTAGGCCAATAAACCGCAACTCCTCAGTATATTGCAAGAGGAGGTTAGTTATGATGGCCGATTGCACCTTGCATACCATACGATTGTTTTGGATAGGTGGCAATGTTATCCATTCTATGTCGTGTGTGGTCAGTGTGCGAATACCAGGTATCCGATTGAAAGCTTGCATCAAAGCAGATCGATTTAATCGCTTTATGCCATTTTTAAATGATATAATTTCCCATCCTATTATGGTAGTAGATAACTTTGCAGGTTCCCCTGGTGATTCATGCTCTCCCCCCAGGAGGTTTGGAGGTGCCCCCTGTCGATTTTGGTTCTTATCTATGCCCTTTGCCTTACAAGCAGGTGAATCTTTCTTGTCAATCTCTCGACTTGGACCTGGCCGAAGTGTCAAAGGAGATTCATGATTTGCTGAAACCATCACATCTGGAGTTATAGTCTCCACGTCCTTCTCGCTATTGCATGGCAGAGGTTCAGCACGCCTGCCTATTTGAGAAATTTTATTATCTATTGGTTTGAAAAAGTTGGATAAATGCGTTTGAGATGAAGAATGAGCACACTCTTCATTCATAGGATGCTTCATTTGGTTGTACTGTTTTTTTAAATTTTTATTGGAGCGTGATTCCCCAGGTTCCTCATCAATTGAATGCAATTGCAGTGCTATAGCATTTGTCTGTGCTGCAGGAGCACTGGACTTCCCTGTCTCTAATTTAGTTTTTTCAATTCCCTTTACAGGTGGGATCAAGTCCTGTTGCAATGATTTGGAGACTTTTTCCCGAGCGGCTTTTCTTTTCAAGGCACGAAAAAATAGCCTTTTCTCCTTCCTTGAAATGAAGGATCGCTCTTCAGATTTTGAGGGGCTTTTGGCAGTCGGAACTTGCGTGATGGGAAGTGTAGACGGAATATTTGTGGGCACAACAACCATTTGAGTGTCTAACTTGAATAAATTGGTTAGAGCCGAAGGACTATCAGGATAAAATGAATGCACATCCTCCTTGGCGGACACGGGTGGACCCAATCTTTCCTCCCCTAGATTGGGTTGGAG